>NC_056733.1:624760929-625077596 GCF_019279795.1 Protopterus annectens
GGGGGTGACCTTGGGGAACCTTCCCCTTCCTCCAAGTCTGTGTCCTCTGTCAAGGACTCAGGTGAGTCCAAGTGCCTCCTTTTGCACTTGCGTTTGTGAGGACCCTCCTCGGGGGGGGCTGTCTGAGGAGGCCTCACCAACTACATCCTGTTCCGGCAAGGGAACAATCTGGGATGTTTGCGCAGGCTGTCCCTGGGACCGGGTGATGGAAGGTAGACCCGTCTGATAGGGAGTGCAGGGTGGAGCTGTAACCGAAGCCAGGGGCCTGGAGTCCCTCGACAATACCCTCTCCACCACATCGAACACAGAAGGAGAGCTGCTCTCTCTCGGATCCGAGAGCAGACCCTCCCTCGGATCCGATGTGCGGATCGGGGCCGGCGCCGAGGTGGTCAGATCTGTAGGGCCAGCATGCTCTGACCACGACGGAGCCAAAGTCATACTGACACCTCCAGATCCGAACCTCAGCTCTCGGCTCCGAGAGCTCGGATCCGAAGAAAAGGGACCCAATAGACTCTAGGGTGTTATTGCTTCTAGCACTTTATATATAGCACTTTTTATTGCCTGTTGCATACTTTTTACTGTATTTTATTGCTATTAACTAATCTGCACGATTAAACTAAAATTGTCTGCCTTATAGGGCCTGATAAATAAGGTTTTTACTGTCACAGTTTGTAAAACTTTTTGGCTAGTTTCACTGTGTGAAAGGTATTAACCATAAATTTTCTCTACTTGTTAAGCACCTATCTGTTTGTTCTGATTTCCTGCTAAGGAGTGTATCATATAACTGATTTGTTTGCACTTAAAAGCATTCTGTAGAGTCTCCTTGCTCCTTTATCTGTTTAAAAACTTTAATTTTGTGGCTCACTGCTGTTCTTCTGCTGTGATAAATATTTTTGCAGTGTGTACTGTCTAAAAGAGTGTAGGCTGGTAGCTGTAGTATTGTTCCCCACCCTCTCTCCCTGTCGGTGTCTTGCTGTTATACTTAGTGGCTTTGCAGATGCCCACCTCTACTGTAAATTTGATCTGGGACATTCCTCCCAGTCTAGTGTCATTAGCTCATTCTACCTAATACAGAGAGAACATGTGAGAAGGCCAACCCACTTAGTTTCCTAACCTTGAATTATCTTCTGCTTCTCCTCTCTCCCTTTCCTTTACAAAAAAAAAAAAAAAAAAAAAAAACTTTGCTAGAATCTCCCTGTGTTCTGCTTAACTGTAACAAAAAAAAATGCTTGTTTCCTGCCCTCCTGTAACTAGTTTAGTCCAGAAACAGATTTGCTATCTCCAGGACTTTTTGCAAGGGTCTGAGCCCCCCCAATCCTGTCTGTGTTGGAGGGAAGCCTGCTAGCTTATCAGTGGGAGTGGTAAGCACTAGGTAACCTATCTACCACGTAAGGAGTGGTTTCTGGCCTAGAAATTGTAGTTATTGGACGTTTGGGCAGTTTCTCCATCTCTCTCAACTTTCTGATTTAAAAGCACGTATTTGCACTTGTTTCACCCCCTTCCTGTAATTAGTCTAGTCCAGATACAGATTTGCTGTATCCAGGACTGTCTGTAAGCTCCTGGCCCCCCCCAAGCCTTTCTGTGTAGGGGGGAAGCCTTCCAGCTTATCAGTGGGAGTGGTAAGCACTAGGTAACCTATTTACCACATAAGGAGTAGTTCGGGCCCAGAAACTGTAGTTATTGGCCATTTGGGCAGTTTTGCCATCTCTCTCAACTTTCTGATTTAAAAGCCCGCATTTGCACTTGTTTCCCCCCTTTCCTGTAACTAGTCTAGTCCAGATACAAATTTGCTGTATGCAGGACTGTTTGTAAGCTCGAGGCCCCCAAGCCTTTCTGTGTTGGAGGGAAGCCTGCTAGCTTATCAGTGGGACTGGTAAGCACTAGGTCACCTATTAACCACAAAAGGAGTGGTTTTTGGCCCATAAATTGTAGTTATTGGCCGTTTGGGAAATTTTTCCATCTCTCTCTCAACTTTCTGATTTAAAAGCCTGCATTTGCACTGGTTTCTTTCCTGTAACTAGTCTAGTTCAGATACAGATTCTTAGTTTTAGGACTTTAATTTGCTTATTCGTGCTCAGCACTTGTTCAGAACTTGTTGTAAACACTAAATAAGCTACAAATTACTACAGCACTCAACCCTCCTCATTACCTAGAGGAAAACAGTTTTTGTACTTACTTTCCTCACTTGCTTAGAGAAAAAAGCTCTTGTACTCACTTTCCTCACTCGTCTAGAGGAAAATAGTTTTTTTATTCAGGCATGTCCAAGGGTCATCTCCCAGTGTTCTCTCCTGTCTATCTGATGAATCTGGGCATCTTGGGGCAATGTAGCAATTGCCTCACGTACACAGACAACCCTCTCCTCCTACCACCCAACACTACAACCTGTGAGAGATGCACTTATCTTGCCAAAGTGGAGGTAAAACTTTCTCCAACCAAGACCAGGGATGGGAATGTGGCCTAATGGTTAAGGTGTTTGCCTTACAAACACAAGGTGCAGGGTTTGATTCTCACAAGGGATAATTGGCTAGGCTTAAAATGGCTCGCAAGGGCAGTTAGCCTAGTACTAATCTATGAATCTATGAATCTAAGACTGAACTTGAAAGTCAAAAGGAAAAGGTAAACACTTGCACCACACCACACTCATCACATAGTCCCCCTAAACCTACACCACCAAAATCCACACATAGAAACACAAAAACATTTGTGGAGGCTCTCAATAATAATCTGCTCAAGCAACAGAGACCTCCAAAGCAGTAACGCAAGCAACCTCCACCCCCCAACACAACCCAAATGACACATAGCCCACAGACTCAGTGTGCCACTCAACCACAGACCATAAAGCAAAACGTTACCAACACACTAGTTATAGGTGACTCTATAGTCAGGCACACTGATGTCCCACTCACCAGGCTAAACAAGGAGAAGGTTACTGTCAGCTGCCTGTTGAGTGCCAGGATCCGCCACATAACCCACGCATTCAGGTCACTCCACAATAAGTACAAATATGACTCTGTCATTGTCCATGTTGGTGTGAATGACCTGAGATGGACCTCCCTGGACTACATGAAGAGAGACATGGAAGAGCACTCCGATCTTGTAGCCCAGGCAGGTATGACCCTAGCCCTGAGTAGCATCCTGCCATTGCCCAGAATTATACCGCAGTAGAACGACAAAATGATTTACTTCAACGTTTGGCTAGGCTTCTGGTGTCATTCTAAGGGAATCCAGTATCTGTCTGCCTGGGACGACATGGTCATCAGACCATGATGCTTTGCCGGAGATGGCCTGCACCTGTCACCCCAGGAATTCCAGATGCTGGCTAAGGCTCTTGCCGCCCTTACAGTGCCTTTTTTAGGCAAGGTTCAAATGACAAATTCACCACCTTAACAGCAACAGGCAAGCAAAACTGAAGGTAATGCTACTTGATGCTAGAAGTCTAAATCTCAAAATGCACTCCCTTGAGGCACTGCTTAAAATGGAGAACATCAATATTTGTGCAGTGACTGAGACCTGGTTCAAGGCTCCAGAGAGCACCCCTGCATTACAAGGCTATAACTCATACCACACTTTTCGGCCATCTAACCTGGAAAGGAACACCAAAGGCGGAGGTGTGTCCATATTCATTAAGGTTATCCACACCTCCAGGCTAGTTGCTCATCATAATGCATCTGAGGTTATCCAAGTGCAACTAACTCTGGGTAAAACTGCAATCCAATCTGTAGCTTGCTACAGATCCCCCACCATGCTCCAGGATTCTCACTCCTCTTTTCTTGATGTACTGGAAAATATTAGGGTTCAACCACACACCCTAATAATGGTCGATTTAAACTACCCCATCATTAACTGGGAAAACTACTCATGTACCAAATCCTTTGCTCAACGCTTTATGGAATTCATAAATTCTAATGCCCTAGATCAACTTATCCACACCCCCACCAGGGGCAACAATATCCTAGACCTAGTCATTACCAACATGAGTGACCGGTATTCCACACCTGAAGTCAACTCCTTGTTGGTCAGATCTGACCATAAACTAATCAACCCCATTAAGGAAACCATGGTAAAAAAATTCTCCAAAGCCAACTTCATGCTTCTTAAGACAGAAATGGTGAACTTTATGACACCTATGCAGATGGACAATACAGTTACGACTGCTGCATCCTACACAAATGCACTCTGTAAGCACTTGCGAGAGTGCATGGATCGTGCTATCCTCCAAAAAAAGGAAGCCAATCTGGTGGTCCCCTGCCATAAACCAACTCTAAAACAAAAGGAAGAAACTGTTACAAAAGAGAGTAAAATCCCATGAGTGGAGGAGCTCCCTGGTCAGCCTCAGTAAGAAGCTGAGATCCCTTATAAGATCCTCCAAAGCTAGCTACGAAAACAAAATCGTCATTGATTCTAGGGACAACCACAAAGTATTCTACAGCTATGTCAAGAATCTCAATGGCAACACCCAGATCTGCTCTGAGTTACAGCACAACGGCACGAAAATTACAGAACCAACTAATATTGCCAACATCCTGGCAGACAGGTTCAGTGCTAGCTTTACCCCCCCTCACCCCCTAAAGGGCCCATATCTATACAGGAAGAATGTAGAGTCCCTGTAATCACAACTATGCAGGTAAAAGCTGCACTCTCTAAAGCCAAAAACACAGCATCCATGGGACCGAACATCCCAGGCCATGTTTTACACGAACTTCAGAATGAACTTGCTCCCCACCTAAGCACCATGTTCAATCATAGTCTCAGGTCAGGCTTTGTGCCCACTGAATGGCACACAGCAACAGTTATCCCACTCCACAAAGGGGGAACCACCACTGATCCTGGAAACTATCTCCTTATTAGCTTGACAAGCCTGGTTTGTAAGGCCATGGAACATATCATCATGGAACTCAAACAAAGACATTGGTAACCTCCAAACTCTGGACCCCACCCAGTTCGGGTTTGTGAAAGGCAGATCATGCCTCCTGAACCTGATCGACTTCTTTGAAGCAGTCACCAAAGCCGTAGACGAGGGTAAGGTGGTTCACACAGCCTATCTTGACCTCGCCAAGATTTTTGACACCATCCCCCATTCTGGAATTATAGCTAAACTCACTATACTAGGTATAAATCCCTACGTCACAAGATGGATTGCCAGCTGGTTCACTGACAGAACCCACACTGTAAAAAGTTGCAGACTCCAAATACCATAGGGTTCAGTCCTAGGACCTCTCCTGTTTGGTATCTACTTCTCTGAAGTACAGGCTAACACAGAAGGCCTTTGGCTAACGAAGTTCGCAGATGACTGCAAACTAGGAGCCATAGTCAAATCCTCAAATGATGTGAACAACCTACAGAAGGACCTCACTGAGACAGATGCCTGGTGTCAGACCCATGGCCTCAAGCTCAATGCCAAAAAGTGCATTGTCATCCCCTTTGGTAAAAACTCTGCACCCATGAACTACCACACAGGTGGCAGTCTACTTAATGCCGAATATGTGATGAGACCTTGGGACCTAGGTGGACAGTAGTCTCTCCTTTGATAATCATATCGCCACAGTGGTCAGGAAATCCTTCTATGTGGCACACCTCATCACAAAAGGGTTCTCATCCAGGAAAAAAAGAGGTCATTCTTCCCCTCTACTCGACACTCGTTAGACCCATTATAGAGTACAACGCCCCTTTTGGAATGTACCTCACAAGACATCTGCAGCAGCTGGAAAGGCCACAGAAGTATCTCACAAAGAGGATTACTGGACTCTAACAGATGCCCTACACTGACCATCTCAAAAAACTCCAGCTTTACTTCGTAGCATATCGCCTACTCTGAGGTGATCTCTGCCTAACATACAAAGCTATGTCAAGCCCAGAGCTGTTGGACATGCTACACCTAAAGAAATCTCAATCCCTCTGTTACATGCTCTAGGGACCTAAACCTTGTTACTGCAATAAACAGGACATGCAGGAGGGATAGATTCCTGTCCCAGAGACTTCTCATACTCTAGAACAAGCTACCCATCTATGTCAAGTAAAGTTCCTCATTAGCACTCTTCAAGAAAAATCTTGATGAGTGGATGGGAAATAGGAAATACACCCCGGGGATCACTTCTGTGGCTCTGCTTGACAGGGGAACAGGAAAATAACTTTCTTGGGTGGCGTAAGCCAGGGTACCTTGTTGGCTAGGCTTACTTAAGCCCTTGGGCAGATAGCCTAGTACCGACCTATGAACCTAAGTTCACAGTGGTTGTGTGCAGGAGCAAGTCCAGGTATTTGTAAAGTGGACTTTTAGGGCGATTTTAAATGGGAGGTGCTGTGTAATAGATCTGATTGTTAAAGGTAGCTTATTCCAGTGGTTAGAAGGAAGATAGTTGTAGAGGGTTTCACCAATTGATTTTTTAGGTTTATAGATGTCAAGGAGGTTTTGGTTGGTGCATCTAAATTTTCTGGTTGGGAGGTAGTAATTTAAGATCTTGGAAATGTTAGGGCAGAAGGAGGGTTTGTAGATGATGGAGTGGATAATATTAAGTTGATAGAAAAGAAGTTGATTGGGGAACTCAAGCAAGTTCAGTGTTTTCAAAGCCAAACAGTGATGGCATTTAGGTTGAGTGTCTGCGGCAAATCTAGCTATTTTGTGATGTGTATTTTCCATCTTATTCAGTAGTGTTGCCTGTAGGTTAGTGAGAATTTGGGAGCCATAGAAGAGACAAGGTAGGAGATTAGCAAGAGAGAGTAACCGTCTTGCCTCTGGTGTGAGATGTCTTTTGTTATGGTATAGTAAAGCCAAGCTTCTGGTTAGTATTTTTGATACAATAATTTATATGAAGGTCAAACTTTAGTTTATCAATTATGACCCCTAGTAGTTTGGTATGGGATTCAACATTGATGGTGTTGTCTAACGAGGTGTCAGTGAATTCTGAGGTGTTATGAGAGTGTGATTTAGGCAGAAATAGAAGTAGTTTAGTTTTCTTAGCATTGAGTATTAGCTGGTTATTGGTTAGCCAGGTCTCAATATTTCTGAAACTTTGCTGGGTTTTGGAAAGCAGGTCTGAGAAATAATTAGAGGAGGTGATGACTGTAGAACTGTCCGCATATTGGATGAGAGTTGAGTTGGGGCAGGATTTATAAAGATTGGAAGTAAAAATGTTGAATAGAAGAGGTCCTAAGATGAACCCTAGGGGCACACCTGTGGTGACTGGCAGAGGAGGGGACAGTGTAGAAACCATCTAACAGATTGTTGCCTATTGGACAGGTAGCTGCTGAACCAAGAGATAGTGGATGGGGACAGATTAAGCTCTGTTACTTTAGAAATGAGCAAAGGATGGGACACAGTATCAAATGCCTTGGATAAGTCCAGGAATAGGCAAGAGTAGAGTTTGTTATTGTCTCTGGATTGCACAACTAAATTGGTAAAAGCTATGAGAGCAGTGGAAGTACTATGGTTTGGTCGAAAACCATGCTGAGTAGGTGTTAAAATGTTTTCTAGTAATAGGTGGTGTAATAATTGTGCATGGATACATTTTTCCATGATTTTTGAGAGTGGAGAGAGAGAACAGCTATAGGCCTAAAATTGGAAATTTCTGTAGCTTTTCCTCCTTTATGGATGGGATTAGTATAGATTTTTTTCCAGATAGATGGAAGAGTAAATTCAAACAGTGAGCGATTTATCAGAATAGATATGGGGTACGCAATGGAATATGAAGTCAAATAAAAGAATGGAAGAAAATAGATGCTTTAACTAGCTATTCAGGTGAACCTATAAAAATGCAAAAATCAGAGGCTAAAATGAAAAAAAAGTCTGTCTGAGTATGAAGCTTTTCAAGATGAGCTGTTTAAAAAAAAATAGCTGTCTGACGACAGATCATGCAGACAAAAAGAAAAAAAAAAACATGAGATAGTATACTATACCGGAGATACTGGAAATAATCGACCGCATTCATTTTATGAAAGTACAAATAAGCAACTGGACTGGTGTTCTGCAACAGAATTTAACTGAGCTGGCACACAGCACCTAGTGTATGTATCTATCTCCATGAGACCTATATTAGCAAAAATGCAATCCTACTAGCAGAAAGAGTTACTCCAGCTAAAACTGAAGCAGAAGAAAAAAATATTACAAACAAGTGACAGCAGAGTGTTTGAGGAAAATGATTATTCACTGTACACACGGCACAGAAGAAAAGCAAGTTTATCTCAGCAATCGGGGATTGTCAAGAAGCAGGTACAAGATTCAACATGCTATTCTCTACTTACTTCAGAACATTTTTTCCTGGAGGATGAAATAATTTTGAATGAAGAACTGGCTAAGGGAGAAATAAAATGTTTTTCCAACAAAGAGTGAGCCAGCAAGTAAAAGGGGACTTTGAGTCTCATTCTTTTAACAGCAACAAAACCCACACAGAGACTTTGCCACTGAAACCATTTCCATTGTTCCAAAGTCTGAGCGACAGAAAACCAAAAAGGAGTTGACTATCAGAACGAGATGTAACCTGTACTTCAGAGACAGGTGTTGAGAAAAGGGGATGGTCAGGAAGACCAACAACACTGTAAATAGTGAATCAATGGGAGAGTACAAAGCATCAATCTGATTGGATACAGGAATAAACATGTGAAATGTGGTTTTGCAAGAAAATGTCTGAGAAAGACTGGAATTTTGTTGGCTGTGTTAAACTGGTGGGAAACGTGTAAAACATACATCCCAGGTTATGTCAATAATGTTTAGAAGGACATTAAAGGGAATGGAGGAGTATCTAAGTAAACAATTTTTGTTCTTATTAATATTTTATATAAAAATTAATTATGTAAAATGCATGTTATACTGTAAAGCAGTCTTGTACAGCATGTAGTCAGAGGCATTTAAATGTGAGGTGGTGGTATCTTAACAGTGACTACTAAATATGTTAAAGATAGTAAAGCAAAAAACTATTTTTTCCAGTTGTAAACTATACAGCTTTTGCACTGAAACTTTAGACAGAAGCAAGTTAAAGTTAATATTATACTGTAATATTGTGCTGCTGGGGTTGGAAAACTAAAACCATACTGATCACAGTATATGTAGAACTAAAACAAATTTCCCCTGTTTTTATATATGTGGATAACTAGAATAATATGCTTGGTTTAACTTGGGAGACATCATTTTAAGGAAATATGCTTGAAAACTAAGATAAATAAGGAAAGGCATGACAAGTACTAGTTCTTTCTGGTATCTGTAATTTCATTAGCTGTTTTTTTTTTCTATTAGAAATGGCTTTCAATGGGGGAAAAGAAGTCAACAGGTGCAAGTAATTAAGTGGGAGCTAGCAGTGTGTTCTGAGTGACATTCACAAAGATTCTTTCATGAATCTGTAAAGTTAAAGACTGCTATTCTCGGAGATGAGAAGTCTGCAGGTGCAAGCAATTAATCATGAGAGGTCTGAAAGTACAGTTATACAAGCAAACAAACTATAGCAGTAGATGTTTGAATGATTTCTGCTGCAATAGCCTTAGCAAGATGGGTTATATCTTGTTAAGACTACAACAGCTGACCGGCTTCCAAAGCTTCAGGGCACCTTCCACGGACCCAAACCGTCAGGCAGTTTTAGTTGAGCTGTCTGAAAGACATGTTTGGTCAAATCCTTCAGAGCTTTATGGACAACAGAGAGAGGGAGGATGAGTCCTAAGAGAACAATCCAAGGGAAAAAAAAACACCACACCCTGGCATAAACAACATACCAAAAAATGAAGGGGATGGAAGGAGGGAGTGGCTACTGCAGTACTAAAATACTTCTGGAATACAACCCTTCCTAAAAAGCCATACTTGAAGCCATGGTACATTGGGGGTCTTGACTCTGTCTGGAATAGTTTTGGTATAGTGAGTCTTATGCAACCATTTTGAAATAGTCTGTTTTGACATAGATTGTCTACTTACTTTCACAAGAAATGAACAACTGAGCCAAAGATATGAACGATTTAGTTCTGTCAAGATAGTACTGGAGTAGTCTGTGGACATCCAATGCATGGATTATCCTTCCTCCCTCATTTTTGGATTCAGGAAAGAAAACAAGGAGATGGATAGCCTAGGTTAAAGTAAACTCTGATACCACTTTAGGCATAAAAGAAGGATTAGTTCTTGAAGAAATCATGTTTCTGTGGAAAATGAGGTAGGGTTGACTCACCATAAGAACTTGCAACTCAAATACTCTTCTGCCAGAGGTCAGTGCAATCAGCAAAACTGTTTTCCATGTTAAGAACCTCAAGTCAGCCAGATTAGGTGGTTTAAATGGAGCAAGAGTTAGTTCCCTAACACAAAATTAAAATCCCAAGAAGGAGCCACCATTTTTCTTGGAGGCCTCTTATGCAAAACCCCTTTCAAAAACATTTTTACATGAAACTTCATTGAAAGAGGACCATCAATGAGCAGACATGCTGAAGTGGCCGATAAATGAACCATAATAGAGGAGTAAGAAAGGCTATAAGATAACTCACACAATTACTGCAAAACCAGACAACTATCCTTAAATGTGCACTGATTATATATGTTGTTGGCAACATTTAGAAAACCTTTTCCATTTCCTAATATATAATCTTCTAGTAGCAGGTTTTCTGCCTTCATTAGTACCTGCTACACATCCTCAGTAAACAGGTGTCTAAAAGGAATTAAGACCCTATTATCCAGGCAGTCAATTGAAGATGACTGGAGTCGGGTGTATCAAATACCCTTTTCTTGTGAGAGTAGAGCCAAGTCTGTGAGGAACCTTGTAGTAATTGCCCCTGGGCATTTCCAAAAGAAGGGAGAGTCATGGTTACATAAGCCAGAAGGGAGTCACCACAGTGAACTTGGGGGATTCCTTCTGAATCTTCAGAAGTACCCTGGATTTAGTGAAAAGGGTGGAAAAGCATACAGAAACATTCCTGTCCAAAAAAAATAAAAGGCGTTTGTCTTCAAGGCCTTCTTGCATGGAGTACTGGAGCAGAATTTTGCCAGCTGATTGTTCAGAGAGGAGGCAGAGGTCTGCATGAGGAACTCCCTACAGATGGATCAAATCTTGGAAGACCCCCTAATCCACTTTCCATTCATGAGGGTGTACTCTTGTCTTGCTCAGGTTGTCTGCCACACAGTTTTGTTCTGACGGAATATAGGATGCCTGCAGAGTGAGATTGTGCTGTGAAGCTATATCAAAAGCTACCAAGGCTAGCCTGCAAAGGGGGCATGACCTGGATTTCCCTCGCTTTTTGATGTACCACATGACTGTGGTATTGTCTGCAACAACTTGAAGAGGTCCTGAGAACCAAAGGTGATTCAGAGAGCTGAGTACCTTGATCAGGGCGAACATCTCTTTTTTATGTGCTTGTTCTTGGTGTCCCACACACCTTGCACTTTTATCCCTCTTGAAACTGCTCCCCCAAACAAAGTCCGAGGTGTCAGTGGTTTCTGACCGCTTTGGAAAAGGGGAGACTTTGATTTATTAATATCTGTTGTCTTCACCAAGTAATTTTGCTTCTGACAAACCCCAGCACTAAATTTGAAAAGACAAAGGGTGTTGGTGCTGGATCCAGATAAGCTTCAGATACCACTGTATCTTTCTCATGTGGAGTCTTGCCAGGGGTATCATGAGAATCTTAGAAGCCATGAGACTCAAAAGCCTGAGGTATTCCCTCCCTGTGACCAAATTCTGAGTGGAAAATCCTAGAAATAGATCTAAATATAGATCCTGAGGACGAAAAGCTATTTAAGTGTCTATGCGACATCCCAGATGCACAATCCTGTGAGGAGTCACAAAAGACTTTTGAATGTTCTTTTGGAATCCCAGCTTGTGTAAGAGATCTTTCACCTGAGAGAGAGAGAGAGAGACTCCTGACACTTGTAAAAACACTGTGCAAAGATAAGCAAGTCATTTAATTATAGAAAAATGTAGATATCCTGTAGTCTGCAATGAGCTATAATTGCAGTTAGACACTTTATGAACACACTTGGTGAAATGAAAAGTCCAAAGGGTAAGGCGGAGAACTGATAATGTGATCCAGACACACAAAACCTTAAGAATTGACTGAAATCTTAATGAATTAGGATGTGATGATAAGCAACTTTTAAATTGAGTGTTACTAGGAAACCTGAATGAGGAAGAAGAGGTAACAGGTTGTGAAGTGACATCATTTTGAATTTGGACACTACCACAACAGGTTTAGGAATGATAGGTCCAGAAATAGTCTACAAGTATTTTCTTTCTTTAGCACTACAGATATCCTTGAATAAAACCTCTTTCCCACCTGGGAAGTGGGAAAGGGTTCTATCACTCTTTAGGACAGCTTGTGATGAAGGACAGGTGGAAATAGAAGAGTCTGGTCCAGAAGATGAAGAATTACCTGCTGGAAAAGAGGAATTTCTTCCCATTGCTATCTGTAACCTTGATAAATGATCTTCAGAATCCATCTGTCTGAAACTATTTGTTGCCAAAATGAAAAGTGGAGATTCATACTTTCTGGAAGACCAAAGGGGTGCCAGGGTTGGTGGAGGGAAATTCAGAAAGTCATTTGGACTTACTGGAATGCCCTCGGTTTTGTAAATTTCCAGAATTCTTCTTGGAAACCCTTGTCATTTCTTATTAAATATCTGTTTATCTGCATTTTGTTGAGACCATTTTGCTTTTTACCAAAACTGAATAAGGAATTAGAGGACCCCTTGGAAACTTGGAAAAAGAAGGCTGAAAAATCTTAAGAGACTCCCTATACTGGCATAACCCTTTCATTACATTTTTGATCACTTCTGCAGCAGAGGGGCCAAAAACTAAATTTCTATCCATAGGAAAATTTAAAATCTAATTTTTATCATCATCTTAGGTTCTGAGAATGCAGCCATGCAAACCTCCTCAAAACAGTATCAGTGGCCGTAGCTCTTGAAAAAGTTTCAACAGAAGCATACACACACACACTATATTTAGAGTAGTGACTTGAACAATCAAAGAAATTACATTTTTTAAAGCAGATTTTTCCTCACAAGAATAAACTACCTACAAAACATTTGTCATGTTTTCACAGTTAGTCAGGACAAATCTTAACGTATTAGCCTTGCAATTCAAAATTCTGAAAATCAAAGTTGCCAAAGCATACACTTTTTTTCCCTATATGCATTAATAATCTTCCTATCCTTATCAGAAATAGTAGGATTGGAATAAAAAAAAGTTATGTACTCACCACAACATTCCATCTGTGTTGTCCATTTTTATTCTTCTTCAATTGATGGATTCGGATCAATGACTCGGATCGGACCTGGCCGCTTCTACCAGATCATCAGATCCAAAAACACTCAAGCTCCTCCCTTTACCCACAATGCCCTGACAAATTAATATACCTCAAATCTAGCCTGCTGCCACTAGATATAAAGGGACAACCCATTATATAAATTAAAGGTAGAAAAGAAAAAGGAAGCTGGAGCACAAACAAAGAACAGAGGCTCCTGTAGTTCTTTCCAGAAGCAAAAGGAGGGGATAGATGGGCAGGAAGTTGAGGAAGAATGAAAATGGGCACCACAGATGGAACACTATGGTGAGTATATAACTTTTTTTTTACCTGATGCTGTCCTTCTCATTCATTCCCCAAATGACGGGACAAAGTCACCAGCTACTGGGGGACGTGTGGATGGTGCAGTGGTGCAGCAGTAGCATTGTTGCCTCACAGCAAGAGGATCTCCGGTGCAATTCTTGGCTGGGGTGCCTTCTCTGCAGAGTCTGCATGTTCTCCCTGTGTTCATGTATTTCCTTGGGGTGCTCCAGTTTCCTCCCATGTTATAAAGACATGCGCCTGGAGCATTTCTCCCTGGACCTCTGCTGAAATCTGGCTTCGCTTCAAGTCAGACTTTCCCTGTTAATTAGAAGTTATGTACTCACCATAACGTTCCATCTGAGTAGGTAGTTCATTTGTCTGCAACCTGTGGGTTACAGATCCGATATTGGATCCGAGCCGGCAACTTGTTTCAAGCTAATGGATCCGAGCTCCTAACTCCTCCCTTCACCCATAATCCCCTGCTAACCCTCCATGACCTCAGATCGAGTTTGCCCCTCAATATATATCCAACAAAGGATATCTAACAACTAGTAGATCCGAAGGAGGTCAGGGGGAAGGAGGGGGGGATGGTTGCAGACAAATGAACTACCTACTCAGATGGAACGTTATGGTGAGTACATAACTTTTAAATCTGAAGTAGGATGTTCATTTGTCAGCAACCTGTGGGACAGAGTCCCCAGCTACCTGCACCTTGGGTGGCCATCATGGAAGGATATTACGAAGCACCGCAGAGCCAAAGGATGCTCTCCCTCTAGAAAGCACGTCTAGCTTGTAGTGGTTAATAAAGGTATGAGATGAAGCCCAAGTGGCTGCAGAACAAATATCATCCAATGGAACTCTAGACTTGAAGGCCGCAGAGGTAGAAATGGAGCAGATGGAATGAGCACGAACTCCTTCTGGTGCGGGTCTACCCGAGGCTTGATACGCCAGTAGGATACATTGGGAAATCCAGCGAGATAAAGATACTTTAGAGATAGCTTTCCCCAAGTTAAATTTGGCAAAGGAAACAAACAGCTGGTCGGATTGTCTATGGCCAGCTGTCCTATGAGTATAAAAGCGAAGCTGTCTATGAACATCTAGTGAGTGCAGCTTGTACTCTCCCTTATTCTGATATTTAGGGAAGAAAACCGATAAATTTATGGATTGATTTATGTTGGTTTCTGATGCTATCTTGGGAAGAAAGGAGGGATTGATCCTGAGGTACACTCTATCTGGGTGAAAGATCAGGTAAGGAGGCTTCACAGAGAGAGCCTGAAGCTCCGACACTCTTTTCGCTTAAGTGATGGCTGCAAGGAATGTTGTTTTCCATGACAAGAATTTGAGATCTACTGAAGCAGCGGGTTCAAAGGGTGGAGCAGTCAAGGCTTGAAGAACTAATGTAAGATCCCAGGGAGGTACGGCTTCCTTTACAGGGGGTCTAAGTAAAAAGGTGCCCTTGAGAAAGGTTTTACACAACTTGGTCGACATCAAGGGCCCTGTATCATGTCCCACATGGTAATGTGATATGGCTGCCAATTGCACTTTGACAGTTGAACAACTAGGGCCTTCCTGAAAGAGTTCAGTTAGGAAGTCTAATATGGATGGAAGAGGAGCCATAAAGGGATCTAGATCGTGATGCTCCGCCCAGATGGAAAAACGTTTCCATTTACTGTGGTACACTTTCCTGGTGGAGGGCTTATGCGCTGCCACGAGGATGGCTTTGACTGGTGAAGAGATACCGGGAGTCCTAACTAGGAGTGGAACTGGAGCAACCAATCTGTCAGTTTCAGATTGTCCAGGTTTGGAGTTGGTAAGTTCAAAGAATGGGAGATGAGATCCGGAATGGGATCTAGAATCCAAGGGTGATTCACAAGGTGAGACCACAGATAAGGGAACCAAATTTGCCGAGGCCAGAATGGGGCAATGAGAATCATCTTGCTCCCCAACCGCGAGGCTTTCTGTAAGAGTTGTATCATTAGTGGTAGAGGAGGATAGGCATAGAGTAGACCGGGTGGCCAAGCATGCACCAGAGCGTCTCTTGGAGTTTCCTCTGGAGGGGGGGATTAGAGCGAAGAAATTGTCACATTTGGTGTTTGATGGAGATGCAAAAAGATCACAGCAGGGTCGCCCCCATGTTGCGAATATTTGCTACGCTACTAGAGGATTGAGAGACCACTCGTACGGGGTAAGAAGGGTGCGGCTGAGCTTGTCCGCTAGGATGTTGGTCCTCCCCGGAATGTGCGTTGCAATCAGAAAGCGGTTGGTGGAGATTGCCCATTCCCACACTCTCATGGCTTCATGACATAGAGGGTAAGATCTGGTTCCCCCCTGTTTGTTGATATACCAGACCACCGACATGTTGTCCGACTGAATTGCAATCGTTCCCGTGGGGAGGAAGCCCTGAAGTGCTTGCAACGCCAACAGCACCGCTCTCATCTCCAGAACGTTGATATGCAGGGAGGTCTCTGTATCATTCCACGTGCCTTGGACTGTCCTGCCTGAATAATGCCCCCCCCACCCGAGGCGGGAAGCATCTGTGGTCACCGTGGTGAGAGGGGTAGAGGTGCAGAAGGGACGGCCCGTATGGAAGTTCGAGGCTTGGAGCCACCATAGTAGCGCCCTCCTGCAAGCCTTGCTGATAGCAATGGGATGGTGGAGAGGAAGGGATAGAAAGGACCATTGCACTAGCAGAGTCCATTGCAGTACCTTCATGTTCAAACGGGTACGGAGGCTTCACAGAGAGAGCCTGAAGCTCCGACACTCTTTTCGCTGAAGTGATGGCTACAAGGAATGCTGTTTTCCATGACAAGAATTTGAGATCTACTGAAGCAGCGGGTTCAAAGGCCGCCATGGAGCCTAGCGCCCTCAGGACCAATCCGGCTGGTGAAGCCTCTGAATGGAGGATAGCCTGCACATGAAGTTGTAAGTTCCGGATTCTCTCGGAAGTTAGGAAGGCTCGCAAATCTCTGGTGTCTATTCTGGTACCTATGAATTCTATGACCTGCGTTGGAGCCAGTAGAGATTTGCCGACGTTGATAGTAATGCCTAACTGTGGGGCTAGATGGAGAAAGAAGTCTCTGGCTGAGCAAAGTAGATGCCTTGTTGGTGCGGTCAGGAGCCAGTCGTCCAGGTACGGAAAGACCTGTATTCCCTGGAGTCTCAGGTGGGCCGCAATCACTGCTAATACCTTGGTGAACACCCTGGGGGCTGTGGTGAGGCCAAAGGGAAGGACCCTGAACTGGTAGTGACTGGCCCCCAGCCAGAAGCGAAGGAACCTCCTAGATCGTTTGTCCATTAAAATGTGGTAATACGCATCCTTGAGGTCTACAGAGCACATCCAATCATTTTCCCTCAAAAGGGGGAGGATAGATTGAAGAGTGACCATCCGGAATTTTTCCTTGGTTACTGACAGGTTCAAGCGGGAAAGGTCTAGGATCGGTCTGAAGTCCCCCGTCTTTTTTGGCACCAAAAATAACCTGGAGTGGAACCCTAATCCGAGCTGGTCTTGGGGGATGGGCTGGATGGCTCTTTTTCTTAGCAGCTGCTGAATTTCTGTAGCTGCGGCCTCCCTCTGATCGGGTGGTACATCGGGGAGGTTCTTGGATTTGGGGACATGGAGTATTAGTATTTTGTACCCTCTGGATATGATGCGAAGCACCCAGCGGTCTGTTGTGATGGACTCCCATGCTGCTAGGTGTTTCGAAAAGCGCCCCGACTGCCTCCAGAGTGGAACAGCCGGGCAACCCCTCAAGGCTGCTGCGCGGGCCGCTCAGAGAAAGGTTCTCTGGACCCAAAGTTTCTTGGAGCCCCTCTGCCCCTGGGGCGGCGTCCTCCCTGTCCACCTCTGCTACGGTAGGACTGGTTGTCCGGAGCTGTTTGGGAATGTTGCGATTTTCGGAACCGCATCTTCTTCTGACCCTTTTAGTTCCTTGAAAAGGACCGCTGGGGAGCAGAGAAGTGGACTCCCACGGCAGACCACGTCTTCCCGTCCTTCTCGCTCTGGACAAGTGTCTCGCGAACTGTTTTGCCAAATAGGGCAGAACCATCAAAAGGGGCGTTCGCGAAGGACGCTTTAAAGGGCTCCGCAAAATCGCAATGACGGAGCCAGGCCTGACGTCTCATGACTAGGCCTGCTCTGCTAGCCCTAGCGGCTCCCTCTGTGGCGTGGGACAATAGCTGCATAGAGGTGCTTGAAATCGATCTCAGAGTGGCCATTCGGGTGGAGTACAATTGTTTGTCATCCTCCGACATTGACTCAGGGGGGGATGCAGCGTATTCTTGGATAAGATCCCGCTGCATCCTGATGACATGTGCCATATAGTTCAGAGACCTTACCGAGAAGGTCGCTGAACTAAAGACTCGCTTCCCTAAGCGGTCCATCAAATGGGACTCTCTGCTCAATAGATGGACTGAGGGGCTCTCCTGAGCCAATTCCCTCTTTGTGGCTGCCGCCGTCAACATGGCATCTACGGGGGGCCCCTTACTCCAATGTGATCGGTCTGAGGGGGGGCTAAGAATCCTATCCGGGCACTTCAGTATTGGCTCCACGGTGTCCGGATCCTTCCACGCCCTGGTGGTAATGAGGTCCACCAGGGGGTCGGCTGGAGGGGACACCCAAGAGGTAGACGGGCCTGCCTCGAATGCCTCCAGAAACACAGACTCGTCAGAGGAAGACTTGGGGGCAGACCACCCATCTCTGATTCTCAGCATCTCCATGATGTCTCCAAAGGAGACATCCTCAGGGGGCGATCTTGGGGAGCCTTGCCCTTCCTCCAAGTCCGTGTCCTCGGTTAAGGACTCATGGGAGTCCACGTGCCTCCTTTAGCACTTATGCTTGCGGGAAGCTTCCTCGGGGGGACTGTCCGAGGAGGCCTCGCCAGCAACATCTTGTTACAATGGAACCATCTGTGACATCAAAGCAGGCTGTCCCTTTGGCCGGGTGATGGAAGCCTGGCCCAGCAGAGAGGGAGTGCAGGTAGGAGCCGATGCAAGGACCGGGGGTCCAGATGCTCTCAACAGAGCCCTCTCCACAACATCAAAGGCCGAGGGAGAGCCACTCTCTAATGGATCCGAAAGTCGGCTCCCACTCGGATCCGATGAAGGGATCGGAGCTGGCGCCGAGACCGTCGGATCTGAGGGACCAGTGTGCTCCGACCTGGACGGAGCTGAAGGCACACTGAATCCCCCGGATCCGAAGCTCGGACCACGGCTCCGAGAGGTCGGATCCGACAGGCTCGAGGGCAGGGTCGGATCCGAAGTACCAAGTACTGTCGGTGCCGACCCACCCCCGGCTCCAACGCTGCTCGGCTCCGAACGCTCCAAACCCGGATAACGGGTCGGAGAAGGAGCAATTGGGTGGAAAAAGGGCGTCGAGCTCCCCCCCTGGGGTGGGGGGGAGGCAAGAGCACTCCCATCTGCAGCTGGGCCTGGATGAATCTTCACATCATCCGGTCCAAGTCTGCATCGGATAAACTGAAAGTAGATCTCGAAGAGGCCACCGAGGCAGGCCTGGAATGCCGCCTCCATGACCTCGACGGAGATCGGGTCTCCTCCTCCTCGGGCTGTACTGTAACCTTGAGAGACCCTCATGGAAGGAAATTCCGGATTACCAAAGGTTGCTGTGTTCCTGGAAATCAAATCTAATCTGTAATGAGGAATAAAGGTGTGAGAATTAGTCCAAGTTGCAGCTGCGCAAATGTAATTTACAGAAGTGCTTGACCAAAAGGCTGAAGAAACTGTCATTGAGCTTGTGGAATGAGCCCTAGAAGGCTTGGGCAAGAACAGCCTTTTTTTACCATAAACAAAGGAGACATGCTCAGTTAATCATTTGGCCAATGTAACTTTGGAAACTGGTTTTCCCAATCTGTTAGGAGAAAATGAGACAAATAGGTGGGGGTCAGCTTTCCTGAAGTCTCAGGTTCTGTGAAGATAAAAGCAAAGTTTTCCTGAAACTACATGCATAAATGAAAACACAAATCTGACTATTTCAGGCTTATTCTACCATATGCCCAACAACTACTTTGAAGTGAAAGCCCTCAGTCTAACACCCACCAGCACTTCACCCAAGGAGGGAGGTGGATCTGAGCTATCCAGCACCAGGGTCCCAAGGGGAAGAGATGGCTCCTACAGCTTCGGAGTCATCTCCAACCTCCCTGGATCTGGCGCCAATGCTTCAGCTCTGAGAGTCTTCCAGTTACGAAATGTCTCTGTGATGGTCAGCTCACAGAGATCACTGGAGTCGAAGAACAGACTGTCTTCGGATCCAATGAAGTTATCCCCAGAGATCTCGGATCCGAGAATGTCAAAACAGTGGGTCGGATCAGAGAAGAACAAACCAGAGGGGAAGTGGACAAAGGACGGCTCACAGACTAGGTGGCAGTTGGAGCTGGGAGATTCCCCCATCTGAATCTGTGTTCTGAAGAATTTCCTTATCACCCTATCAACATCAGCTTCCAAAAGGCTTCTAGAAGACCTAAGAGATGATGTGGTGGATGAGTTCGGAAGTGTCTTCAAGGAGATCTCTTCAGGAAAGGAGAAGGAAGCCTAGATAAAACTGGATTGGAGAGAAGTGGCGGGAACGGATCCTTGGAGACCTAGATTTCGAAATGGTCAGATCTGAGACAGATGGAGCCAACTTCTTATGCACTTTTGCAGGGGCTCAGTTAAAGCAGTTGACACCGACAAAGAAGGGTCAAGAACCCTCTTACAGGACTCATTTTCGTCTGACACAGACTCAAGATTTGCCTTTGTCAGGCTTTTTGGCAGAGGTTTGAGCCCTAGTAACTGAAAAGTAGAGTAAGATGGAAGAAGTCCTCTTAAAAACAGCTTGTTTCTTCGATCTGTCAAAGACTAAGAATTGAAACCAGAGCAGATCAACCAATCTGCTTCGAGGTGAGAAGTACCTCGGCAGTACACACATTCCCTGTAGGCATCAGGGTGGGGAAGTTTATGCCCACAGGTAATGCATTTTTGAATCCTGTAGGCTTGTCAGCCATAAGACACCATGACAGCAGGGCAAAAGTATACCACTAAAGAAACTATGCAGAAAAAAAATTAACAACTGTATTATAAGAAGGTATATTATTTATTTATTTTATTTATTTTTTTAAATTAGAGGAGAGGAAGGAAAGTAGAAAAACTGCCAAAAATGGTAGGCAGAAATACTCTGAAGAGTAAAGAGAAATACCAACATTGGCACAAGAAAAGGTACCAAAAACACTAATCAAAAAGGATAAGAAAACCGAGTTAGCTTAAAGATTATGGGAGGGAAGAAGAACATATGAAAGTTAGAATTATAAAGTAACTCACAACCAAACAGGTAAAGAAAAACTTGAAAATCTTCAAACGCCTGAGAACAAAGGGATCCTTCGTCCTCCTGTCCAGATTCAGAATTTTGAATCCCTTCAGGAAAAAAAAGTATCCCTCATTCTTTTAGCAGAAACTATCTTGCAAGAAGACTCAATAGCCTGAATTAAACTCAGACAGAACCAGTAAACTACCTCAGGAAATTTGAGAAGGAATAGATACATGCTTAGTTTTCTGCTTATTTTTGACAGGAAAAAAATGGGGCCAACAGTTTTAATAGTGACATCAGCAGTTTCCCTTTGGACGGGCACAACATTCTAACAAAACAGGGAAGCCTTCCTTGTTCCCTCTCCTAGGACTGACAAGAGCGGATCTGCCTTCCCCACTGAGGGGACCCCAACAGCTATAGAGGATGTGGCTAAGTCCTGGTCCAGAGTGGCTACAGCTGCTACACCAGAGGAATTCAGGGTAAAAGATGACTTATTTGAGGTACAACAAATGGCCACAGCACAGTCACCACCTACAGCTGTCTACAATTGGCAGCACTCTGTGGTGGCAATGGCTGTTTGCTTACCTTTTTCTTTTTGTGGCTAGGAGGAGGAGGACTGACTGTTTCATGGTCAAGCACAAAAATAATGCCTCTTTCCCATGGAAAACAAGAACAAATGCCACTAAAAATAAAAAGTCTTTAAAAGTCACTTATTTTTCTCAAACAAGCACAGTAAAAAAGCACTGTAAAACACTATACCAGCCGCATAAAGAAAAATAAACAATTTCTCCACAGAAAAAATGTTTTTCAGTTACTTTAAGCAACTTTTAAACTGACAGGAAAAAAAGAATGATTCTTTTTAAATGTACAGTACAGTCTCATGACAGTCCATTAAAACACAGTTTCCAACCTTTAAAAATAACTTTCCTAAACACTATGTATAAATAAGAAAAATTATTAAATGGAAATCTTTTTCTCACAAAGGGAAATTGTCTGCCCAGAAAAGGAACAGCACAAGCAGACTGTCGATCTCTGAAGTGAATGTTCGATGAAGGAATGTGTGACACAGGGAAAGTACCTAGTTGGCCAACATTTCCCCATCACATACACCGTAATATTTCAAACCCACTCAGGTGGAGGGGCTGTACCCCCAACTATATATACCAACTTCGAGACTGCGCTACAGTGTGGAAAAGGGCATGGAAGTAGTTGGCTGTCAGGAAATTTGCTGTTTTCCCGACGGTGGTGTGATCTCTGAGTTGGTATATATAGTTAGGGGTAGGGGGTGCAGCCCCCACATGGGGGGTATGGGGGTCAACCCCCTACATTGGGGAGAGGACAGCCCCCCAACTGGATGGGTTTGAAATGTTGGTGTGTGAGATGGAGAAATGTTGGCTAACTAGTTACTTTCCCTGTCTCACACATTCACTGAAGTGAACATTTGATGAATGAACGTTCACTGTCTAGTGCTTGATTATTGGAGGTTTGCGGAAGTGAACCTTTGATGAATAAACATAGACCCTACCCAAAGAGGGTAAAGACCTAACTTCGTAAAGACCCACTCCAAAACACATCCTCTATGGGACCAGATAACATCCCAGGCTGCCTGCTAAATGGTCTAAAACATGACCTAGTGGAATCACTTGGCGCACTCTTCAATCACAGTCTAAATATTGGTTTTGTCACAGCAGAGTGGAAAACAGCAACAGTAATTCCCTCGCACAAAGGGGAACCATCAACTGACCCTGGAAACTGTAGACCAATAAGCCTAACCAGCCTTATCTGCAAGGCCAAGGACCTTATCAACAAAGACACGGGTGACCTTCAAACTCTTGACCCAACCCAATTTGGCTTCATTAAGGGTAGATCATGCTTATTAAACCTGGTGAACTATTTTGAGAATGTCACCAAAGCTCTAGATGAATGCAAAACTGTACATACAGCCTATCTGAACTTAGCCAAGGCTTTTGACACAATCTCCCAATCAGGCATAATTGAGGAAATCATCCAGCTGGGAATTAACCCAAATGTCACTAGATGGGTAGCCAACTGACTCACAGACAGAACATATAAAGTCAAAGTTGGGGATTCAACTTCTACCAACACACCACTTACCAGTGGTGTACCACAAGGATCTGTGCTGGGCCCCTACTGTTTGGAATATATTTCTCAGAAGTCCAAGCAAAAATAGATGGCTTGTGACTTACCAAGTCTGTCAATGACTGCAAACTGGGTGCAATCTTAAGTCCCCCAATGATGTAGACATATCACAATAAGTGCTTACACAGATAAATGGCGCCAAAACCACGGAGTTAAACTAAACCAAAAAAAAATGCATTATCATCCCTTTCAGCAAAGGGGATGTTCCTGCAAATTATAATATTAAAAGTCTCCCCCCCAGCTCAAACCCTGTGGTGACAGATTTGGGAACACAGGTTGATAGCAACCTTAATTTCGATTACCATGTGTCCACAGTGGTAAGGAAGCCCTTCTATGTTGCACATCTCATAAGTAAGGGCATCGCATCCAGAGCAAAAGATGTCATAACAAAAAAAAAAAAAAAAGGAGAAAGCCAAGGTATGGAAGACTGTCACAGTCTATTTAATACTAAGTGCACTAAATGCACACTCGTAAAATGACTCAGAGCACTTCCTCAAAAACAACAAAGTTTATTCAGCACACACATTCCTTAAACCAAGCGCTTTCATCCCTTGTATTCATGGGACTTCATCAGAGTAAAAGGAATACAAACAAGTTCAGTTTAAAAACCTCAAAAATCCAGCAAAATACGTTGCGTCTCTGGGATTTCAAGTGATAGTATAATTGGCACAAAAACAAGAAGAACAAAGCTACTATCAAAATATCAAACCCATGCATGTTAGAAAAATATAAATACAAATTAATATAATTAAATATGTTATGCTGTAATTAAAATAAAATAGGTGAAATAAAATTAAATAAAACAGTCTTTAACACAGTTAAACCAAATACCAAAAAATTATGAAAAGGTATTCATACCACTTACTATGTTAATGCCCTTAACTTGAGTCCATTAGGGCCTGTGGCATTAGTCAATCTGCCATTCAGCCTCTTTGCACTCTAGTTGTACCTTCCATGGTCCCCCCTACTGTCCAATGCATTGTATGAAAAATGAAAGTCATGTCCCTCATTCACTTTAATGTGGCACCATAGGGCATAACCATTATCTCTCCTATTAATGTCCCTTAAATGTTCATATACTCTATCTTTCAATGCCCTCTCGGTCTTATTTACATAGAAAGATGGACATTTAGTACAGGTTGCGATAAATACCACTTTATCTATCCTACAATTACAAAGAGGTGGACACTTATCTTACCATACCCCTGGAATTCTTATAAATTCACACACACACACATATATATATATATATATATATATATATATATATATATATATATATCTATGGGCAACCTGGACATCTTTCACATTTAGACATCTTTAGAATTTTATGGCTACCTCGTCTATCACTTGGTTGGTATTCCAAACAGTTCTTGATGTTCTTATCTCTCTTACAGGTAATAATTGGTCAAGGTTCTATATTATTCATGTCTAAACCACCCATTGCCAGGATTTTCCAGTTTGCAAACAATATTTTTTTAACTAACCTACCCTCTTGATTGTAGGTTAAGATATAACCCTTACTAAAACAGTGTCATTAAGTACACTTGCCTTTATAAACCTTGTTATTTGTCCCCAACAGAGGAATATAGACAAACACTTTCCTTTTTTGATATACTTCTTGAAAAACCCCTTCAAGAAATTCTAAGGGGTAACCTCTGTTCAACAACATGTCTTTCAAAATTATGCATTCTTCTAAAAAAGACTCTTTGTCTGACACCATTCATGCTAATCGCACCATTTGCATTTTCAGCAGTGCTTTCTTCTAGTGAAACAGATGGCAACTCTCGAAGTGCAATAAAGAGTTGAAATAAATGGGTTTTCTGTACAAAGATGACATAAAACAACCATTGACAGAATGAATGTTTTAGATGGACATCAAGGTAATTAACACACTCATAGGATTTAGTCATAGTGAATGTCAAAAAATCTGTGGTATTATTTATACATGAGAAAAATTCCTCTAGCTTAGCATCAGAATCACTCCAAAATAATACAATGTCTTCAAGGTACCGCCTATACAGACTCCACGATCCTAAAAAAGAACTATTAAACATATAGTTGTGTTCCCAGTATGCCAATATGGTATTTGCAAAAATGGGGGTACAAGCAGCCCCCATTGCTACACCTTGCAACAGTTTGTATATAGTACCTTCAAACCATATAAAGTTGGAATTCAACAAAATCTCCATCGAACTAGTGACACACTTCACCACATTATCCTTCAAATTAGTATGCTCAGTTAAATATGACATAAACCACTCCAGTCCAATGGGGTTTGAGGCTCAGAGCACATCTCACAAGGCCTAAATGAACATATTTCTTTAAAAACAGTTACATCATCAGGTTTGGTTTTATCATGTGATCTTGTGTGAATTATTTTATTATGTGACTTTGATGTTAGATTATTTAAACTGATTTAGTTCTGTTATTGCCTGAAGAAACTTTTTAAGTGAAACTGCTAAGGTTGCATAATAAACTTTAGAATTTATCTCTGGATTCTTGGACTTTGTTTTAGCTAGGGTGGTTCCAGTGAATTTATTTCCTTTGTCTGTGTTCATTTACTTTCACTGAATTTTTCACCAGATTACTTTTTTTTTTTTTTTTTACTGTTTCTAAGTTTTGCTGTTATCTGGTGGACTTCACTGCACTTCCATCCACAAGTGGAATGCCTACTAGGAGATTAACTGGTGCTTCTGAACTTCTCAACATACCTGTGAACCCTTTACTGAATTTTGATGATGGAACATATGATCCAAGTAAGTTTAATAAGGATTCATTTATGGAATTTAAAATGAAAGTGCATACTTTTTAACAAACTGCAAACTTTAATGAAGCTTCAATGGCAGTGCTTAAGCTCTGATGTTTATTTAAAACATAAAATTGTACCAAGGGCCTTGCAACTGCTAAAAGTGACCACTTATGGAACAAAGTATCCGGATTTGTTAAAGTGCTGGCAGATATTAAATTTGACATGTTCACTACAATACATGCAGCTGATGAATGATTTTTTCCCACCCACTTGAGTTATTGCTGGATGGCACAGTGGTGCAACGGTAGTGTTGTCACCTCACAGCAAGAGGTTCTCTTGTTTGATTCTAGTTTGGGGTGTCTTCTGTGTGGAGTCTGCATGTCCTCCCTGCATTCGTGTGGGTTTCCTCTGGGTGCTCCTGTTTCCTCCCACACTACAAAGATGCACGTCTGGAGCATCTAGCCTCAGACCTCCCCTGAAAACTGGATTTGTTCCAAGTTGGACTTTCCCAGTAAACAACTGTTAAATAAATAAAATAAATAAATTGTTTCGTACAGATATTGAGCAGCAATATCTAGAACTAGTTTACAGTGTTGAACAGAATCAGCACACAAATTTATTGTACGAAGCAAAAGATCATTTTAAAATATTTGAAGATAAATTAATAGACACCAAGAAAAGAAAATTGGACAGAGACTTTAAAGATTTTAAAACCAGATGCATTTTTGCATGGTCCAATCAGAAAGAGCCTACCTTGACACATCAGAACAACACACACATGTGGAAGCTGACACTCAGAGAATGAAGCCACCTCCCACAACACAAACAGATGTTAATATTGAGAGGACTGGGTCAAATAATATTGTTCAAAAAAAAGTTATAATTATTGATCCGAATATTGTTTCTGCACTTGAACCGTTGAATTTTCTTCATCTGCAGAACTCTCCATTATCATTTACGGTGCAGCGGAAACTGAAAAAGTGTTTTCACAATGAGCAGCAGCGAGGGAAGAATTCGTACAAATGGCAGTATTTGAAAAATCCATAAGAACTTTAAAAACATGATTTAGTTTTTAACCTTTCCAAGTATGAACTTAATGAATATGAACTATCAGTCCTTAACAAGGGACTTTCACTTGTACCAGCTTGTACTGATGACATGTCGCTGGTATTGACTGAAGTAAAATATTTTTTGACTGAAGTAAAATATTTTATCAGGTCTTTAAATCTAAGTCTTACTTATGGAGCCAGTGATGAAACTAATGTCTCTGCTCTAAGAAGGAAAAGTACATATATACCTAGTAATAATTTGGCTATTCAAGCCTTTGAGAAGACTGTTGAACACTATTTGCTGTATCAAAATGAAGGTAATTTTATAATTTAAATGCAAATGAATACAATGCTATATAATCTTTATTACAAAATAAGCATATTGTTTTTAAGAATGCTGACAAAGGTGGTGGTGTAATACAGCTTGACTCTGATTACTATTTGTTTACTATGAATGAAATGTTGAACAGCATTGATAATAAGAAAATTACTAGACTTGAACGTAATAACATAATTAAGAGAGTCAATAATGCTTTGTTGGAGGTCTTTAATGTAGGTTCATTAGATATTGAACTATTTCACTATCTTATGACATCACCAACTATACCTATTATATATAGTATTCCAAAACTACATAAATCGATGAGTTGTCCACCACTGAGAAATAAATTTTTGCAATCAGCTCATACCATTATTAAAGATTTCACACATTTTCTTAGAGAATTATATGCATGGACTACAAGTAAAGACATTATTAATTACTTTTTAATTACGATGGACGTAGATTCCCTGTTCACATGCATTCCTAATAATACTGGTATTGATAGTGAGACGTTTTTTGAATAAATACTCATTAATGACTGAAACCAAGATTAAGAATTTCTGTCACCTATTGGACATTATTTTAGAAAAGAACATATTCCTCTTCCAAACACAGTTGTACCATTAGACCACAGGTGTTGCCATGGGCACACCTGTGGCTAATACATATGCTAACATTGCAATGTTTATGTGGGAAACGATACATTTTCTCCAGTTCCAATAATTCATATTTTGAAGGCAATTTTTTTATTGCAGCTTCATAGATAACCCGTTTCTTATTTCGACAGGCACATTAGAAGATTTTAATACGTTTTTTAATAGCATGAACACCTATACTGAAATTTTTAGTTTTAAAAAAAGAAATATCTTTAAATACAATAGACTTTTCAATATTATGTTAACTAAGACAGATTTATGTACTTTACAACCTAGGCTACTTAGAAAGCCTGGGAAAAGGAATACATATGTGCATCTCACAAGCATGCATCCTCCTTTTATGTTTAATAATGTTATACATAATCAAATGAAACACACTGTTAGATTACATACCGATGAGGGAGAAATGTTAAGTCAGATTGAGAATACTGTCAATGACTTTCTCCACAGGGGTTATAATATAACTGAAGTCAATAACACAAAAAAAAAGGTATGTCTTACCATAACGTTCCATCTGTATTGTTAATCTTCTTTCATTCATCACTGATGGGTTCAGTTCCGAGTCCTCGGAACTGAGCAGGCCTTTTACCAAGCTTCCACCAGCCAAAAAATCTCAAGCTAAGCTTCTACCCAGAATGCTCTTTTGCCTGTTACCTCAGATCGTGTTTGCTAGAGATAGAGAAGTAAAGCAGAGACCACTTCTGCGCAAATACCCCTGGACACCACCTGGACCGAAAGCATCCCTCAGGAGACTTTGGTGGGGGAAGGAGGGTGGGATGTGATGAATGAAAGAAGATCAACAACACAGAGGGAACGTTATGGTAAGACATAACTTCTTTATCTGATGTTGTTAATCATCTTTCCATTCATCACTGATGGGACAGAATCCCAAGCCACCTTGAGGTCCATGGGCGGCTCTTATGGAAGAACGTTCCTGAGTAGCATTGAGATGAAGGCAGCTCTCCCTCTGGAGACCAAATCCAATTTGTAATGATTGATAAGGGTATGAGATTTAGCCCAAGGGGCTGCTGCGCAAATGTCATCCATGGGAGCTCTGGAATGGAAGGCTATAGATGCTGCCATAGATCTTGTGGAATGGGTTTCAACCTTAAGCATAGGTTCTTTTGTGAGAGAATAGATAAAACGTATGCAGTCCCTTAGCCATTTCGATAATGTAACCTTGGAAACAGGACTTCCCATTCTAGGCCCAGAAAAGGAAATGAAAATCTGATCAGATTTACGCATAGGTTTGGTCCTGCCTAGGTAGTATCTCAGCTACATGTGCACATTTAAGGAATGTAGGCAGTACTCTCCTTTACTGGAAAAATTTGGAAAGAACACTGGTAGGTCAATGGTCTGGTTAATGGAAAAATCAGAAACAACTTTGTGCAGGAAGGATGGGCTCGTCCGGAGTGATACTCTGTCTTTATGGAAGACCAGCTATGGCATTTTGATACACACTGCCTGCAGCTCCGAAACTCACCTGGCCGGCATGATACCTACCAAAAACAAAGATTTCCAAGACAAGAACTTTAGGTTACACTTCGCTGTGGGCTCAAAGGTGGGTTGAGTCAAGGACTGAAGGACTAAAGTGAGGTGTCATGGTTCCACAGGCTGTCTAGACGGAGGCCTGATATGAAAAGATCCCTTGAGGAAAGCTTTACACAGATGCAAGGAGATGAGAGGGGTGCCATCTACACCATTGTGGAAATTAGAAATCACCAGCAGGTGTACTCGTATGGTAGAAGCAGAAGCTCCATCATCAAAGAACTTAGACAGGTACTATAGCACTGCAGTCATTGGAGCCAAATACGGGTCTAGCATGTTATCCTTTGACCAGGTGGAAAACCTTTTCCATTTATCCTGATAAAGTCTTCTGGTGGATGGTTTATGAGAGGCCACAATGATGTCCCTAACTGGTGAGGTGAGATTAGCTTGCCTGGCAACTAACGGAAGTGGAGAAACCAAGCCGTTAGCTTGAGAATGGACAGATTTGGATGGCTCAACACTTGGGGGTGAGTAATCAAATCTGGAAGAGGGTCCAGAATCCATGGCGGGCATACTAGGTGAGGCCAAAGGAAGGGGAACCAAACTTGTCGAGGCCAGAACGGGGCTATGAGGATCACCTTGCATCTCAATCGAAGAGCTTTCCTTAGGAATTGTGGAATCAGGGGACTGGGAGGATAAGCATACAGAAGTCCTGTGGGCCAATCGTGGATAAAAGCATCACTCGGGGACTCCCCCTCCGGGGGAAACAGGGCGAAACAGCTGCTGAACTTGTTAGTTGGGGAGGCAAAAAGATCGCAGCAAGGCTGGCCCAGTGGCTGAAGATTTCTGTCACCACCTCGGGGTTGAGGGGCCAACTCTTGAGGCAAGGACTGCATCTGTTCAGTTTGTCTGCAATTACGCTGGAGCTCCCCGGGATATGCGTTGCTATCAGAAAGCGGTTGGAAGCTATCGCCCATGGAACAATTCTCATGGCTTCTCGACACAGGGGATAGGACTTGGTTCCTCCTTGCTTGATAATATACCAGACCACTGACATGTTGTCTGACTGAATTGCAATTGTCCCAGAAGGGAGAACTGGATGAAAAGCCTGCAGTGCTAACAGCACCACTCTCAGTTCTAGAACGTTGATATGCAGGTTGGCCTCTAAGGTGGACCATGCGCCTTGGACCGTCTTTCACTGGAAATGGCCCCATACTCAATCAGGGAAACATCCGTGGTCACAATGGCCCTGGGCTGAGGGGACTGGAATGGGTGACTCCAAAGTTCTGCGTCTGGCCTCATCCACCAAAGAAGGTCCTGCTTGCAGGAGTTGGTTATGTGAATCTGGTAATTGAGGGGGTGATAGTTCAGGAACCACTGAGAAAGAGGAGCCATTGCAGGATTCGCATGTTTAGCTTCGCCAGGGGCACTATCGAAATTGAAGCTGCTATGGAACCTAGGGCCTGAATAACTTCCCTTGCTGAAACCTTTGTTTGAGAGAGTATCACCCAGAGCTGGAGCCTCAATCACTGGAATCTGCGGATTGGGAGTGACACTACACAAGACCAGGTATTGAAAACTGCTCTGATGAATTCTATTTGTTGTGTAGGAATAAGGTTTGATTTCTCCCAATGTATTGTTATTCCCAAAATTTTTGCCAGAGAGAGTGTACAATGCAGTGCTGTTACCAGAAGACGCTTGGTGGGGGCAGTGAGGAGCCAGTCGTCCAAATATGGAAACACTCAGAATCCTTGCAATCTCAAATGAGCTGTGACCACTGCCATGCACTTCGTGAACACTCTGGGGGCTATAGAGAGACTGAACAGCAGGGCACAAAATTGATAGTGATTGGCCCCTATCCGGAAGCGAAGCAGACTCCTGGAGTGTTTGTCCATTTTGATGTGGTAATACGCATGCCGGAGATCTATCAAGCACATCCAATCGCCTTCCCTTAAAAAAAAGGGAGAATGGACTGAACCGTGACCATCCGGAATTTGGTTTGGCTGACAAACCTGTTTAAGCTACTGAGATCCAAAATGGGTCTCCAGTCCCCTGTCTTAAGAATCTTGAATAGAATCTGGATCCACATTGGTCTGGTAGGACTGGTTGGATGACTTTTTTGAGACAGCTTTATTATCTCTGAAGCTGCTTTGACTGGGTGGAACGTCGGGAAGCTTTTTTGGAAGGTTTGGTTAACAAGAAAGGGGGATGGTGTAACCTCTGGTGATTATACTCTGCACCCAATGATCGGTGGTAATAGATTGCCAGGCAGCATGGTGCAGAGAAAAACGACCCCCGACTGGTTCCAGAGGTAAGCAATCGGGCTACTCCTCAGGAGCGCTGGCAAGGTTTTGCAGAGGAGTCGTCCCTGGAGCCTTTGTTACGAGGACCCCCCTTCTGCCTCTGTATGGGCATCTTCCTGAATTGTTACGATACCTCCCAATCATACTGAATTACTCGGTTTTTGCCGAGTTTTGGGGTCCAAATGAAGGGGTGTCACAATTCCCGAGTGGCACCCCTTCATTTCCGATTTTGTACCCCCTTTTGTTTTTCAATTTTCGTGCTGTTGGCGCTGACGTCATCACGTGCGTGATCACGTCAGCGCCATCAGGGCTACCAGCCAGTTGGAACTGAGCTGAAGGAGCTCACATCCTGCAGACATCATTTCCGGCTGGCCGCAAATGCGAGCGGAACAGTAACAGAGCTTTTATGGAATCAGCATGAAGAACTTCAGCATGAAGAATTGTTTATGCGAACAGGACTAAATTCTGACTGGCCGCAAATGCAGGAACAGCTGTAAAGGATTATATGCGAGCGAAGCTTTCTGTAATGGATTTAAAGTAAGGTAATGTAATGGTTATGCGAGCGGAGCTTTATGTAATGGATTTGAAGTAAGGTAACTGGCTTAAGGTGTGTGTGTGTGTGTGTGTGTGTGTGTAAATGCACCACTTTTGAGCTCTGCCCAGGTTTTTTGTGCTAAGAGTTGAGAGCTATAGTGAGAACTAAATTTGTATTCCTCCATTATTGGCTTTGTTTGTCCAGCTTTTTTGTGCTAAGAGGTTGAGAGCTTTGGTGAGAAGTGAGAAATTAATTCATTAAATGATAGCCAGTAAGTTTCAGTCTTCTAATTTTTCAGGAAGCTGCTGATTATGCATAGTGGTATGTTGCTCTGACTGTAGTACACAGGTTTCTGGGTGCAAGACTTACTAGTAAAATGCATGGTGGTAACGCATTTCATTCTAGCAACTTTACAAAATTATACAAGCAACATTTAAAATGTGTCCTTGGTTTTTGACCCTTTGCCCCCCCACCAAAAAAATGAAATTGAAAATGAGTGAGAAGCTGTGCAAGATGCCTATGGCTTACACTGCTGTCATTCTATTTATAGTGTGGGTGTGGAACTCAAGTAGACTTTTATGATGTTACAGGCCACCCTCTCAAACTCAGGAACCTCACATGGCCTTCCTGAAAACATTGGAGGGGATAAATGTATCTCCAAACACCATCATACTAGGTGACTTCAACTACCCTAATATAGACTGGGAACACTACTCAAGCCCGAACACTCTAACCCAAAGATTCCTGGAGTTCATAAACTCAAATGCCATGGAACAACTAGTCACCATCCCCACAAGAGGAGAAAACATACTTGATCTCATCATCACGAACATGGGATCAAAATGTTCAACACCGGAAGTATACCCCTCACTGGTGAGATCAGATCATAAACTAATCTCGCTGGAGGTCCTCATCCCGCCCCCACCTGAAACAAAAAGACCACAGTGAAAAACTTCTCAAAAGCCGATTTCACACTTCTAAAAACTAGTGTGGTCTCCTTTAAGGCCCCTGAGCCAGTGGTAAACATTACTCAAACCGCTGAATCACTTACAAATGCCTTCTACCAGCACCTACAGGACTGCATGGATCAGGCAATCCCAAACAAAACTAAGACTCTCTGTACCAAAGGCAAGCGTCCAGTCTGGTGGACCCCAGCCATAAACAAGCTCTACAACAAAAGGAGGAAGCTACTACAAGATAGAGCAAAATCCTTGAAAGGTAAGACACCTTTGATCATTATAAGTAAAAACTAAGAGCTCTCATAAAATCATCCAAGGCAAATTTTGAGAGAAAAATCGCCAAGGACTCTAAAGACAATCATAAGGCCTTCTTTAGCTATGTTAGAAACCTAGGAGGAAACTCCCAGATATGCTCAGAATTAGTTCAAAATGATGTGAAAATTACTGAACCTACACACATTGCTAACATACTGGCTGACAGGTTCAGTGCAAACTTCTCCCCCTCCCCAAAAGGAGAGATATCTATTCCAGAGGATTGTAGCCCCCAAACATCTCCAACGCCCAGGTGAGAACTGCCCTCACTAAGGCAAAAACACAGCATCCATGGGACGGATGGTGTCCCCGGCTGTGTGCTTCATGAACTCAACGAGGAATTAAACCCACAGTTAGGACAGCTGTTTAATCTTAGCCTCACCTCAGGATCGACCCAAGGAGTGGCGCACGGCGACTGTGGTCCCACTTCATAAGGGCGGTGCCTCCACAGACCCTGGAAATTACCGCCCATTAGCTTGACAAGCCTTATCTGCAAAGCCATGGAGAGGATCATAATGGAACTCATAAATAAAGACATAGGGAACTTGCAGACTTTGGATCCAACCCAGTTTGGCTTTGTCAAAGGCAGATCATGCCTCTTAAACTTGGTTGTCTTTTTGAGACAGTCACCAAGGCCATTGATGAGGGAAAGGCAGTCCATACAGCCTACCTCGACCTGGCAAAGGCCTTCGACACAATACCCCACTCAGGTATCATCGAAAAACTCATCAGCTTGAATGTAAACCCATACATCACAAGATGGGTTGCAAACTGGCTAAGTGACAGAACCCACAGGGTCAGAGTTGCTGGAGCCATGTCAGACTCAAAGCCTGTCACAAGTGGTGTCCCACAGGGCTCAGTCCTGGGTCCACTCTTGTTCGGCATCTACTTTTCTGAAGTACAAGCAAACACAGGAGGGTTATGGCTGACAAAGTTTGCAGATGACTGCAAACTGGGCCATAGTTGAAAACACATCTGACACAGATATCCTCCAGAAGGGCCTCACAGAAATGGATAACTGGTGCCAGAGCCATGGTCTGAAGTTAAACGCCAAAAATGCATAGTCATACCCTTCGGGAAAAACAAGGTTACCCCTAGTTACCATATAGGTGGCAATCCACTGAGCACAGAAAAGTCATCAGGGATCTGGGGACCCAAGTTGACAGTAGCCTTCGTTTGACACTCATGTTGCTAAAGTAGTTAGGAAAACCTTCTATAAAGCCCACCTGATCATGAAGGGATTCACATCTAGATCAAGGGAGGTCATCGTCCCCCTGTACTCATCAGTTGTTAGACGTATGGTTGAGTACAATGGCCCGTTGGGGGTGTATCTGACCAGACACCTGCTGCAGCTTGAAAGGCCCCAAAAGTTCCTCACCAAAAGGATAAAGGGTCTCAAAAATATGTCTTATGCTGCCCGACTGAAAGAACTCCAGCTCTATTCAGTCTCATACCGCTTGCTCAGAGGTGACCTGTGCCTGACATATAAGGCCATGTCAAACCCAGATTTGATGAATATGCTTCACCTCAAAAAATCTAGATCCCTCAGAACCACAAGGGCAGGAGACTTAAACCTTGACACGGTTATAAATAGAACATGCTGCAGGGACAGATTCATCACCCAGAGACTCCCTATGCTGTGGAACAAAATCCCGGTACATGTGAGGCAGAGCACCTCGCTGGCCTTGTTCAAGAGGAATCTTGACCAATGGATGGGAGATCGCAGATATACCCAGGGATTACTTCAGTGTCACTGCTTGACAGAGGCACAGAAAAATGATAGGCATAGTTTTTATTCAAACTAAAGGGGTGGCGAAAGCCACATAACTATGGGCTAGGCTTATAAATGCCCTTGGGCAGATAGCCTAGTATGAACCTATGATGGAAATGTTCTGAATTGGGCAGTTTTGGCATTATTGGTTCATGCCTTTTGTTTCATTGCCTACAGTACAGTCTACTGGAAAAATGTTTAAGCAATAAATTTACAATGCACGCTAACAAGGGTGCTGTATTATACAAGGAATATAATTTAATAAAGTCAGGAAGGTGCATCAAAGAAAAGAACACGTATGTTTCTTGTTTTGTGTGCAAGGGGCCAATGATTTGAAAACAGCCCAACAGTAATCTTTATCCACCACTGGCCAGATGCATTTTCTTTGGATGTGGTGTAGTGGGTTTCAATGCTGTTTCAATGAATGTAAGTTTCAAGGGCAGACAAGTTTTAATGCCAAGTCTATTTTCATTTAGAGACAGTATTGCTTTTACCAGATGTCTATTAGTATTTGTGCATTGTTGTGCTGTAAAAATAAAATCTGAATAATCATTGTAGAAATAAAGCAGTATGCACATATTAGTGTTTATGGTAAATGGGGTGAAATAGCCAGGTAATGGGACATCGGATTGGCTGCAGGGGGACTCTGGTGCCATATTTTGGTTGCCTGTTCTTCAGTTTGCATTTGAAAGTTGGTATCCCAGAATTCCAATGGAGTGGGTGGGGTTACGTAATTATGTATGCAACTCAGATGTTAATCAGCGTACAGATTTGTACCTACTTTTCATGGGCCTTGTCCAGATTTTTGATGTTTCTAGGTTGAGAAGTATGATTGTTATCCCCCTCTACCCCTGGGGTTATCATCACCATGTGCAGCACGGAAAGGACCCTGAGATTTTTTGTGCCACATTTTCCCACTCCTCTGATTCCTGGAAAAGGAACATTGAGGATAGGAAAACCGTAGTCCTACGACAGACAGGGTCTTGCCATCTTGCTCGCACCTGGCTAGCCTGTCCTTCACCTTGGAGCCAAAAGGGATGATACTTCAATGGGAGCATTCAAAAAGGAAGACTTAATAGGTTCCATGAAGTCACAAATGCGCATCCAGGCATGACGCCTCATGATAATGCCTGAACCCACTGCTATAGCCGCCCCTTCAGTCGCATGTGATAGCACCTTATAGACGAGTTGGAGATCGATTCCAGGGTTGCGAGCTGTGAGGCCACTTTGTCCCTGATCTCGTAAGACACATTCTGTGAGTGCCTCACGGAGTTCGGAGATCAAGTCCCTCTGGAGCCTTGTAAAATGTGCCAAATAGTTCAGAGACCGTATGGCAAAGGTCCCTGGTGATTATACTCTGCACCCAATGATCGGTGGTAATAGATTGCCAGGCAGCATGGTGCAGAGAAATACGACCCCCGACTGGTTCCAGAGGTAAGCAGTCGGGCTACTCCACAGGAGCGCTGGCAAGGTTTTCCAGAGAAGGAGTCCCTGGAGCCTTTGTTACGAGGACCCCCCTTCTGCCTCTGTATGGGCATCTTCCTGAATTGTTACGATACCTCCCAATCATACTAAATTACTCGGTTTTTGCCGAGTTTTGGGGTCCAAATGAAGGGGTGTCACGATTCCCGAGTGGCACCCCTTCATTTCCGATTTTGTTCCCCCCTTGTTTTCAATTTCAGAAGTTGCGCTGACGCCATCACGCGTGATCACGCCAGCGCCATCAGGGCTACCAGCCAGTTGAACTGAGCTGAAGGAGCTCACATCCTGCAGACATCATTTCCGCTGGCACGCAAATGCGAGCGGAACAGTAACAGAGCTTTTATGGAATCAGCATGAAGAACTTCAGCATGAAGAATTGTTTATGCGAACAGGACTAAATTCTGACTGGCCGCAAATGCAGGAACAGCTGTAAAGGATTATATGCGAGCGAAGCTTTCTGTAATGGATTTAAAGTAAGGTAATGTAATGGTTATGCGAGCGGAGCTTTATGTAATGGATTTGAAGTAAGGTAACTGGCTTAAGGTGTGTGTGTGTGTGTGTGTGTGTGTGTAAATGCACCACTTTTGAGCTCTGCCCAGGTTTTTTGTGCTAAGAGTTGAGAGCTATAGTGAGAACTGAATTTGTATTCCTCCATTATTGGCTTTGTTTGTCCAGGTTTTTTGTGCTAAGAGGTTGAGAGCTGTGGTGAGAAGTAAGAAATTAATTCATTAAATGATAGCCAGTAAGTTTCAGTCTTCTAATTTTTCAGGAAGCTGCTGATTATGCATAGTGGTATGTTGCTCTGACTGTAGTACACAGGTTTCTGGGTGCAAGACTTACTAGTAAAATGCATGGTGGTAACGCATTTCATTCTAGCAACTTTACAAAATTATACAACCAACGTTTAAAATGTGTCCTTGGTTTTTGACCCTTTGCCCCCCCACCAAAAAAATGAAATTGAAAATGAGTGAGAAGCTGTGCAAGATGCCTATGGCTTACACTGCTGTCATTCTATTTATAGTGTGGGTGTGGAACTCAAGTAGACTTTTATGATGTTACAGGCCACCCTCTCAAACTCAGGAACCTCACATGGCCTTCCTGAAAACATTGGAGGGGATAAATGTATCTCCAAACACCATCATACTAGGTGACTTCAACTACCCTAATATAGACTGGGAACACTACTCAAGCCCGAACACTCTAACCCAAAGATTCCTGGAGTTCATAAACTCAAATGCCATGGAACAACTAGTCACCATCCCCACAAGAGGAGAAAACATACTTGATCTCATCATCACGAACATGGGATCAAAATGTTCAACACCGGAAGTATACCCCTCACTGGTGAGATCAGATCATAAACTAATCTCGCTGGAGGTCCTCATCCCGCCCACCTGAAACAAAAAGACCACAGTGAAAAACTTCTCAAAGCCGATTTCACACTTCTAAAAACTAGTGTGGTCTCCTTTAAGGCCCCTGAGCCAGTGGTAAACATTACTCAAACCGCTGAATCACTTACAAATGCCTTCTACCAGCACCTACAGGACTGCATGGATCAGGCAATCCCAAACAAAACTAAGACTCTCTGTACCAAAGGCAAGCGCCCAGTCTGGTGGACCCCAGCCATAAACAAGCTCTACAACAAAAGGAGGAAGCTACTACAAGATAGAGCAAAATCCTTGAAAGGTAAGACACCTTTGATCATAAGTAAAAACTAAGAGCTCTCATAAAATCATCCAAGGCAAATTTTGAGAGAAAATCGCCAAGGACTCTAAAGACAATCATAAGGCCTTCTTTAGCTATGTTAGAAACCTAGGAGGAAACTCCCAGATATGCTCAGAATTAGTTCAAAATGATGTGAAAATTACTGAACCTACACACATTGCTAACATACTGGCTGACAGGTTCAGTGCAAACTTCTCCCCCCCAAAAGGAGAGATATCTATTCCAGAGGATTGTAGTCCCCCAAACATCTCCAACGCCCAGGTGAGAACTGCCCTCACTAAGGCAAAAAACACAGCATCCATGGGACCGGATGGTGTCCCCGGCTGTGTGCTTCATGAACTCAACGAGGAATTAAACCCACAGTTAGGACAGCTGTTTAATCTTAGCCTCACCTCAGGATACGTGACTCAAGGAGTGGCGCACGGCGACTGTGGTCCCACTTCATAAGGGCGGTGCCTCCACAGACCCTGAAATTACCACCCCATTAGCTTGACAAGCCTTATCTGCAAAGCCATGGAGAGGATCATAATGGAACTCATAAATAAAGACATAGGGAACTTGCAGACTTTGGATCCAACCCAGTTTGGCTTTGTCAAAGGCAGATCATGCCTCTTAAACTTGGTTGACTTTTTCGAGACAGTCACCAAGGCCATTGATGAGGGAAAGGCAGTCCATACAGCCTACCTCGACCTGGCAAAGGCCTTCACACAATACCCCACTCAGGTATCATCGAAAAACTCATCAGCTTGAATGTAAACCCATACATCACAAGATGGGTTGCAAACTGGCTAAGTGACAGAACCCACAGGGTCAGAGTTGCTGGAGCCATGTCAGACTCAAAGCCTGTCACAAGTGGTGTCCCACAGGGCTCAGTCCTGGGTCCACTCTTGTTCGGCATCTACTTTTCTGAAGTACAAGCAAACACAGGAGGGTTATGGCTGACAAAGTTTGCAGATGACTGCAAACTGGGCGCCATAGTTGAAAACACATCTGACACAGATATCCTCCAGAAGGGCCTCACAGAAATGGATAACTGGTGCCAGAGCCATGGTCTGAAGTTAAACGCCAAAAAATGCATAGTCATACCCTTCGGGAAAAACAAGGTTACCCCTAGTTACCATATAGGTGGCAATCCACTGAGCACAGAAAAAGTCATCAGGGATCTGGGGACCCAGGTTGACAGTAGCCTTTCACTCATGTTGCTAAAGTAGTTAGGAAAACCTTCTATATCGCCCACCTGATCATGAAGGGATTCACATCTAGATCAAGGGAGGTCATCGTCCACCTGTACTCATCACTCATTAGACCTATGATTGAGTACAATGCCCGCTCGAGTGTATCTGACCAGACACCTGCTGCAGCTTGAAAGGCCCCAAAAGTTCCTCACCAAAAGGATAAAGGGTCTCAAAATATGTCTTATGCTGCCCGACTGAAAGAACTCCAGCTCTATTCAGTCTCATACCGCTTGCTCAGAGGTGACCTGTGCCTGACATATAAGGCCATGTCAAACCCAGATTTGATGAATATGCTTCACCTCAAAAATCTAGATCCCTCAGAACCACAAGGGCAGGAGACTTAAACCTTGACACGGTTATAAATAGAACATGCTGCAGGGACAGATTCATCACCCAGAGACTCCTATGCTGTGGAACAAAATCCCGGTACATGTGAGGCAGAGCACTGCTGGCCTTGTTCAAGAGGAATCTTGACCAATGGATGGGAGATCGCAGATATACCCAGGATTACTTCAGTGTCACTGCTTGACAGAGGCACAGAAAATGATAGGCATAGTTTTTATTCAACTAAAGGGGTGGCGAAAGCCACATAACTATGGGCTAGGCTTATAAATGCCCTTGGGCAGATAGCCTAGTATGAACCTATGATGGAAATGTTCTGAATTGGGCAGTTTTGGCATTATTGGTTCATGCCTTTGTTTCATTGCCTACAGTACAGTCTACTGGAAAAATGTTTAAGCAATAAATTTACAATGCACGCTAACAAGGGTGCTGTATTATACAAGGAATATAATTTAATAAAGTCAGGAAGGTGCATCAAAGAAAAGAACACGATGTTTCTTGTTTTGTGTGCAAGGGCCAATGATTTGAAAACAGCCCAACAGTAATCTTTATCCACCACTGGCCAGATGCATTTTCTTTGGATGTGGTGTAGTGGGTTTCAATGCTGTTTCAATGAATGTAAGTTTCAAGGGCAGACAAGTTTTAATGCCAAGTCTATTTTCATTTAGAGACAGTATTGCTTTTACCAGATGTCTATTAGTATTTGTGCATTGTTGTGCTGTAAAATAAAATCTGAATAATCATTGTAGAAATAAAGCAGTATGCACATATTAGTGTTTATGGTAAATGGGGTGAAATAGCCAGGTAATGGGACATCGGATTGGCTGCAGGGGGACTCTGGTGCCATATTTTGGTTGCCTGTTCTTCAGTTTGCATTTGAAAGTTGGTATCCCAGAATTCCAATGGAGTGGGTGGGGTTACGTAATTATGTATGCAACTCAGATGTTAATCAGCGTACAGATTTGTACCTACTTTTCATGGGCCTTGTCCAGATTTTTGATGTTTCTAGGTTGAGAAGTATGATTGTTATCCCCCTCTACCCCTGGGGTTATCATCACCATGTGCAGCATGGAAAGGACCCTGAGATTTTTTGTGCCACATTTTCCCACTCCTCTGATTCCTGGAAAAGGAACATTGAGGATAGGAAAACCGTAGGCCTACGACAGACAGGGTCTTGCCATCTTGCTCGCACCTGGCTAGCCTGTCCTTCACCTTGGAGCCAAAAGGGATGATACTTCAATGGGAGCATTCAAAAAGGAAGACTTAAAAGGTTCCATGAAGTCACAAATGCGCATCCAGGCATGACGCCTCATGATAATGCCTGAACCCACTGCTATAGCCGCCCCTTCAGTCGCATGTGATAGCACCTTATAGACGAGTTGGAGATCGATTCCAGGGTTGCGAGCTGTGAGGCCACTTTGTCCCTGATCTCGTAAGACACATTCTGTGAGTGCCTCACGGAGTTCGGAGATCAAGTCCCTCTGGAGCCTTGTAAAATGTGCCAAATAGTTCAGAGACCATATGGCAAAGGTCCCTGATGCAAAAACTCACTTCCCACGTCTGTCCACTGCCCAAGACTCTCTGTTGGCCAAGTGGACAGTGGGGCTCTCCTCAGCCAAGTCCTTTTTCTTGGCCACTGCCACCACCATAACATCGATTGGTAACCGTCTGGGCTAATGCGGGTTCTCCTCGGGAGGGGAAAGAATTTTGTCAGGTCTCCGAGGGATCGCCTCAGTGGAATCAGGGTTCTTTCAAGCACGCTGCACAACCAGCTGGACAAGCTCGTTGGCAGGCGGATTCACCCAAGAGGTAGATGGCTGGGTGCAGAAAGCCTGCAGGAACACAGATTCCTCAGACAAAGGGTTGGAGGGCTTCCAGTCACCTCTCTGTTTTAACATTTCCAGGATGTCTCCGAAGGAGACATCATCAGAAAGTGACCATGGGGACCCTTCACCATTATCGCAATCCATGTCTTCCATTAAAGACTCCTCAGGTAAGTCCATGTGCTTCCAATTGCATGTCTTCTTTCGTGGAGGCTCCTCAGTGGGGGTCTCTGAGGAAGACTCAAAAAAGCAGGTACCCTGAAATAGGGGTGTCCTGCAGCTTCTCTACCCAGTATCCCGGGGAGGTGGTCAGTGACAGCTGTAGCTCCGGGGGCGAAAACTGGGGTTCTGATGTCAAAGGAGTGCTTCCAGAAGCGAGAGCCCTCTCCATTGAGCGGAAAGCTGGTCCACCCGAAGAGGGATGGGAGCCCAGAACCAAGAAAGACAACCTCGGGACCGGGGTCACACCCAGCTCCAAAGAACCCACCAATGTGGATGGAGCCTCAAGTAGGATCGGTGTAGAAGTGGCTACCGGCACTGAGGACGGAACGAAAGACACATATGGAGCCATGCCCTGAGTCGAGGCGCCTACCCCCCAAACCCCAGATCGAGGAAGGACCAGTTCCGCAGGAACAGAGGGCCAAAGGGGCAAACACAGAGCATGATTGAGGTCCACTATAGGGGCCGAGGTGGTGGGTTCCGAGAAGGATGTCGGAGCAGAAAGCTTCGGAACTGGAATGGTCAAAGGAGGAGTCCATGGAAAAACAAACCCAAGTCCTGCAAGCGGATGGATCTTAGAAAGTGTGGGTATCCCCCTGGCTGCCAACAGCTGGCCCACAAGATGCACTGCATCGTGTTCTGACAGGCTCCTGGTGGATCTAGTGGATACTCCAGACATGGAGTCAGGTCGGTAAATGAACAGACAATACATCTGGCCCAGGAACGATCTACAGAAGGGGAGTATCAGGTCCGTGATGCAAGGTCTGCCGGACTGATGTCTTAAGTTTCGAGACCGGGATTAATGGGGTCAAGTCCAACGTGGATGAAAAAACGCTCAGTGCCAAAGGGGCACTCGGAGCCAAAGTAGTAGGTTCCAATATTATAACAGACAAAGGTATCAAGCCGTGCCCTGAGCGGTAGTGGCCACAGCTGCTGAAGTCGTAGTAGGCATAGTGAGGTCTACCGGTGCCGGAGGCAGGATCAGTGCTGAAGCTGGCGGCGGAATCGTAGGTTTTGAAATGCTCTGAGCCAACAAGGATGGAGCCGTAGAGGCAGATTTATGTTCAGAGGACAACTTGGGACCTTTGGTTTCAGAGGCTTACCCTGATCACCCGAGGGTGAGGAGGGAACCGAGTGGGACCTCCCCTTTTGTCTTTTTTAGGAGGGGTTGAGACCTCCATCGCAGAAATGGCCTCTGAAAAGGGAGACTTAAGTAACCCTTTCAGTATCGGTTTATTCTTGCGCTCATTCAGAGTGTGTTGACTGAAACTCTGACAACTGTCAAAGGGATGTTGCACCGAAAGATGGGGCACCCCCAAACAATATACACAATCATCGTGAGAATCACTATTAGGTAAAGTACAGTTGTGTACACTTACCATAAATATAGATGTTTAAGTATATTCACTGTTGCAGTCATCACATTTGGGTTATCCCTGCTAGGGTAGTCCTCGGCCGGCCCGAATACTAGAGGCTTAGTATTTCGGGGTCGGTTGCTGTCGCTTCAGGACTGACGTCAGGTTGTCAGCAGTATAAAATAAGGCAGCCGTCATTACATCAGTTTTTCTTGCCCTATCAGGAGCCCACAAGTGGGAGCCAGGTTCTGGTGGAAGAACCCCACCAGTAGAAAGTAAATACCAAATGTCCCTTGTAAGGAGAGAGAAGAAAGAAGAGGGGGATGAAGGGAAGGAAACCAGGACTGCAACAGTGAAAACACTCAAACATCTACATTTATGGTAAATGTGCACACCTGTACTATGTTCTTCATGTTTCACTGTTGCAGCCATCACATTTGGGTTGATTCCCAAAACTGAGGAAAAGGATGGAGGCAGTCAAGAAGACTAGGGGCTGGCTAGGATGCCTTGCAAGACGTCAGAGGCAAACCCTGCCCTGGACCTGGAGAAGATAGGCAAGTGGTAATGTTTGGTAAAAGTGTGAACAGATGTACAGGTGGCAGCCTCCAGGATGCCCCTGGTGGGGACTCCTCTGAGGAAAGCTGCAGAGGTGGAGGCTGCTGTGGTGGAGTGAGTCTTGACCCCCTTAGGGGGAGACTTTCCATGTTGCTTGTAGCAGAAATGGATGCAGTGTCCTATCCATTTGGAAATTGTTTGTTTGGAGATGGCTTTGCCCTCTGCACCTGCAGCAAAGGTAACCAGCAATTGATCAGTCTTTCTGAAGGATTTAGTCCTGTCTAGATAAAATCTGAGTTATCTGTGCACATCTAGAGAGTGCAGGATCCTTTCCCCCTTGTTCTGTGGATTAGGGAAAAAAGGTGGGCAAATGAATGGATTGGTTGACAGCCACACTGGACACCACTTTGTGCATGAAGGATGGGTTAGTCCTGAGGGAAACCCTGTCAGCATAGAAGACTATGAAGGGCTCCACAGCCATGAGTGCTTGTAGCTCGGAGACCCTTCTGGCTGAAGTAATGACCAGAAGGAAAGCTGTCTTCCAGGAGAGAAATTTTAGTTCTGCCGAAGATGCTGGTTTGGGGGGGGGGGGCAAGGTGAGCTTTTCCAACACAAGGTTAAGGTAACAAGTTGGGGTTGGTGCTCTTCTGGGTGGGCTCAAGTTGCTAGCCTCTCTTAGGAATTGTTTGATCAGAGGGTGTGAGAAAAGGGGCTGCTAAGTAGGGAAATGAGCAGAGAGGAAAAAGAGAGACCACTGTGTAGCAGGTCAGCTAAGTAATCCAGGATGAGAGGGAGGGAGGGCTGTGCCATATCGGCTCTCTTAGCCTGAATCCAGGTGCAGAACCTTTTCCATTTGTCAGCATAAAACTTTCTAGTGCTAGGGCATCCGTCCTCACGTATAACATCTAGAACCTGTTTATTGAGGTTGGTAGATTGATTGATTAAGGAATAAGCCAAGCTGCCAAATTGAGGGTATGCAATTGGGGATCCATGAATTCTCCTTCCCTCTGGGTCAGGAGAGTTTGGGTCTGAGTAAGATGCCATGGTGGCAGTGGAGAAAGGCTGCGCAGCAGTGGATACCAGTGCTGGCGAGGCCAGTCTGGAGCAATAAGAATTGTGCTTGTTTTTTCCTCCCTTATTTAGAGCAGTACCCTGGGGATGAGAGGTAGTGAAGGAAAGGCATAAACCGACAGAGTGACCAAGGGAAAGGACATGGCATCCACTTTCCAAGCCATGCAGTGATGCTCCCTGGTGCAGAACTTGCTGAGCTGATGGTTAGTGTGAGAGGCAAAAAGGTTGACCTTCGGGGTGGGCCATTTCTGAGTTATTAGGGTGAAGGTTCTTTTGTCTAGCTGCCACTCGTGTGGGTCCAGAAGATTTCTGCTTAAGCTGTCTGCCAGAGAGTTTAGAGAACCTGGCAGGAATTGTGCTAACAGGTGGAGTTGCATGGCAGATTCTGTGTAACAAAGGGTCATGGCTAGCCTGCATAGAGGCTAGGAGTGAGTCCTTCCCTGCTTGTTGATATACCACATCACAGTGGTGTCTGTTGCCCCTGGGGAGAGAAGGGGCTTGAAAGCTGTCAAGGCATGCGGGACAGCTATCATCTCTTTTTGGTTAATGTGCAGATGGATTTGCTGTGGGGTCCATTGGCCCTGTAAGCACCTGCTGTCCAGGTGTGCACCCCAGGCATAGTCTGATGTGTCTGTGGTGAGGGCCTGGGCGGGGGGTGGTGAGAAAGGTAGCCCCTTGCTGTGGGAGCATGCTGTTGCCCACCAAAGAAAATCTTTTCTGAGGCAGGTATCATGGGCATAAGAATTTTCAGGTCTTGAGAGTGTTGTCACCAAAGGCTTTTTCGGTATCATTGAAATTTCCTCATATGCAGTCTGGCATATGGAATGAGTAGAATGCAAGGTGCCATGAACCCCAGAGCTTGCAGGATTTTCATTGCAGATAATTGGGGTCTGTTAGCTAGTTGAGAGAAGTAGCGTGTCAGGTAAATTTGCTTCTCTGGTGTAAGGAATGCCATCTGGGATGCTGTGTCCAGGCTTGCTCCCAAGAATATAATCCTTTGGGTGGGTACTTGTTTGGATTTCTTTTTGATGATTGTGTACCCTAGGGAGGTCAGTAGAGACTTTACAAAGGCAAGGTGCTTGAGCAGCTTTTCCTGGCTATCTGCCTGAATTAGGCAGTCGTCCAAGTATGGGTAAATCTCTTTTTCTTTTGGAAGGGGTAGCTTGGCTTCCCATAATCAGCATGATAAGGTCTTCTGCCATTTTAAGCATTTGAGACTGAGGCAAGGAACTAAGTGCCTGAGATTGGGTCGGTTTCTTGGGTGTGATTCATACTCTGAGCCTTAGAAACTTGGTAGTTTTCGAAAGAACGGTAGACGCAAAAGAAGTCATCGGTTTGTGTCGAGAATCGGTAGTGCGAAGTACTTCCTCGGAAGCCGGTGCCTGCTCAGCGGCTCCGGACCTATCCATGGGAGAGAACTGCAGGATCCTTAGTCGAAGAAGAGTTTTGCGAAATACCGGACTCTGAAAGGGTCTCGGTAGCAGCCTGCGAATCCACAGAAGCAGGCATCAGGGGCTGTGAAAGTGCCTGACTGAGGACCGGAGAACTGATGACTAGCTTAATGGAAGCATCGTCGGTAGGGGACCTGTGTTGTCTGTCTCTGTCTTTATCTTTATGTTTTTTTGGAAGATCTGCTGTTGGATGGCTTACCGAAGCCATATCGGAATTCGAGGACTGTAGGCAAAAATATCTAGCTACAATAAGGGCCCGATGATGTATAGTTCTGGCGTTGAACAAAGCACAAAAGCGACAGCGGGGGACGTCGTGGTCTGGGACTAAGCAAGTGATGCAGTAAGAATGAAAGTCTTGGTGTGGTATTTGCTTTCCACAGGCAAGACAATTGTTAACTTTTTCTGACATCGGTTAGTGCATGAAAAAAGGATCCTCAACGGGGTACTTAGCTTTAGAAGACTTCAGCTTCAATTCGGAAGACGAAACTCAGGTAGCGGCCGACTGGCACTCGTGTGAACTGCTTCTGCTTCGGGCTCCATGGCAAGAAAGACTGATGTAATGGCGTCGGCTGCCTTTCTTTATATTACTGACGACCTGATGTTAGTCCTGAAGTGACAGCAACTGACGCAGAAATACTAAGCCTCTGGTATTTGGGCCGGCTGAGGGCTACCCTGGCAGGGATAACCCAAATGTGATGACTGCAACAGTGAAACATGAAGAACATCTTGCCATTACATGAAGTACAATGCTTAAACACTGAAGTACCTTTCTTATCCGACATTTTGACAGAGACACCACAGGCAAACACTTTAAGGAAAAAATGTAACAAGTCTGTTCTAGTAAGTCAATCACAATTCAAAAAACCACACAGTTATATAACTATAACTAAAAACAGAAACGTCTTACTGAAAAAAACACTAACAGGCTAGGAAAGAAAACAGAAATACCAGCAATGGTATTGAAGGAATACCACAAGTGTAAGGAAAGAAGGCCGCACCAACAATGGTACTTGAAAGTTTACCAACGGGTAGAGCAAGGAAGAAAAGATCAAGGTCTGACCATAGAAAAAACACTAGAAATACTAATTGCTCACTAAAGGAAGAACTATCAATAAGTTTTTCACACAAAATATCAAATAGGTTTCCACTTAGCTGAGAGCTCGGCTGAAACGCGACTTTACAGCTATACTGCAAACGAGATCTGAGGTAACAGGGAGAAGGGCATTCTGGGTAGAAGCTTAGCTCAAGAGTTTTTGGCTGGCGTGAGCTTGGTAAAAGGCCAACTCGGTTCTGAGGGCTCGAAATCAAACCCATCAGTGATGAATTGAAAGAAGATTAGCATCATCGGATATATAATTATCCAAAGGCAGACTTCTGATACCAAGCTGATTTTTTTTCTAATTACATTACAGAAAGCAGTATTAAACAAATGAATGAGAAACAAAATTTTAAAAGGTGCATGCTTACTTTTAACTAAAATACTAATGCAGTCAAACACATTATCACTAAGTACTGGCTAATTATGTCATCTGACCTTAAGATATGGAAGTTTATAGGTGACAGACCAGTTTTTGGCTATAAAATATGTAATAATCTCAAAATTCAATTATAAGGAACAGCCCAGAAATAATCTCTCACTTACGACTTACAAAACAGGGACCTATATATTTAATAAATGTGCCCATTGTGTTACTAATACTGAAAAGACTTTCACTCATCCTGTGTCTGGCAAGACTTTCTATGTATGCACATATGGGAATTGTGATACAAGGAATGTTGTATATTTAGCCACATGTCAATCATATTATGTTGGGAAAACAAATAGGAGACTTAAGGATCGTATAAGTAGCCATCTCTGATATTAACAGGAAATTAGGTACTAATGCACTTTATAAACATATTCATGATTACTACAGAAAGGCACCATAAATAGGAACAATGGGAGTACATCTTTATGACTCCAAGGTATGAAACAAAGACCAGAAAGTTCAGTATTTTAGTTTGTGTTTGTCAAGGTATTTTTATACATCAAGCAGATTTCAGATATTTTTTCCTCAGGCAGAAAGCACATGGTGTAGGTGTGATTGGAAAGAGAAAAGTATTCTGTAATATGTTTTTTGGGAATGTAATAAACTGGCAAATTTTAAAAATTCCCTGCAGAATACGCAGAAAAAATTTTGAGGGAGCAATGGTTGTAAATAAAGAAATAATTCTTCTGAGCTAAGCTATAGGATCTGAACTGCCAAGGCATAGTAATGCCTTTCTAAATTTATTGCTACTAGCTACAAAAAAAGCAATTACTAGAAATGGAAATTAAAAACTAAACCAACTGTAACTGAAGAGCTGAAAATTGCAATATAAATAAAACAACTAGAAGTAGGATATTTAGAAAAGGGAACAAGCAAATTATGTAGAAATAAATGGAATTTGTGAGAACAATACATGCAGAACAGAGCTCTGGAGGAAAAGTGAAATTTAAGGGATTGCAGGAACTGAGCAACTGTTTGAGTGAATTAAATTTGTTAAAATGCACACTGGATGAAAATAAAAGAAATGTTAATGCAGTTTGTATATGTCACTTTTAATATTAAGTAAAAAATATGAAACTGTGGTGAACAAGGTTAAGGTTAGGTTACACCTACCATGACTGAGTATGCTTGGGAGTGTGCCAATCAGCAGGGTAATTTTCTGCACAGCTTTCCTTCTGCCAACTGAGTGTGCTCCACTAAAGAACTTTACAAAGTTTCTCTAGCTCTGCCCCCGCCATGTTTGTGTTGCAAAAGAGCTGCCAAAAGACAGTAAGGAAATAGAAACATTCTAAATGCATCAATGGGTGACACAGTGGTGCAGCAGTTAGTATTGTTGCCTCACAGCAAGAGGTCTCCCGTTCGATTCTCGGCTGGGGTGTCTTCTGTGCCTAGTCTGCATGCCCTCCCTGCGTTGGCATGGGTTTCCTCCCTCATTCGAAAGACATGGGTCTGGAGCTTTTCTCCTCAGGCCTCAGCTGAAAACGGGCTCTGTCCCAGTCAAACTTTCCCAGTAAACAAATATAGTATAATATAAAATAATATAAATCAACTGTCTGATACACAAAAGAGATGTTTCTTGCTGGGTCCTACAGTTGGCGTTTCAAATCAGCACTAAACAGCTTTTTCTGGAATGTCCCAGATTTGAAAACAAATCAGTACCCACAAATAAATGCTGCTCTGTCTTGCATCAACTATATAAGGGTGTTTGTCTTCTTTACATTGGACATTTGTTGACCGGGTTAGTCCAGCTGAGCCAAGAGCCCATTTTCAGCGGAGACCCGAGACATTTACTGCCATTACTGAGTACTTGTGAGAAGAAGGAAGGTCTACAAGAGTGTAGGAGACCCACTATATGTAGTGGGGGCAGAGACTGTGATATTTGGAAAAAAGGCAGGAGTCAGAAAAAGGAGCTGAGAGTTGCAGAGTTTAATGTTGTTAAGATTGCAGAAGGATGGATAGGATTAGGAATCGGTATATTAGAGGGTCAGCCTATGTTGACAGGGTGGTGGACAGTTTGGGCAGTGTTTGTACTGCGAGATGGTTTGACACATGCTTAGGAGGAGAGATGGATGGGGGGGGATGGGAAAAAAAGCTAGGATGGAGCTGCCAGCAAGAGGAATAGAGGGAGGAAGGAGATAGATAATATGGATGTGCAGAGAGAGAGCAGAAGTTCGGGTGGACAGAGCAAGATGCAGAGGATAGGAAGAAACTGGAAAAGAGAGATCGGCTGTGTGCGACTCTCTGAGGAAAAAAAAAGAAAGAGAATGATGACTGAGTACTTTCCTACAAAGAAAGAAAAAAATGTCCTTTCACTGCTTACTAGTGATTTACCAATATCTGCTTTATATACAGAAGAATCCAAAAGCCAAGCCTGGTTGGTGGGATCATCCACTTGCATGAGGAAAGAGAGATGGTACACCTGATTCTTCAAAAAGGGTCCACTTTGTAGATAAGCTGAAAAGATAAGACAAACATATATTATTTCTAAGACTGACAATTCATGTTAATGGGTTGCAAGTCTGTGTTAAATCACAACCAGCAGAACTACCAAGGAAGGAAGGAGGAGCTGGCTATCCAAGCCAGACTTGCAAAAAGGCCAAATAATGGAAAACATTTAGCCAGAAGATCACACTCTGGTAGCTGTAGAAAATGGAAATAATTGTCCGGGACTGGACTGCTGCATGCCTAACGAGCCACTGTGATCTAAACTCCAAAGCCAGATCAAGCAACCACTGCAGCCATGTTCTACAGAAGTGGCATACACTAAACCACAGACAGGGCAAGTGAATGAAAATCCCACTGACCCAGAGAACGCAACTTCTCACCTAGCAAGGGGTAGATACAAATGCATAATTCTCCACTCCTGAACTCCATGATGTAAAAAATACATTTGTCCACCCACAGCCCAGCCCCCACTGTGGAAATCCTCCAAGACGACCGCAATTTGCTCAATAGTGAGTGGGTACACCATCATACCTCCTCTTTCCTTCCCCCCCTCCTCAGAAAGAAGTGGGAGAACAAGGACATGTTCAAAGACACATACTACCTTCACATGAGAAATGGAAACAAAGGAATCAAACCCCAACTAGCTCAGAGAATTGGGATATCTAGTAGAAGCAGAATGTCTACAGCAAGCTAGATTACCCAGATAAATCTCCCTTTTCACTGGGACAAAGAACTCAGTGGTTCCCAGTCCCAAGAATAAGAAAGGATTTCCAAAAAAGGAATGGAAGCAGCAGGAAAGGCGGCTAAAAAGTACACTCAGAGTTAGGCATCAGTTCTGCCTTCCATCAGGGACCAATGGCAAGAAGTTTTCCAGCATCCAAAGCATCCCAGAAGCTCCTTCCCCCACCCCCAAACCATACTTGAGAGAACTCCAACGAATCTGACAGACAAAGCCCTCATTCTGACACCAACAGGGAGGCCCAGAAGTTGCCCTGCAAGGGGGGCAAGCTACCTGACCAAACTCAGGATGGGTTCATAAACCTCTCTGGTACAATAATTATCCATATCCCCTCTGTGGTTATGAAAAGGGGCAGAGAAGCTATGGACATGCAACCTCAACCCACAGATGAGGTGTGGAATCAGCTAGAGAATGGTGACCTTTAGCCCCATTGAAAAAGCAGACACACCAGCACTTTGCCCAATGTTAATGCTGTTCCATGAAGAAGAGGTCATAATGTAAAAAGAAGCAACAAAGACCTTCCCCCCAGACTATCCCATCCTCAGAGGCTTAATCCTGATCCAGCCTCAAAGGCTGCACTCCCTCCTACCAAGAGGCTTGTGAGGCTTTAACTAAGAGATTAGTCACAAGATACCATTCGCTAGAGTGAGAAATGCTGCTAAAGACCATCTGAGAAGCCATGAGTTTTCAGAAGGGAGAATGGGGCTTTCTCTTAAGTAAGTGGCAGCAGGCAGGAAGCTATTAAAAACCTGACTTTCAGTTTCGGAGAGGGGGGAGATCAACAAAGTAGGCTCCATACTCAAATGAGCTCAGAAACCAGCCCATATGCCCAAAGGATCACCAGACAGCCAAAATAAATCCAATCAATACAGAAACAGGCAAAGAGTAGAAAAGAAGACCTAGCTCTGAATTCAATGGCCCCTTTGTCTAATATGGCCTTCAACAACTCATGTTTAAGTGGTCCAAGAATGAGAGGAAGGGCAATCCTCAGCCCCTTCAAGGTCCTCAGTGTGTCTTCAAACAGGATGCCAAATTACCTAAAGGAGACAAAACAATTAAACCAGTAAAGGTATCTCAAGTTAACTAGACCTTTGACAATCACCAAGTCCAAGCGGCTAAGCTTAGACAATGTTGGCTTCCACACGAGAGGGGACAAATGAAGGCAAAACTAATATAGTGAGCAAAATTTCCCTACCTGGCCTGTGCTGGTGGTATAATGGGATAAGCCATGACTATAGCCTGGGTAACCAGAGTTTGACGAGCAGTTCAGGAGCTTGAACATGCAGGCAAGGAGGACAAGCATGCCCACCCAGGGGGAGGGACTGTGGTTCCCACCTGATTTGCACCATTGCTGGACAGTAGAACACAGTCATGCTGTGGAGAGCTAGTGCCAGGATGATGGAGATGTGACCATCCAAAGATGGCATGTGTGTGTAGACTAGGGGACAGAGTGTATTTAGGCAATAAAAATAACATTTCTTGCTTCTGGAATGCCAACAAGAGCACAAAAGCACCACCCATGGCTGCACTGATGAAAGTCTCTCCTAGGACAGCATATGCCTGATTAACTGATGGTTGGCAGGTACAAAAAAAATGACCCCATAAAAAAATCCCAACTCAGTACAGACAGCCTTGGATGGGGGTACAGAGCCAGTGGAGGGCATCTGAAAGGATTCTGCTGGTGATACCCAACTGGAGAATCTACCAGCCCAGGAACTCTAGGCAGGGCAAGTTGCTGCCAGTATACCAAGTAAGGAATGTACAAGCGCTTTCCTGTATTTAATCTTGTGTTCTAACATCAACATCTCAGCAAGTTCTACAGTCATCTTGAAGATAAAGAGCACAGCATCCCATCCAGTAGTGTATCTAGAGTGGGGAGAAGGGGGCAACTGTCATGGGTGCAAAGTGTAAGGGGGTTTGGAGAGGCCATTTGATCCTTCATCCCAATTCCCACTCACTCTGTAGTGTAATACCAGCTTATTAAAAGTCAATATTGCATTTGCAGTCAACGCTGAGCACTGTAGTGCTGTGTGTGTTGTCTGATCTACAGCAAGCAGTTTGCTACGGTGTAAAAGTAGAAAAACAAACAAACAAAAAAATAACTGGAACCCAAACTGTAGCAACTGCTTGCTACATTTGTAGAGTTTGGCAAGTAGATTGGTTTTGTTTGTCTTTTCGGCTTTTCCCAGTTAGGGGTCGCCACAGTGTAACTCCGGTCCGCTAATGATTGGCAGTTGATTTTTTTATGGTGTTGAGTTGCCAGCCCGACACCCAACCTTCAGCGAAGGCACGGCCATTCACGCATGTCTTTCGGAGGCCACTTGACCGCAGGGAGGACATGCAGACTCCACACAGAAGGCACTCCAGCAGAGAATCGAACAGGAGAAACTCTTGCTGTGATGCAACAATGCTACCGCTGTACCACCGTGGCTCTGGCAAGTAGATTTGTACTGTATGCAAAAAGCCAGCCAACTGGCATCCTGCAGTTTTGCAGAAATCCTTTTTTTACTCTTCACTTGAAGAGTAGAGGGGGTGGAGTGCTAGTTCATGGTACCGGCACAAGGCGCTGGTTTTGCCAACTATACTTCTGAACCCATCAACTGTATAGCACCGAGGAAGGGGCGAGGGAGGGGGTGTTAAATGCCAGATGACAGGGAGTAGCTTCCCCACCCCAAAAACAAGAAAAACGTCTGCTAAGTAAAAGATCATTGCATAATACACTATGGAGAAAAGAAAGGCAGAAACCAAGAGAAAGGAGAAGCAATTAATCAGTCAGACCTCTTCTGCCAACCCATAACAAATGACTCTCCTAGTTGGGCAAACCAGAAAGACTGCTTTCCCCCCCAAGTGACACAGTAGTACAGGTTACAGAGAAGACACTGGTTAAAGACCCCCAGGAGCCAGTACTAGACATGGAAAATCATCAGAGGATCTTTAAAAGAATTTAGACAGAGAACAGGCAGAAATGTCTGGCTTTGTACTCAAGGTCCCTGTGGGGCTTCTACCTTTTCCTGGAGCACTGAGAAAGTAAAGCTGTGTAAAAACTTATCATAACAGCAGATGTTAGTATAAATCACCATTGCAGTATTGTTGACAACTGACAAGTACCTTGTCAAGGATCCCATACATCTGTACAGTTCAGAAATCCTTGGTCTCCTTCCTCTCACTTTCTGCATCCGACTATGTGCAGGTACATAAGAAATGTATAGGTGCAAAAATCTTCAGAGCATTCTTGCCCTAAGAAAGTAGTTGTCTAAGGCTAATATTTCAGCAAAAGGAACACAGACAAAGAAAGATCCACCTTGGCCAAAGGAAGACAAAAAATTAATAAAACACGGGGAAGGAGTGGACATATAGTGCAACAGTGACTTAGCAAAATATCTGCTGTATGGCAAGTTCTTACACAAAAATATTATGTTCTTCATTAGATCTCTGTTGCAGTATGCCGACTATTGGGAAGATTCTACAAGACTTTATGTTGACTGACAGGAGGTCTGAAGTATAGCACTGGGTCAAAAATCCCTTGTACAATGGATATGGCAAACTAGATGTGGCTCTAGAGAAAGCATTAATCTCATGATGTTTAGTAATGGTATACATGGATGAACAAGCTGCTGCTTCCAGAATGGAATTTGAGTCAAAACCTTTGAAATAAGCTCATGAAGAGACAACTGCTCGAGTACAGTGAGATTTGACCAAACCTTTGAGATGTTTTCCAGGGAAAGAATAACAAAATGAAATGACAAGGGAAATCTGTATAAAAAGAGAAACGGCTTCAGGTAAAACCCAGGTGCACAAAACCAGAACTATATATAACCAAAGATACACCGAGGTACCACACAATAGCGTCTTTAATTACACAAAAAATAAGAACAGTGGTGAGCGGTTTCGCAAAACTAATTGCTTCACCAGACAAGAAAATAAAATAAAACACTCCATTGCTTATATACAGATGGAACCATTGACTCAATCACTGATGTCATAGGTCAATTAAGGCATTAAAGCTATATAAAACTTATAAATGTAGAAAAGGCTACATATAGAGAAAACTGCATATAAAAGACACATATAAAATACTGCATGTAAATGCATATAAAAACTGCATACAAAAACTATATACAAAACTGTTGGTAAAAGACCTAAGTAATGTGCATAGATATAAACTCCATAAATATTGTAGCTATGAAAAAATAAAAGGATAAAAAAATCTAGATCTAGTTATAAAATCTATCTACAATATGTATGTATAACTAAAAGTAGTCTATGTCTCTAAAATATGAATAAATATAAATAAAAGTGTATTGGGTGTATGAGGTGCCTAAAATTAAACATGTTTGAGGCGCCTTGCTTTCAAGAAAGGAACCAAGGAAGTAGAGCCATTAAGGCCTGGATATTTATCTGCATTCAATTTAATGATCCATCTCTGTTCACAGCTTTCAGTAAAATTTTCTATATCCCCTCCTCTAGTGTTTTTGTGTATGTGCTGTAGCACAAAAAAACTTAAAAGAATGTGAATTATCTGTATTAATAATGTGCTGGGCGAGTGCATTAGTGGGTTTCTTATTTTTTATATCACGAAGATGTTCTAGAATTCTGTCTTTAAGAAATCTATTTGTTTTACCTACATAAAACACCGGACATTTCTGACAAAAACAATAATAGACAACATCAGTGCTCTTGCAATCAGCATAAGTATTAAGCTGCAACTGAAAATGCTTGGTGGGGTGGACATAGGTATTTATACTGTAAATATAGGGGCAGGCACTGCATGACCTGCAAGGAAAAGTGCCCTGACGTGAAGAAGGGATGGCTTTCTTAGGCACATCCTTGTTACATAACTGCTTCTTGAGTGACATATTGTTCTTGAAACTGAATAGTGGATCTTTACAGGTAATAACCTGCAACTGTGGCACCTCTTGTAATAGGTGCCAATGTTTCTTAATTACGTCAACATATTGGTTGACGTCACTCGCAAACTGTAGCACTACTCTAAATTCATTATGTGGCCTAGAGTTTATGTTAGATGGATTATTACATGGAACTACCTCGTTGTTGTTAAAATAAGGTCTACATTTAGTTGATCTCATATGCCATGCATCAGATATAGTTTTATCAGTTTCATCAGGTTGGTATCCTCTAGCTATAAACTCAAATTTTAAATTATTCAATGCTAGTAATGTATCCTCATCATCATCATCATGTAATCTTAATGTCCTATAAACTTGCCCTTTTAATACATTTCTCGGGATGTGCCTGGGATGCATACTAGTTTTGTGTAGGTATGTGTTCTTTCTGGTTGGTTTGGCACCAGAAAGATTCTTGAATCAACCCTTTGTCTAACTGATCTGAGTGCACTAGCTCTGTGACCCTGTGAGACAGCATGTGCTCCAAAACTGGAGGAAACAGGGGCATTATGGTTTACAGGATATGAAGGGATCCCTTTAAAAGTAGGAAAGGACTTCCACTGCCATCTGTCCCCCTGTCGGATGATTCTCAATATCCACTTGTCTGAGATGATCTGATGCTGCTGAAGAACATGAAGGCCTGGACTGAGGGATATATTCAACTGATTGCCAGGGGGTGGAGGGTGGTGCATGAATGGGCAAGGAGTCATTATCACTTTTTTGGACTATCCTTGGTTCTGGGACGCCCTCCATTTCATCTTTGAGTGTCCTTCCCATTGCTTTTTTAAAACTCTGTTTGAACTTTGCTGCGATTGCTTATTTGACCTCTTAAAAAAAGTCTGGAGTTAGAAGGAAAGTTGCTGCTGAACTTTGAAAATGACAGTAGAAAGCTTTGGGTAGTTGTTTGAATCAATTTCCCTCTTTTATCAAATCTTTTAAGGACTTCAGCAGCTGATGGGCCAAATAGAACATCTTTGTTAAAGAGGGTGTGAGGTAGGATTTAAAATATCAGCTTTAATATCTTCTGGTACGTTTTGAGAATGCAACCAAGCAGATCTTCTCATAATTGAACCAGCAGCTTTGGATACACCATCAGCAAAATCAGAGAAGTGCTTTAAAATGTTTAGTTACCAAAGAAGCATACACTGTTAAGGAATTTAAAGATTAATTAACCCCTAAAGAAGGAAGGCAACAGTTAACTTTCTATTGCTCTAAGAAGATATCAGAAAGCAGTGGCAGATCCAGGAATTTGCAGAAGGGGGGGGGGGGGGCACAGCCTGGAAAGTACACCAGCATTGGAAAAGAACACTGGGTGCCAGGGTCTGTTGAAACATCACCTTAACATGATCTGACAGCATATGTGAAAATACAGCAATGTACATTCTGTTGTACAACACTGTTCAGTAGCTGTGGTAGTGGATTGAAGTAACTTCAGTTCAGTATACAACAAATTTACAGACAGCACCAGGTGTTTAAAGGCATACCTGGGTGAGATCTGGTTACCCGTGGAAAGTCACAGTCCCCTTCTATACTGGCATAGTTTGTATATGCATTATGATAACCTCATAAAGAGTCCCAGTGAAGGCAAAATTGCCACAGCAAGTATCATAGGAAAAGCAAAAAAAATTATAATGATTTCTGTGAAAAAGGTGACTAACGCTTTTTTTTAAACAACTTAAAGAAATGCGTTATGAAAACAATCCCCCAAACAAATACTCATTTCCACTATATGCAATATATGAAAACAAATGTAACCACTGTAGCATATCACAAAGAAATGTAACCCAAAATCTACTTTACTGTCATGCAATATCAAATATAAACCAGAAGCACAAACTTTTGGATGAATCAGTACAGATTCCACTTAATTTTTGCAAAAAATAACACAAAACACTTTCTTCATCAGAACACACACAGTTCAGGGCCAATCATCTCATCAACAGACAGTCCCCATAACCACTGTCCAGATGAAGTACCTGGACTGACCCTTCCATGAAAAAAAAGTATTACTTCACTGTATGTTTTGTTTCCTAGAAACAATAATCACAGTTTGCATTCACCCAAATACACTTCAGACCTGCAAAGTTAGAATTATAGCAGCAAACACCAGGGGCCAGCCATTTCTTTCAGAGACAGCCTCATACCCATTGACTTTTTATTGTATCTGATCTGACCCAGTCAGGTTAAAAGAAAATAATGGCTATATTAATGTATTTTTGCATACACACAGTCATCACAGCTTGTATCCCATCTCACTTCTCCCAGATACACTTTAGTCTTGCAAAGCCAGAATTACAAAAACAAAACAGCAAGGCCAATAATTTTATTCGCAAACAGTCCCCATAACGGATGAAAAAAAAAATGGTAACATTAATGTATTTTTCTCGTAGATGAGTACTAGGTTAACTGCTTTGCGGGTTATTTGAGCTTAGCAATTTTTTCATCCCCCAAAGGTCAGAATTAAACCTTGTACTTTGTGTCTGTGAGAAAAAACACATTACCCTTATACCATCCCCACATCTTCATACAAACAGTAGCAACAGCATGTATTCCAGCTTACTTTACAAAAATGTGCATTACTCCTACAAAGTGATAATTATAACATCAAGCTGCAGGGCTAATACATTTCATCTACAGACAGCCCCCATACATATTTCTATCTACAGTATCTGGACTGACCATGTCAGGTTTAAACAATCAATCAATAAATAAATAAAAAAAGAAGTTATGTACTCACCATAACATTCCATCTGAGTAGTTACACTTCAGTTGTCAGCAACCTGTGGGTTTCGGATCCGAGCCGGCAGCTTACAAAGCTAAAGATCCAAGCTCCAAGCTCCTCCCCCTTACCCATACTACACTGCAACCTTCTTCCAATCCTCAGATCGAGTTTGCCATCCACTGCGTGACACACAACAACCTAAGATATAAAACACCTGACCAGAACACACAAACTAGGCTCACCAAACCCAGGACGTTGAGCCCCAGAAACAGATATAAACCACCAAGGTCAGGGGGAAGGAAGGTTGCTGACAAATGAAGTCTAACTACTCAGATGGAACGTTATGGTGAGTACATAACGTCTTTATCTGAAGTAGATAACTTCATTTGATCATCAACCTGGTGGACAGAGTCCCCAGCTACCAGTAATCTTGGGAGGCCCTTAAGGAAGGATATTCCGGAGCACTGCAGAGCCAAAAGAAGCCCTTCCTCTAGACACCATATCCAGCTTATAATGAGAAATAAAAGTGTGGGAGGAAGCCCAGATAGCTGCTGAACAAATGTCATCCAGGGAAACTTTAGACCAAAATGCAACAGAAGTAGCCATAGAACGAGTAGAATGAGCACGAACCCCCTTCTGGTTCTGGTAATCCATGTTCTTTGTATGTTTGTAAAATACAAAGTGAGATCCATCTAGCAAGAGTCACCTTTGAAACTGGTTTCCCTAAAAAGGGTTTAGCAAAGGAAACAAAAAGCTGATCAGATTTACGGAAGGGTTTTACGGAAGGGCTTAAACCTATGTAAGTAGAAGTGTAACTGCCTGTGAATGTGCAGCAAATGAAGTTTGTATTCTCATTTATTTTGAAAATTAGGGAAAAATCAGGTAGATCAATAGACTGATTAATGTTTGACTCTGAAGCAACTTTAGGAAGGAAAGAAGGGTTAGTTCTGACAGACACCCTATCCTTACGAAAAACTAGGTATGGGAGTTTCATACATAAGGCTTGAAGCTCCGACACTTCTGGCTGAAGTGATAGTTACCAGGAGGGCTGTCTTCCACGACAAGAATTTAAAATCTATTGATGCTGCGGGTTCGAATGGAGGCGCAACTAAGGCCTGAAGAACCAAGGTCAAATCCCACGGAGGAGAAGGATGTCTGATAGGAGGTCTCAGTAAAAAAGTACCTTTGATAAAAGTCTTACAAATTCTGGCAGCAGCAAGAGAACCTGAATTTTCTTCTACATGAAAATGGGATATAGCCACCAGTTGGACTTTCACTGTGGAAGAGCTGGCCCCTTGCTGGAAGATTTGAGTCAAAAAGTTTAACACCACTGGAACAGTAGCGGTAAAAGGATCCAAATTTCTCTCAGAAGCCCAAATGGAAAAAATCCTCCATTTACTACTGTACAACTTCCTGGTAGAGGACTTGTGTGCCGCTACCAGAATGGACTTAACTGGGGAAGAGAGACCGAAAGTCCTGGCAATTAATGGAACTGGAGCAACCAAGCAGTAAGCTTGACGCTGTCCAGATTCGGTGAAGGAATTCCCGAGGGATGACGAATGAGATCCGGAATGGGATCCAGTATCCAGGGCGTAGTTAGTAGATGAGACCATAGGCAAGGGAACCAAACTTAATGAGGCCAGAATGGGGCTATGAGGATAACCCTGCTCCCCAACCGACGAGCTTTCTGTAAGAAGTTTGTCATGAGAGGAAGCAGGGGATACGCATAAAGAAGACCAGGTGACCAAGCATGGGCAAGAGCGTCGCTGGGGGCTTCCCCCCTTGGGGGAATCAGAGCGAAAAACTCACTGCACTTCACGTTGGATGGCGATGCGAAGAGATCGCAGCAAGGCTGACCTCACTTGAGGAAGATCTGTTCCACTACATAAGGGTTCAGAGACCACTCGTAAGGCAAAAGGATAGTCCTACTCAGTTTGTCTGCCAAAATGTTGGACCGACCCGGGATGTGCATTGCTATCAGAAAACGGTTGGTGGAAATTGCCCATTCCTACACTCTCATGGCCTCTTGACAAAGTGGATAGGACCTGGTTCCTCCCTGTTTGCTGATATACCAGACCACTGACATACTGACTGACTGAATCGCAATAGTTCCCAGAAGAAGAGAGGCATGAAGGGCCTGCAATGCTAAAAGGACTGCTCTCATCTCTAGAACACTGATATGCAGAATGGTCTAGCTTGGGGTCCACATGCCTTGGACAGTCCTGCCCGAGCAATGCCCCCCCACCCTAAGCAGGAGGCGTCCGTGGTCACTGTGGGTTGGGGCGGAGGTGTAACAAAGGGGCGTCCTTCTCGGAGATCCTGGTATTGAAGCCATCACATGAGAGAAGCTTTGCACACACTGCGTAGAGGGATCGGGAAGTCTAGAGGCTGATATAGCAGAGACCACTGAACTTGTAATGTCCACTGTAACACTCTCATATGCAGATGTGCACAAGGAACCAGATTTATAGCTGCTGCCATGGACCCTAGGGCTCTCAGGACCAACTCCATTGGGGGTGAAGGCGTCTGAAGAAGCGCCAAGACATGAAGGGGCCAGGATCCGAAGTCTGTCTGGGGGCAAAAATATCCTGGCCTGAAGAGAATCTATTCTTGCCCCTATGAAGTCCAGAATCTGAACAGGCTGAAGGTTTACTGTAATACCCAGCCAATTCGACAACTGAAGAAAGGAGTTTCTGGCTAGCACAAGTTGATGCCTGGTCGGGGCAGTGAGGAGCCAGTCGCCCAGGTATGGGAAGACCTGAAGCCTCAGGTGGGCCACTACAACTGCCATGACCTTGGTAAACACCCTGGGGGCTGTGGTGAGAACGAAGTATAGGACCCTGAACTGGTAGTGACTGGCTCCTAGCTGAAAGTGGAGGAATCTCCTGGATCGCCTGTCCATCAGGATATGGTAGTACGCATCATTAAGGTCTACCGAGCACATCCAGTCTTCCTCCTGCAAGAACGGCAGGACGGATTGTAATGTGACCATCCAGAACTCCTCCTTGCCAATGGACAGGTACATCTTGGATAGGTCGAGAATCGGCCTCAAGTCCTCCAACTTTTTTGGTACCAAAAAGAACCTGGAATAGATGTCTGATCCGGACTGGTCTGGGGGCACTGGCTGGATTGCTCTTTTGCCTAGCAGCTTTTCTGGGATGTCCGGGAGGTGCCTTGTGGATAGGGGACTGTTTATGAAGGGAATGGAATAACTTCTGGATATTATCTGACGTTATGGACTCCCGTTAAGCTAGGTGCCTCGAAAAACGCTCCCCGACTGCCTCCAAAGTGCAGCAGTTGGGCAACCCCTCAGGGCTGCCACGCGGGTCAATCGGAAAAGGGTTCCCGTGACCCGCAGTTCTTCGGTCCCCCTCTGCCTCTGGGCCGGCGTCCACCTTGTCCCCCTCTGCCTCTAAGGGAGAAGAAGTCTGGAGCATTCTGGGAATGCTGAGACTTCCAGAACCACAACTTCTTCTGCCCTCGCTGGTTCCTGGAGAAGGACCTTTGAGGGTTGGAGAAGTGGATCCCAATGGCCAACAGCGTTTTCCCATCCTTCTCACTCTGGACTAGTGTGTCTCGGACGATCTTCCCGAACAGGGTCAAACCGTCAAAAGGGGCATTTGCGAAGGATGCCTTGAAAGGTTCTGAAAAATCGCAAAGCCAGAGCCAGGCATGACGCCTCATGGCAATACTGGACCCGACCGCCCTAGCGGCTCCCTCGGTGGCGTGAGAGAGTAAACTCATGGATGTATTTGAAACCGACTTAAGAGTGGCCATACAAGCCAAGAATGACAGTTTATCCTCGGCCGAAATAGACTCCGGGGGAGACTCGGCATACTCTTTCACAAGGTCACGCTTAAGTCTAATCACGTGGGCCATGTAATTCAGCACCCTTATAGCAAAGGTAGTTGAAGCAAACGTCTGGTTTCCAAGATGATCCATCTCCCAAGACTCCATGTCTGGAGGATGGACCGAGGAACCTTCCTGGGCCAGTTCCTTTTTGGTGGCCGGTGCCACCACCATGGCATCGACTGGGGAACCCTTACTCCACGTGGGCTTGTCAGCAGGAGGGCTCAATACTTTATCTGGCCATTTGGGTATTGGCTCTACAGTGTCCGGTTCCTTCCAAGCTCTGGTGGTAATGAGGTCCACCAGAGGATCAGCCGGGGGTGGGGGGACACCCAAGAGGTAGATGGGCATGCGTCGAATGCCTCCAGAAATACCAACTCGTCCGAGGAAGGCTTTTGAGCGGAAGACCCCCCCCACCTTCTGGCGAAGAATTAGAAGTTATGTACTCACCATAACGTTCCATCTGAGTAGGTAGTTCTTTTGTCTGCAACCTGTGGGTTACGGATCCGATATTGGATCCGAGCCGGCAACTTGTTTCAAGCTAATGGATCCAAGCTCCTAGCTCCTCCCTTCACCCATAATCCCCTGCTAACCTTCCATGCCCTCAGATCGAGTTTGCCTCTCAATATATATCCAACAAAAGATATCTAAAAACTAATAGATCCGAAGAAGGTCAGGGGGAAGGAGGGGGGGGGATGGTTGCAGACAAATGAACTACCTACTCAGACGGAACGTTATGGTGAGTACATAACTTCTAAATCTAAAGTAGGATTGTTCATTTGTCAGCAACCTGTGGGACAGAGTCCCCAGCTACCTGCACCTTGGGTGGCCATCATGGAAGGATATTACGAAGCACCGCAGAGCCAAAGGATGCTCTCCCTCTAGAAAGCAGGTCTAGCTTGTAGTGGTTGATAAAGGTATGAGATGAAGCCCAAGTGGCTGCAGAACAAATATCATCCAAAGGAACTCTAGACTTGAAAGCCGCAGAAGTAGAAAGGAAGCGAGTGGAATGAGCATGAACTCCTTCTGGTGCGGGTCTACCCGAGGCTTGATGAGCCAGTAGGATACATTGGGAAATCCAGCGAGATAAAGATACTTTAGAGATAGGTTTCCCCAAGTTAAATTTGGCAAAGGAAAGGAACAGCTGGTCAGATTGTCTATGGCCAGCCGTCCTATGAGTATAAAAACGAAGCTGCCTATGAACATCCAATGAGTGCATTTTGTATTCACCCTTATTTTGATATTTAGGGAAGAAAAACGGTAAATTTATGGATTGGTTTATGTTGGTTTCTGATGCTATCTTGGGAAGAAAGGAGGGATTGATCTTGAGGTAAACTCTATCAGGGTGAAAAATCAGGTATGGAGACTTTACAGAAAGAGCCTGAAGTTCCGACACTCTTCGCTGAAGTAATGGCTACAAGGAATGCTGTTTTCCATGACAAGAATTTGAGATCCACTGAAGCAGCGGGTTCAAAGGGTGGAGCAGTCAAGGCTTGAAGAACTAAAGTAAGATCCCATGGGGGTACGGCTTCTTTTACAGGAGGTCTAAGTAAAAAGGTACCCTTGAGAAAGGTTTTACACAATTTGGCTGACATCAAGGGCCCTGTATCATGTCCCACATGATAATGAGAAATGGCTGCCAATTGCACTTTGACAGTTGAACAACTAGCGCCTTCTTGAAAGAGTTCAGTTAGGAAGTCTAAAATGGATGGAAGAGGAGCCGTAAAGGGATCTAGATCGCGGCGCTCTGCCCAGATTGAAAAACGTTTCCATTTACTGTGATACACTTTCCTGGTGGAGGGCTTATGCGCTGCCACGAGGATGGCTTTGACTGGTGAAGAGATACCGGGAGTCCTAACTCGGAGTGGAACTGGAGCAACCAAGCTGTCACTTTCAGATTGTCCAGATTTGGAGTTGGCAAGTCCAATGGATGGGAGATGAGATCCGGAATGGGATCTAGAATCCAAGGGTGATTCACAAGGTGAGACCACAGGTAAGGGAACCAAATTTGTCGAGGCCAGAATGGGGCAATGAGAATCATCTTGCTCCCCAACCGCAAGGCTTTCTGTAAGAGTTGTACCATCATTGGAAGAGGTGGATAGGCATAGAGTAGACCGGGTGGCCAAGCATGCACCAGAGCGTCTCTTGGAGATTCCCCTGGTGGGGGGATTAGAGCAAAGAAATTGTCGCATTTGGCGTTTGATGGAGATGCAAAAAGATCGCAGCAGGGTTGCCCCCATGTTGCGAATATCTGCTTCGCTACTAGAGGATTGAGAGACCACTCGTAAGGGGTAAGAAGGGTGCGGCTGAGCTTGTCCACTAGGATGTTGGTCCTCCCAGGAATGTGCGTTGCAATCAGAAAGCGGTTGGTGGAGATCGCCCATTCCCACACTCTCATGGCTTCGCGGCAAAGAGGATCAGATCTGGTTCCCCTCTGTTTGTTGATATACCAGACCACTGACATGTTGTCCTAGTGAATTGCAATCGTTCCTGCAGGGAGGAAGCTCTGAAGTGCTTGCAACGCCAATAGCACCGCTCTCATCTCCAGAACGTTGATATGCAGGGAGGTCTCTATATCATTCCACGTGCCTTGGACTGTCCTGCCTGAGTAATGCCCCCCCCACCCGAGGCGGAAAGCGTCCGTGGTCACCGTGGCGATAGGGGGAGAGGTGCAGAAGGGACGGCCCGTATGGAAGTTCGATGCTTGGAGCCACCATAGTAGCGCCCTTCTGCAAGCCTTGCTGATAGCAATGGGATGGTGGAGAGGAAGGGATAGGAAGGACCATTGCACTAACAGAGTCCATTGCAGGACTCGCATGTTCAAACGGGTGCATGGAAGGAGTGTAATCGCTGCCGCCATGGAGCCTAGTGCCCTCAGGATCAATTCCGCTGGTGAAGCCTCTGAATGAAGGATAGCCCGCACATGAAGTTGTAGATTTCTGATTCTCTCAGCAGTTAGGAAGGCTCGCAAATCTCTGGTGTTTATTCTGGCACCTATGAATTCTATGATCTATGTTGGAGCCAGTAGAGATTTACCGACATTGATAGTAATGCCTTTTTGTGGGGCTAGATGGATAAAGAAGTCTCTGGCTGAGCAAAGTAGATGCCTTGTTGGTGTGGTCAGGAGCCAGTCGTCCAGGTACGGGAAGACCTGAATTCCCTGGAGTCTCAGGTGGGCCGCAATCACTGCTAACACTTTGGTGAACACCCTGGGGGCTGTGGTGAGGCCAAAGGGAAGGACCCTGAACTGGTAGTGACTGACTCCCAAACGGAAGCGAAGGAACCGCCTGGATCATTTGTCCATTAAGATGTGGTAATACGCATCCTTGAGGTCTATAGAGCACATCCAATCGTTCTCCCTCAAAAGGGGGAGGATAGATTGAAGAGTGACCATTTGGACTTTTTCCTTGGTTACTGACAGGTTCAAGCGGGAAAGGTCTAGGATGGGTCTCAGATCCCCCGTCTTTTTTGGCACCAAAAAGAACCTGGAGTAGAACCCTAATCCGAGCTGGTCTTGGGGGACAGGCTGGATGGCTCTTTCTTAGCAGCTGCTGTATTTCTGTGGCTGCGGCCTCCCTGTGATCGGGTGGTACATCGGGGAAGTTCTTGGATCAGGGGACATGAAGAATTGGTATTTTGTACCCTCTGGATATGATGCGAAGCACCCAGTGGTCTGTTGTGATGGACTCCCATGCCGCTAGATGTTTTGAAAAACGCCCCCCCAACTGCCTCCAGAGTGGAGCAGCCGGGCAACCCCTCAGGGCTGCTGCGCGGGCCGCTCAGAGAAAGGTTCTCTGGACCCAAAATTTCTCGGAGCCCCTCTGCCCCTGGGGCGACGTCCTCCCTGTCCACCTCTGCCACGGTAGGACTGGTTGTCCAGAGCTGGTTGGGAATGTTGTGATTTCCGGAACCACATCTTCTTCTGACCCTTTTGGTTCCTTGAAAAGGACCGCTGGGGAGCAGAGAAGCGGACTCCGATGGCAGACAACGTCTTCCCGTCCTTCTCACTCTGGACAAGCATCTCGCGAACTGTTTTGCCAAAAAGGGGAGAACCATCAAAGGGGGCGTTCGCGAAGGATGCTTTAAAGGGCTCCGTAAAGTCGCAATGACGGAGCCAGGCCTGACGTCTCATGACTAGGCCTGCTCCGCTAGCCCTAGCGGCTCCCTCTGTGGCGTGGGACAACAGCCGCATAGAGGTGTTTGAAATAGATCTCAGAGTGGCCATTCGGGTGGAGTACAATTGTTTATCCTCCTCTGACATGGACTCAGGGGGGGATGCAGAGTATTCTTTGATAAGATCCCACTGCATCCTGATGACATGTGCCATAGAGTTCAGAGACCTTACTGAGAAGGTCGCTGAACTAAAGACTCGCTTCCCTAAGCGATCCATCAAACGGGACTCTTTGCTCGGTGGATGGACTGAGGGACTCTCCTGAGCCAATTCCCTCTTTGTGGCTGCCGCCGTCAACATGGCATCTACAGGGGGGCCCTTACTCCAATGTGACCGGTCTGAGGGGGGACTAAGAATCCTATCTGGTCGCTTCGGTATTGGCACCACGGTGTCCGGATCCTTCCATGCCCTGGTGGTAATGAGGTCCACCAGGGGGTCGGCTGGAGGGGACACCCAGGAGGTAGACGGGCCTGTCTCGAATGCCACCAGAAACACGGACTCGTCAGAGGAAGACTTGGGGGCAGACCACCCACCTCTGATTCTCAGCATCTCCATGATGTCTCCAAAGGAGACATCCTCAGGCGGTGATCTTGGGGAGCCTTCCCCTTCCTCCAAGTCCGTGTCCTCGGTTAAGGACTCAGGGGAGTCCACGTGCCTCCTTTTGCACTTATGCTTGCGGGGAGCTTCCTCGGGGGGACTGTCCGAGGAGGCCTCGCCAGCAACATCTTACACCAATGGAACTATCTGTGACATCGAAGCAGGCTGTCCCTTTGGCCGGGTGAAGGAAGCCTGGCCCAGCAGAGAGGGAGTGCAGGGAGGAGTCGATGCAAGGACCGTGGGTCCGGATGCTCTCAACAGAGCCCTCTCCACAACATCGAATGCCGAGGGAGAGCCACTCTCCAATGGATCCGAAAGTCGGCTCCCACTCGGATCCGATGAAGGGATCAGAGCCGGCGCCGAGACAGTCGGATCCGAGGGACCAGTGTGCTCCAACCTGGACGGAGCCGAAGGACACTGAATCCCCCGGATCCGAAGCTCGGACCACGGCTCTGAGAGGTCGGATCCGACAGGCTCGAGGGAAGGGTCAGATCTGAAGTACCAAGTACTGTCGGCGCCGACCCACCCCCGGCTCCAAGGCTGCTCGGCTCCGAGAGCTCCGAACCCAGGTAGCGGGTCGGAGAAGGAGCAATTGGGTGGAAAAAAGGTGTTGAGCTCCCCCCCTGAGGGGGGGGGGGGGGAGGCAAGAGCACTCCCATCTGCAGCTGGGCCTGGATGAACCTTCGCACCATCCGGTCCAAGTCTGCATCTGATAAGCTGAAAGTGGATCTCGAAGAGGCCACCGAGGCAGGCCTGGAATGCCGCCTCGATGACGACGGAGATCGGGTCTCCTCCTCCTCGGGCCCCGGGGAGAAAGAAGGGGATCGGAGCCGAGGAGGAGGAGACCTAGAAGCAGTGGAGGGAGAAGCCCGCTTAGCTGGCAGGGCCGAACGGAGGTCTCGGCCCGCCACTTGTGGTGCTTCTCCTCCGTTTCTCCCTCCTGGCCTCCCTGTCCTCCGACACTTTAGCGGGAGTTTGAGTCCCAGTCGGAGGCAGGGGGGCAGGAGTGGCAACCACCACAGGCTGTGATGGAGCCACGGGAGCAGCAGAGGTAGCGGAGGCCGAAGCTGAATCCGGGGGTAGAAGTCCCGCCAGGATCAGCTTCGGCCTCCGTTCTTTCAGTGCCCTGGGGTTAAACGCTGCACAGATAGTACAGCCCGAGGTGAGGTGTTCAACCCCAAGGCACCGAACGCACCGAGTGTGGCCATCAGCCGGGAAGAGCTTATGGCCACACTCGGTACATTTAGAAAATATGGCTTTTGGGGCCTCAGCCATTCCTTTTTTTTTTTTTTTTTTTTTTTTTTAAACTAAAAATGAAAAAGAAAAACAACTACACACACACACAGGCCCCAAAAGACACTCAACAAACACTCACACACTAGCGACCAGCGAAGGGAGGGTATTAATTAAAAAATAAGGAACCTAACTCAGACACACTTTACAAGTATTAATTTAAACTAAAAAAGAATTTCCTGATGAAATATAATTAGAAAAAGTTAACTTTTTCCCACTTATCTGCAGAGCTCAAAAAGGATCCAGCCATCACAAGCGCGGCAAACTAGATCTGAGGTCATGGAGGGTTAGCAGGGGATTATGGGTGAAGGGAGGAGCTAGGAGCTCGGATCCATTAGCTTGAAACAAGTTGCCGGCTCGGATCCGATATCGGATCCGTAACCCACAGGTTGCTGACAAATTAACAATCCTACTTCAGATTTTCCATTGTGTCTCCGAAGGAGACATCTTCGGGTGCGATCTGGGGGAGCCCTCCCCTTCCTCCAGGTCAGTATCCTCAGTGAGGGACTCGGGGGAGTCCATGTGCCTCCTCTTGCACTGGCATTTGCAAGGGACCCCCTCGGGGAGGCTCTCCGGAGAAGGCTCACACACAGTCTCATATTCCTCAAGTTGAATCGTCTGGGGCGTATCGGACACAGGTTGTCCCTGGGAGGACTGGATGATAGAAGACATACTCAACTGTGAGGGAGCAGGGGCGGACTCTGAAGAAAGAGTGAGGGGTCTCAATCCTCTTGAAAGTACCTACAACATCGAAGGCCGAAGGGTAACTGGCTTCCCTGAAACTGGTGGGGTGGGTAGCTCTGCCCCTCGGATCAGATGAGGGGATCGGAGCTGAGCCTGGAACAGTCGGACCCAGAGGGATGGTATGCCCAGACCACAACAGAGCTGACAACACGCTCATCACCTCTGATCCAATGCCCAGATCTTGGCTCCGAAAGCTTGGATCCGACAGACTTGAGGGCATGGCTGGCGTTGAGGTTGGAGGAACCATCGGCGCCGACCCCCTAACTCCGGGGCTCCTTGGATCCAAGGACTCCGAAACCAGAGGATGGATCGGAGAAGTAGCTGTCCGGGCAAACGTCAGAGCTGAATTCCCGCTCCAGCTGGAGGGGGGGCCAGCAACTCTCCCATCTGCAATTGAGTCTGCAAGAACCTTCTCATCATCTGGTCCATGTCAGCTTCAGAGAGGCTCCTCGTGGATCTTGAGGACGCCACTGACACTGGCCGGGAGGGCCGATGCGAGGACAACCTCGAAGCGAGCTGAGCCTCCTCCTCCAGGGAGAATCTTGGAGAACAGAGCTGAGGGGAAGATGGCCTAGCAACTTTCTCCGGAGTAGAGAATACTTTAGCAGGGGGAGGCCAATGGATCAGAGTCCGCTTGTCTCTTCTGACCCCTCTCCTTGTTTCGATCTCTCTCTTTTTTTCTCCCTCTAGACTTTTCTTTATGCTTCTCCTTCCTGGCCTCTCTGTCGCCCTGTTTGGAAGTGGAAGTGCGAGTCCCGGACAGGGGAGGAGGGCCAGAGGCCTGAACAGCCACAGCCATGGCTGAAGAAGATGAAGAAGAGGAGGTGGCTGGTTCTGCTGGAAGAAGACCAGCCAGAATCAGCTTGGTCCTGCGAGCCCGCAGGACCCGAGGGTTGAAGGCTGTGCATATCTTGCGGCCCGAGGTAAGGTGTGGAACCCCAAAACAAACCATGCACAGAGTGTGACTATCAGCCGGCGACAGCTTATGGCCACACACTGTGCATTTAGAAAAAGTCATTTTTTGCGATTCCGACATAGCCACCTACACTAAACAAGGCTAACTAGCCAAACGCGCGCACACACACCATGGGCGGGAAGGGGAGGCCTACACTGGGGGATAGTTTACGACTTTAAACTTTCTTTTCTCCACTACTATTTTTTTTTTTTTTTAACAAAAACCCGAGGGTTAAAAAAAGGAAACATTTAACTAAGTACACACACACAAAAACGGAGCTAAAGTTTGGTGAAACAAGCTCGCTTTACCTGCCTGGAGCTCAAGAATCCCATCTTGGCGAAACCGCAGCAAATGAGATCTGGGAAGGAGGTTGCAGTGTAGTATGGGTAAGGGGGAAGAGCTTGGAGCTCGGGTCTTTAGCTTGGTAAGCTGTCGGCTTGGATCCGTATTGGATCTGAAACCCACAGGTTGATGATCAAATGAAGTTAACTACTTCAGATCAATGGTCGCATAAATATATTTTTCCCACAAAAGCAGCAATCACGGCTTGTATTCCATCTTACTTCACCCAAAATAACACATTAGTCCTGTAAAGGCAGGATTACAACAGCAAACAGTAGGATCACATTTCATCCAGAAACAGCCCCCATGCCCTCTGCCTTCCTGAGGTATCTGGACTAAACTGACCCTACTAGGATAAAAATAAATAATAATAATGGCTACACTGCAAATAAACAGTAGTTGCAGCTTGTATTCTAGCTTGCTTCACCTAACCACACATTATTCCTACAAAGCTAACCGTACAATATCAAATAGCACAGCAGAAACAATAATTTCATTTAAAAACAGCCATAAACCCATTGCTGCCCAAAGTATCTGGTTTGCCCCTGCCAGAATTAAAAAAAACAAACAAAAAAAAAAAAACTTGCCTGCTACTATCCACAGAAACTGCAGGATCAACTTTTTCAAAACAAGATAAAGAAACTGGCTCCTCATCATGTGAATGCTCTACTTTGTTATGAAAATAACTGTATCCCTAAGCCTTCAAACAGGTTCCTTCACTTGTAGCTGAAAGGTCGATCGATGGGTTGGGCTGCACATGTACTAGGGAAGGGGTATTCCCACATCAAACAGTTGAGAAAAAGTGAGGAAATGTATGCGTAAACTAACTTGCCAATAGGTGTGACCAAACTTGTAAATAACTGCGAGATGTACATCACTAGCGTTACCACAATCTAAACTACAGCAAGTGAAAAACTTCAAGGCACAGTAATGTATTTAACATATCATGAGTGACAATACTAAAGAAATTCTAAAAATACAAAAAAACTATACGGTTATTCCGTAGCTGCCATTTAAGTACCTGTTGCTCTTCTTTCTTTCTTATTTCCACATTATTTAGATGAGTTCTTCATGGCCTCCCTCTTGAGAGCTTTATCAGTCAGGATGGAAGTCATGGTTGCAGTAGTCACTCAGGATTTTAAGACGACTAGCTTCTCCAACTGTCTTCCATCATGATTTGTAACATCAAGAAATAAAGCCTCTGTGGGTTGAAATTGAAAAATACAGCAAATGGGGTAGACTCTCAGCTGTGTACTGTATCTGCAGTATATTTTCTGATTTCAGTTGAAACAGTTTAACTTTTTTTCCATCAGGTTGTATGTCAGGTTGTCAAAAAGGGGGTGGCGCGTGCCCCTGTGCCATGGTCTAAATCCACCACTGGAAAGAATTTTATCATATAATCTTGGCAGTTCAGAATTCTGTAAGTTAAAGTATCAAAAGAATAAACTTTCTTCTTAAATCATCCAGGAGCTTTCCCATCCTTGGGACTTCCAAGATGGCTGCACATTGATCAACAGCCTAATTTCAGCTCTCCCAGTGTGAAAATAGAAACCACGAAAAAAGTGCCAGTGAAACTGTCGTTTTGGGTAAAAATCAGTTACTGGCTAGTAAGTATACTGCCTGGATGCCAACAAAGAAATTTAGAGAACCTGAAAGAAAATCAACCAGTAAAAATAGAAAACAGTGGCAGAGAAGAATCCTGTAGCTGTTTGGCAAAAAAGCATTTCATGCTTCAGCTTCAGTACAAGAGATAGCTTCCAGTAATTTAGACAAAACAATAAATCTAATGTATTCAGCAGTGATTAAATAAATGAAACATTGGAGGAACACATCAACTCAAATAATGAAAGGTTGGAAAAATAATAGCAGTTTTAACTAACTGTTAAGATGACAAAACAGATTTTAAAAATAAGAGGCTGAAATGAAGAAAAGGTTGTCTGAGTTTGAGGCTGTTCAAGAAGAGCTGTTTCAAAAAATATTGGAGTTAGAAGACACACCGCTCAGACAAAACCTCAGATTTTCTGCTGTACCACAGAACTTGGAAGGAAGAGACTTGTACATTAATTTTATCAAAGCACAACTAAATGACCGGACTGGTGTTTCACATCAATATTTGCTAAATGAAAGTGCACATCAAGTGCAAGCTCCAAATCCAGTCATGTGAAACAGCAAAGACTTATATTAGTGAAGATGCAATCATACCACCAAAAAGAGTTGATCCTGATAAAACTGTGAAGGAAAAGTATTAAAATTTGGAGATAAGAGTGTTTGTGGAAAATGATTACTCACTCTACACCAGGCAGAACAGAAGCAAGTTTATCCAGATGATCAAGGAATGTCAAGAGGCAGGTGTGAGATTCAAGGTGCTCTATCCAGCTGTCTTGAGAATATTCTTCCAGGATGATCAAAGACATTGCTGGATGCAAAACAGGCTAAAGAGGAAATAAAAAGTTTAAGAAACAAAAGTGAGCCATCAAGCAGAAGATGGTTCTGCTTCTCTTTCTTCTGAAAATAATGTTCATAGAGAGAGGGATGTTGCTATTGAAACATCTATCATTATTCCAAAGGAAAATACGTGTGAGAGAAAGAGAAAAGTATAGAAGTGACCAGAAGAATCAGGAGTAACTTGGACTTAAACCAGAGTCTGGTGATGGGAGATGAAGATGATCAGGAAGAAGACCAAAAACATTAATTTAGTGAATAAATGGGATACTATAAAGCATCAATCATATTTGTGAAATATGGCTTTGCAAGAAAACTTGGTTGAAAAAGACTGGAATTTTGTTGACTATTAAATTTGTGGGCAGACTGTAAAGCATATTCCCCAGTTTATGTTACTAATGCTTAAAAGGTCACTGATGGGAAAAAGTATGTAAGTAAAACAACAATTTTTCTTATTAGCATTAGTATAAGGCATTTCACTATATATAAACTATATGTTGTATAGTAAAGCAGTTATGTATACAGTACAATCAGGGTACTTTAAATGGGGGACTTCTCAATGACTGCTGTATATGTTAAATATATTAAAGGACAAAGAGCTTTTTCTTAGTTGTGCAAAATACAAGCTTTACACTATAACAAGATAAGAAAGGGTGGACAGAAGTAAGTTTATGTTAATATAATGCTGTGATCTTTGGCTGCTGGGGTTAAGGCTGGGTGTAAAGCGTATTGATTGCAGTATATGTAGAATTAAGATGATGATTTCCCTTGTTTTTCCAAGGGCGGATGGCTAAATTAATGTCCCTGGCTTAAGCTATAAGTTTTTTTGTAAACAAATAGGCCTGAAAAATAAGACAGAATGATGAAAAGCATGCAAAATGCTAGGTTTCTTGTATCTGCAAATATATCAGATTGTTTTTTCCATTAGTAAATGTTCTTAGTGTGAGACACGGAGTCTGCAACTGAAGGCAGTTAACCAGGGGAATTTTGTACATTGTGTTCATGCACCTATAGAGTTGTTAGTTGTCTTTCTTCTCACTGCAGACTACTTTTACATGGAGTCAACCTAATGCAGGTGCAAATAATTAATTAATCTTGAGAGTTCTGAATATTCTTTGGTGTGGGAAATAGAACATTTAAAGGTACAAAGACAAGCAGTTCAGTAAAAAATAAAGTCTGAAATTATGGGAAGTGAATCAAGGACAGTATTCTCCTCAGCGGCCTTAACACTTTAATGAAACTAACAGAACAGTGCAAAATTTTGTTTTATTTAAAGGTAGCCAGTGCACTTTTTCATAAGGCAAAAAGTTAATGTTTTCTAAAAGCATGCAAGCTATTTTTCATAACCGGGAGAACAGAACTATGAAAAAAGAACAGATGGCAATCAGTGTAAGTGGGAACACAGGCTGTAACGTGCACTTTAGCATGGGCAACCTTAATTTTAGATTAGGTAATGTCGGTGGGTGCAGCTGTTGATTTAGGGCAATTGTTCTTATATGAAGGGTTAAACTACATTTGTTGAAAGTGTACATAGCTTTGTAAGTTTGTTTTAGGTTAATAAGGATGAGGTTGTTTTTAAAATGACTTACGTTTTTGAGTGTTTCCTGTAAAACTTAATGTCTTGAAAAAATGTGACAGATTCAAACAGAAATGAAAAAAAGCTGGAAAAACATAAAAAAACTCACGTATAATGGGGGGAACAATAGCTTTTTAGCATAATGGCTATCCATACTGTCTTGTAATGTAAATTAACTTATTGGTGCAGACACAAAGGAAACAGTACTAAATAATATTAAGAAGTGCAAAGTGCAAATGGTAGTGCAGCAGGAGACACATTTTGGAAAGAAATGAGCATGTGAATTTGACAAAAAGGATTTTGGGATGGATATTCAGCAGAATGTCAGGGACAAAGAAAAATGGGAGTAATAATAATGCTTTATAGTGGGGCCCTGATAGTGAAAAAGGCACTAATGGTAGATTTGTGGTAGAAAGGGGCTGCTGGCAAGGGAAGATGACTATGCTGGCATGTACTTACATTCCAGCAAAAAACTATTATAGACCATAAGAACATTTTGGGGAAAATTATCAGTTTTCAGCAGGGATTATAACTTTTATGTGTGGACTGGAACTTTATTTGCAGTAATGAGGAGATGTTAGGGGGCCTACAAGGGAAAACATACTAAAAGAGGGTATATTTCTAAAGAAATTTATGAAGTATATTTGGTATGGAGATGTGAATTCAGCAGTAGGAACTCAGATTTTACATATTCCTCAAGGTACAATAAATAGGCTAGACTGGACAGAATTTATAGTTCACAGGAGCATGTGCATTTAATTGAAAACTTTGACACACATCAAATAACTATTTCAGATCACACACCAATAAAAACTAAGATAAAAATAATGGGCAATGAAGTAAAAATGAGATGCTGGTGCTTTCCTGACTACCATTTAAAAAGAGAGAAATTCAAGGATTGGACATAGGAAAATATAGTGTCAATAGAGAAGATAGAAATGTCTTCAAAAGTGATAGCTAGTTAGCGGGATAAAATAAAAATGGAGTTGAACATATGGTAGAAATAAATGAGAAACAGATATGTTAAGAAGTAAGAGATTATTTAGAGGGGCTGACAAAGGTTTAAGTATAGCAAGAAAATGGAATCTCATAGTACAAGAACAGGAGCAACTGCAGTGTGTTAAAGAACGGGTAATTTGGATAATACATGAGTTTAGAAAGACAGCTGTTAAAGCAATTATTTTCTGATAACTCCAGATCACAAACACATTTAGCACAATGACTTGGGCAACAGAAAATAGCAAGGGGTTGTCCTCAAACTTATAAGAAAAATAATCAGAGATCCTACAGTGGTGTTAAAGATATTTTGGAAATTTCATTAAAATTTGAATAAAGCAAATAAATGTGAAAATCAAGAAAGATCACAAATGGAAATATTTATGGAAGACTTAATTATGCCAAGGTTAGGGGAAGACGAATAGCATTGACAGGAGGAGATTAGATAAAAAGGCGATGTATAATCAATTGACAGGAAGGAAAGGTTGCAAGAACAGATGGTTGCAAGAACAGATGGTATTTCTGTGGAAGTTTTGAAGTTAAGATGGAAGAAAGTGATAAACATCTGGAAGATTTTGCTTAATAGTATTTTAAAAAGGAGAAGAAGCAAAAGCATATTGGAAGAAAGCTGTAATGGCTGTATTACCCAAAGAGGGTAAAGACTTGTCAGACCCGGATTCATATTGACACATTTAAATTTTAAACCATGATTATAAAATGTTTACATCTATACCGTCTAAAAGAATGGTAAAGGTATTGCTGAAACCGAGAGATATGGACCAGAGTGGTTTTGTAGAGAGAAGGCAAACATTTGATAACATTCATAGCACAATGATGATCTAGAGGGAAGCAGAATATAAGAAAATATCACTTTAGTTAGTGAGGCTTGAGCATTCAACAGAGTAAGTCGGGATTTTATCAATAGGGCAATGGAAACATTTACATTCCCTGATATAATAATAAGGTTAATTAAGAGGATATGAAGGATCAGAGACAAATATTGAAGTGGGTGGGCTCCTCCCTGATCAGTTCTGTTTAAACACAGGAACCAGTTAAGGGTATCATCTTTCCCCTTTGTTGTTTCCTTTATATTTAGAGCTATTTGCAAAGAGAATAAAGGACTCAGAAATTCAAGGACAGAATTGGTATGGTAATCAAGAAAAGTTGGCTTTATTTTCAGATATTATTTTGTATTGCATAAATCCAGAAAAGGACATTTTGGATTTGTGGAACATTTTGAGACAGTTTTAAGTCTTTTCAGTATTTAAAATTGATGAAGGTAAAACAAAGGCTATAGATGTAAAGTATGTACCCACATGCAGATTGCTTCAGCAATACCCATATTTGTAGGGACACAATAAGATGAAGTATTTAGGAGTAGGGATTAAAAAGGCTTCTGTTATGGCAGTTAAGGGTATGTGTGAAGGGACTAAACAAAAGATAATACAAAAACTAAGAATGTGGAAGCACTTGCTTATGGATATGGATAGTAAGATACAAGTGGTGAAAATGTTTTATTCCCTTTAGTTTTATAGAGGGAGGAGCATAAGGTGACATACAAGAGTGGAGGAAGATGCACACAGGTGGATTATATCTTATGTAGAAGGGCAAGTATGAAGGAGATTGGAGACTGTAAAGTGGTGGCAGGGGAAAGTGTAGTTAGGCTGCATAGTATGGTGGTTTGTAGGATGACACTGGTGATCAAGAAGAGGAGGATGAGTGTGAGGGCAGCACCAAGGATGAAATGGTGGAAAGTGAAAAAGGATAATTGTGAGGTGATATTCAGGGAAGAGTTAAGACAGGCACTGGATGGCAGTGAAGCATTACCAAATAGCTGGGTAACTACAGCAGAGCTAGTAAGAGAGATGGCTAGAAAGGTGCTTGGTGTGAGATCTGGAAAGAGGAAGGAGGACAAGGAGACCTGGTGGTGGAATGAAGTAGTACAGGAGAGTATACAGAGAAAGAGGTCGGTGAAGAAGAAGTGGGATTGTCAAAGAGATGAAGAAAGTAGACAAGAATACAAGGAGATGAGGTGCATGGAAAAGAGAGAAATGGCGAAGGCTAAGGATAAGGCGTATGAAGAGTTGTATAAAAGGTTAGACACTAAGGAGGGAGAAAAAGACCTGTACTGATTGGCTAGACAGAGGGACTGAGCTAGTAAAGATGTGCAGCAGGTAAGGGTGATAAAGGATAATGAGGGAAGCGTACTCACAAGCGAGGAGAGTGTGTTGAGCAGATGGAAAGAGTACTTTGAGGGGTTGATGAATGAAGAGAATGAGAGGGAGAGAAGTTTGGATGATGTGCGGATAGTGAATCAAAGTGCAGTGGATTAGCAAAGAGGAAGTAAGGATAGCTATGAAGAGGATGAAGAACAGAAAGGCTGTTGGTCCAGATGACATACCTGTGGAAGCATGGAGGTGTTTAGGTGAAATGGCAGTGGAGTTTTTAAGTAGATTGTTTAATGAAATCTTGGAAAGTGAGAGGATGCTTGAGGAATGGAGAAAGTGTTTTGGTACCAATTTTTAAGAATAAGGGTGATGTGCAGAGCTGTAGTAACTACAGAGGGATTAAACTAATCAGTCACAGCATGAAGTTATGGGAAAGAGTAGTGCAAGCTAGGTTAAGAAGGTAGGTGATGATTAGTGATCAGCAGTATGGTTTCATGCCAGGAAAGAGCACTACAGATGCGATGTTTGCTCTGAGAGTGTTGATGGAGAAGTACAGAGAAGGTCAGAAGGAGTTGCATTGTGTCTTTGTGGATTTAAAGAAAGCATATGACAGGGTGCCTAGAGAGGAGCTGTGATATTGTATGAGGAAGTCGGGAGTGTCAGAGAAGTATGTAAGAGTGGTACAGGATATGTAACAGGGTAGTGTGACAGCGGTGAGGTCTGCGGTGGGAGTGACAGATGCGTTTAAGGTGGAGGTGGGATTACATCAAGTATCAGCTCTGAGCCCTTTCTTATTTGCAATGGTGATGGACAGGTTGACAGACGAGATCAGACAGGAGTCCCCGTGGATTATGATGTTTGCAGATGACATTGTGATCTGTAGTGAGAGGAGGGAACAGGTGGAGATATGCTCTAGGAATGAAGGTCAGCAGGACCAAGACAGAATATGTGTGTGTGAATGACAGGGAGGATAGAGGAATGGTGAGGATGCAGGGAGTAGAGGTGGCGAAGGTGGATGAGTAAGTACTTGGGATCAACAGTTCAGAGTAATGGTGAGTGTGGAAGAGAGGTGAAGAAGAGAGTACAGGCAGGATGGAGGGGGTGGAGAAGAGTGTTAGGAGTGATTTGTCACAGACGAGTACAAGTACCAGTAAGAGTGAAAGAGAAGGTCTACAAGAGGGTAGTGAGACCAGCTATGTTATATGGGTTGGAGACAGTGGCACTGACAAAAAGGTAGGAGTCAGAGCTTGACGTGGCAGAGTTGAAGATGTTAAGATTTGCACTGGGTGTGACGAGGATGGACAGGATTAGGAATAAGTATATTAGAGGGTCAGCCCAAGTTGGAAGGTTTGGAGACAAAGCCAGAGAGGCAAAATTACATTGGTTTGGACATGTGCTGAGGAGGGATGCAGAGTATATTGGGAAAAAGATGCTAAGGATGAAGCTGCCAGGTAACAGGAAAAGAGGAAGGCCTAAGATAAGGTTTATGGATCTGGTGAGAGAGGACACGCAGGTGGTTGGTGTGACACAGCAAGATGCAGAGGACAGGAAGAAATGGAAACAGTTGATCTGCTGTGGCGACCCCTAACGGGAGCAGCCAAAAGAAGAAGACGAAGAAGTTTTATATACACGTCAGGGACATTTTTATCAACAAGCAGAGATGTTGTGGACAATAATTAAACAGTTGAAGAAATTTATCTAGGATGGGAAGAATTATGAGGGATAAGCTGATCCTCCCAACAGAACAAGGTGGTTTAGGATTACCTAACTTGAAAGGATATTTTAGAGCTATGCAGTTAAGTCTCACCTACATAAAACAAGCAGAGGGTTAAATTTCAAAATGGAAAGGGATGCTGATGGAGCAGGAGGGAGTTCAAGAACTAAAGGGCTAGTGACATTTGGGATGTAAATTCCTGAGGAGAACCACCACCACCATACAGAACATTACATTCATGAAGTTGCAGAAATTATTCTAAGAACTAAGCTAAAAGGAGAACAGAGAAAGGAAAATGTGCCAAACGGGATGACTGCAAGTAGGGTTACAGAAAATATCAAGATGGGGCTGGAATTTACTAGAGGCAACTAGTAAATAAACCAATGTTCTGTGAGCAAATAACTAGAGGGGGAAATGCAATAGAGTGGAATGAGGCCAAGAAGTTGTTTGGACTGCAGGTTAGAAACTGCCTTCCCTACCAGGGATTGATATCAGAGTATAGGCAAAGAGAAGGTGATAGGAGAATTGTAAATGGGAGACCTACTCTAGTAGAGCCTTTATATGAATTTAGAAAAATAAGTTGTTGTGAAAAGGGATGATTACTAGGGCATATAAAATATTGCATGATAACTATAACAATCATTCTTGCCTGGAAGATCCCACTGGAAAAGACTGACCCATGTCAGTGGCACTAGTGCAGGAATCAGGCACCTTAACCCATCTATGTGGTAAGACTTTGTCCACTCCTTACAACGTGACTGAGAAGAGTGTTTCTCCCTTGCTCAGAGAAGAGAACCCCACAGCTGAAAAAGACATGCCTAACTCTCAAGTCTTTAGTGGCTTCCTAAGGAGCTACACTAGACAGGCCAAGTAACAATGATGACCAGTCCAAGCAGCCAGGTCACACATTAATAGTTGAGGCAGTGAGGAAGCCAGCCTGACACCTGAAGACTACCGAGTATTTTTTTCTCTCTTGCCAATGGGAGAAAGAGGAACAGAAGAATCAGATAATTGCTTCACGGTTAAGCAGAGAAAAGAGCATGAAGGGCAGGTAGCAGACCCTGGTTGTGACAGTAAACCTCCTAAAAGAAAACTTAAGGTTTTGAGGCAAAAATATCAGTGATGGTTCCCCAAAAGCATAATATCCTGCCCCTCACAAATATTATATATAAATATCTAGAAAAATAACAGTGAAACAGATTTTTACACATTTTTTTTCAGACAGCATTTCCCAAGTAAATATCCCTTAGCAAGATATGACAGTCCAAAACAAAGACATTTCCTAGCACAAAATATAACAAACTCAAAGAAAAAAACACTGCTTTTTCCTCAGAAAAGTGATTTGGTGAAGATTTTCTTCAGAAGGGTACTTATCTTTCCAGCCTTGGAGGATTGGTAGCTGACAGTCAGGTCCACAAAGGGAGTGCACTTCAGTAGCAAGAAAGTTTTGAAGCTTTTGGCACCCTAACCACTGTTTTTATGCTGTTCTCCTCACGCCCCAGAATTGTTACGGCATGTGGAAGATGCCATGAAGCTTGGAAGGCTGGCCAGTGGTCATATACTTGACAGGATATAACCCAAGGAGCTTAAGATATTGCAACAGTGATCAAAATGTTGAACATTACAATTTAAAGCTAATGAAGGAGCCATATCTTTCTTTCATGGTCTAATAGGCAGTATGCCCTTACGATACTGTCTGCCTGAAAAACAGAAGATAGAGGATCCAGTGGCAAACGGGCAGAAATGGCTGAGATGTGCCCTTAAATGATGAGTATGCTAAGCCAGAAGTTAGCAGTTCATACAGGCAATGCAGAATTAGATGTGCCCCTTGCTTAAGCATGCGCCCATCCTTTGTTTTGGCATCAGAGAAAATCTTCTCTATTTAAATAAATAACTTTTCCTAGCAGCAGATTTTCTTTACTTCTTAAATACCTGTAGCACATCCTCAAAATAAAGGCATCTAAACATATCATCCAAACCATTAGAATCAGGGTTTGAAGATTTGGATGAATAAATGATCCCTTGTACTGTTTAAGCAAGTCCACTATGTGAGGCGGTTTCTATTGACTGCCCTTGGCCAGCTATACAAGAAGGGAGACTCAGTGCTATCTGAGCCAAAATTAGTAACAAACGGCGTTTTTTGGAAGGTTCTTCCTTAACCTGAGATGAACTTTGAGAATGAGGGGAGATGGTATACGGAAACATCCCTGTCCAAAGGAATGAAAAGGCATATATCTTTTAGGTTTCTCTGCAAGTGTCCTACAACCTAATAGTTTTAGTTGTCTGTTGAGTTTGGGAGAAAAGATCTACTTGAGGGATACTCCATTGGTGAACTGTTTGCAGGACCTCTCTGTGTGGCATACATTCATGAGGATCTGTCTTGGATCTGCTCAGGGAGTCTGCCACAGTATTATGCTCTGAAGGAATGTATGCTGCTTGCAGAGAGAGACTGTGTTGAATGGCTGCATTCCAGGCCATCATTGCTGGCCTGCAAAGAAGTTAAGACCTTTTCCCCCTTGTTTATGCATCATATCATAGCGGTTGTCACCACCTGTAAAGTGCCTGGATTCCAAAGTTGGTTTAGAGCTTGGATGGCATTGATAACAGCTATAATTTCTTTAAGAATGATATGCTTATGTCTGTGTTTTGATTCACAGATTCTCTGCATCTTGATGTGTTGGGAAAAAAGTTTTTCGAGCAAGCTCTGAAGCATCCATATCCCCACCTTGACAAAGGCTCAGAGGGGAGTAGCGACCCTCACATTGAATAGAACTTGATTCTTAACAAAATGAAGAAATTCAATTGCTTCTTAACAAAATGAAGAAATTAAATTGCTTCTTAACAAAATGAAGAAATGAAATTGCTCACCTATCTAGAAGATATTAAGAGAAGACACTATAGAGTTTGACTCATATTTTTGGAATTACTATGTAAAGATTAATGGAGAACAAATATCCGATGAATCCAAAAAATTCTTATTGAATTCTACATACGGTACCTCTTCTTCATGATACTGGAGATTGTAATACATGGAAATTTATGAATAGGAGTTTCTATACTCCACATAAAATAAATCTTATACTCAAAAACAGTGAAAGTAAATGTTGGAAATGTGATGAATTACTAGAGGCCAATTGGGTTCACATGTTCATTGAATTTAGAAATGTTGTTCAATACTGGAAAGACTTTAGATATTTTGTAAATGCTGTATGGTCAGATAACTGTCATATTTCTAACTCACTAATCCTATTCAATGTTCCTATACCCAATGTAATACCTAAATCTCAGATTCAGTTACTCTGGTCAATTCTTGCAATTGTCAGAAAAGTTATTACTTTGAACTGGAAAAGTAAACACGATTTGATGTTTAAAGATTTTATTAATTGTTTCTAAAGTTGTTTGTAAAAAAAGAACTGCAAACCATTTGTTATAACTCATAACATTACTCATAAAAAAATAGCATGGCAAAAATTGGAAAACCTTTTGAACAAATGCTGATAACGTCTCATGGATAAAAGGATTGTTTATCATGGATGAATGTAAATAGTTTTGTTATTGTTTTATTGTATTTGTTATATGTACATTTGCGTATGTTTACAATGAAAAAATAAAAATGTTTAAAAAAAAGAAAGAAAGAAATGAAATTGCCTGATAAACAAGATGTGAATATTGTGGCCATACTGTCTTGCGGCACCAATGGATCTTCCTCATGAGAAATGGATGAAGGCATGAATTCTAGAGTCCTTAACAATTCTCTCGTTAATGTAAATTGTTTCAAAAGTTTCTGTAAGTTGAGATAGGTCTGTATCTTTTTAAGTGGAAGGAAAGCAATCATTAAGGAAATGTCCAGAAAGCATAACGGAAATATAACTGTGTGAGCCAATTGCAAGAATGACTTTTTTTTATGCTCAGTGTGAATCCAAGGTGAGGATTATTTGTAAACTTTAAGGCTTTTAGTACTTCCTGACTTGATAGAGCTAAAATCAGACAATCACCCAAGTAATGAAAAATGCATATGCCTTGAAAGCTGCAGTATGCTATTACTGGAGCAAGGTATTTTGTAACTTTTGCAGTGTTAACGTCCAAAAGGCAAAGATGTCAATTGATAATACAATCCCAAAGCACAGATTCTTAAAAAACAACTGATTCTTGTGAATAGAAATGTGGAGCTAATAATTTTTTTAATCTACAGTGACCAACAGACCTTGTGGGAAGAAGAGAGGAAATAAGGTTTGAAGTGATAATATTTTGAATCTTTGAACCACCACCCCTGCTGGAGTACGAGTGACGGAAACGGAGTTTGCAACAACACACAGTCTGCACAGTCCTTTTCAAACAAACTTAGCCAAACCCTACACAACTCTAAGTACGAGTTCATGACACAGAAGATGGGGCCAAGAATGGAGTTCTAAGGAACATCACGTGCTACATTTTTTCTTTTTTTTTTACTTACTTTCTTTTTTTTTTTTTTTGTGTGGAGGACGTGCCTCCAACCCTTATTATACGGGTTCTTCCAGTAAGCCAGGCAACATATGGCTTAATGTTTAGTTGGGTGAGCTTGCAAATAATACCATTATGTAGAACTGTGTCAAAGGCTTTAGCCAGATCAAGACAGGCATTCTGAATAAGCTGTCCTTTATCAAGAGCTACAGTAATCATTTTAAAACAAGCAGCTATACTAAGCAGACACAATCTACCTTTCTTAAAGCCAAACAGAACTGGATCAAGAGACTGCAAGTCATCACTTTTGATGTTTATAGGTTTATTAGTTAATTGTTCAGTATCAGAGCTCATTATTGTGCATCTCTCAGGAAAATGGTTTGTGGTTTCCCCTCTTTCTGCTGTAACCCTCCTCGAAGGGATTAATTTTTTGTCCACATTTTTAAACCTTATGGCTTTAACCTGCCTTGTTTAAGGCCTCTTATCTCCTAGTAGTGATTTCCATCCTCGTCATTCTTGGCCTCGTGCCAGGTTGTTATAGCTTATTTTTTTTATATAAATTCCTACCTTTGTATTGTGGTCTACATTATATATCTTCTGTAAATGAATATCAGGATAAATATTTTTTTTTTTCGTTGATAATTATCTACCAAACTCCTATCTTACTTTCATTTCAGCAGGGCATGATCTCCCTACCCCAATCACTACTCATGAAGAAAGACACAGTGAAGTGCATTCACATTCCAAGCTCTCCATGAAAACACAACTAAGCTCTGAAGCTTTGTTTAAAGTAAGCAGAGCCTTCCTCATGTTTACCTTGTGCTGGGAATTATCTGTGGGGGCTGCTGGTTATTGTATGAGGAAATTCTTAGAAACTGCTGCCTCTAGTTTTCCTTAAACTACACTGTATTCAGCTCCCCTCCCCACCTACTTGGTGGCTGCAGAACAAGAACACCTGCTGTTGCAGCACACCTGAGAAATGTCCAAAATGTATAAGGATGTTCTCTTTACTAGAGTAAGAACAGGAAATCTTTGACTCAGCTGTGAAACAGTTAGCCTATCTTTTTATTGCATTGCTCTTTGATGCGCTTTTCATAACCTCCCCAAGTGCCATTTTGTAATTCCACATTCCTCCTTCCCCTCAGACAGCTCATAATAATTCTTAATTTTCCCTACCTGTATTTTACTAGAGAATTTTTCACCAGGAAAGATTGCTTGCTTCAGTGCCACAGATTTTTTTTTTTGATGGAATAAGGTTATATTCATGGGGACTTTACTGCATTCACCCTCACTATGTTCAGACTCACTTTGCTCCCTACCCTACTCTATAATCCCTCCCACCTGCTCAAGAATAACAATTAGACTTTGTTATCTCCACCTATTCATTCAATCTACCAGTTAGTACTAGCCTCTTCAACTCCTCCTTCTTCTCAGAAATCACTCATGATTACATCATTGTAACACATCACTACTACTGAATTCACTATTCATTTCAACTCCTGCCACATCACTCTTCTGCTATTGATGCACTTCATAAATTCCACAATCATTTCTAACATACACACACAGTGTAAACTTTTGATCTCTCCTTTTTCAGCCAACACAGAAACGTATACTCACCTGTGTTCTTCCCAGTCTTTAACCTCCACCCTAGCTTCTCACCATTTGCTCTTCTCATTCATTAGCTTCATCTGACATTTACTCACTCCCACCCCCAATGACCCATACATACACTTTTATACTGGAAAATCTCTACCCATTTTTATCTACCCAGTAAACAACATTACAGCTGAGTGCTCCTCCAGGCGTCTTCTGCTGTTACCTCCTACTGCTCCTTTAGGTGTGAAATATTAATTGTTCATATTTGCATTAATAATTCCAAAACCATGTTACATACAAGGTACCAGGATATTTTGTCTTGAAGCATATGTGATGGCAAACACAACGGTATTGATATCTGACCTCTTTCAATGAGTATTTTCTAGAACTGTAAGGTGATAACTTCATTTTTTAAAGGCTTAAGCCACACCCACTGGGAGTTAAAGGCACACACTCAAAAGAGTTGTCCCGGAGGGAATGAGTTAAAAGAATACTGCTTTCCTCCATCATATTCCACATTCTTTGAATCTTATAGATTCATAGGTTCATACTAGGCTATCTACCCTAGGGCATTTATAAGCCTAGCCAGTGTGTGTTTGGCGTCCGCCATCCATTTTAAATTAATTTTGCTAAGCCCTTTTTCGAGGTTAGTATACTGTGCCTCTGTCTAACAGTGACACAGAAGTGATACCCGGGGTAAACCTACTATCTCCCATCCACTCATCAAGATTCCTCTTGAAGAGAGTCAATGAGGGACTCTGCCTAATCTGGACTGGGATTTTATTCCATAGTGAAGGGAGCCTCTGGGTTATGAATCTGTCCCTCCAGCATGTCCTATTTATTTCAGTGCTGAGGTTCAAGTCTCTCGAGCGTGTAGCTCGATGGGATTTGGATTTTCTGAGGTGCAGCATGTCCATTAATTCTGGGTTGGATATGGCTTTATACGTCAGGCACAGATTGCCTCTGAGCAGGCGGTATGCCACTGAGGAGAGCTGGAGTTTCTTTAACCGGGCAGCATATGGCATCTGTTTGAGCCCTTTGATCCTCTTGGTGAGGTACTTTTGGGGTCTTTCCAGTTGCTGCAGGTGTCTGGTAAGGTACATCCCAAAAGGGGCATTGTACTCAATTATGGGCCTGATGACGGATGAGTAAAGAGGCACGATGACCTCCCCTGATCTAGATGTGAATCCCTTCATGATTAGGTGGGCTATATAAAATGTTTTTCTAACCACTTTGGCCACGTGGTTGTCAAATGAGAGAATGCTATCAACTTGGGTCCCCAGGTCCCTAATTACTTCTTCCATACTTAATGGATTAGCACCTATGTGGTAATTTGTGGGCACTTTGTTTTTGCCAAAGGGGATGACTATACACTTTTTGGCGTTTAGCTTGAGGCCATGGCTCTGGCACCAGTTGTCTGTTTCTATGAGACCCTTTTTGTAGGATGCTTGTGTCAGCTGGAGAGTCGATTATGGCGCCCAGTTTGCAGTCATCTGCAAACTTGGTCAGCCACAGTCCTTCCGTGTTAGCCTGTACCTCCGAGAAATATATACCGAACAAGAGAGGTCCCAGGACTGAGCCTTGTGGGACGCCACTTGTAACTGGTTTGGAGTCTGACATGGCTCCAGCAATTCTAACCATGTGGGTTCTGTCCTTGAGCCAGTTTGCAACCCATCTAGTGACATAGGGGTTTATATTTAAGCTGGTGAGCTTATCCATAATGCCTGAGTGGGGTATTGTATCGAAGGCTTTTACAAGGTCCAGGTAGGCTGCATGGACCACCTTCCCCTAGTCAATGGCCTTGGTGACTGTTTCAAAGAAATCAATCAGGTTTAAGAGGCAGGATCTGCCCTTAACAAAGCCGAACTGGGTAGGATCCAGTGTCTGTAGGTCCCCAATATCTTTATTTATGAGGTCCATGATGATCCTTTCCATAGCTTTGCAGACCAAGCTAGTCAGGCTTATGGGGCGATAGTTTCCAGGATCCATTGAGGCACCACCTTTGTGGAAAGGGACCACTGTTTCTGTACGCCACTCTTTGGGTACATATCCTGTAGTAAGGCTGAGATTGAACAGTAGTTTTATGTTTGGGTTTAATTCTTCTTGGAGTTCATGTAGGATGCAGCCCGGAACACCGTCTGGTCCCATTTATGCTGTGTTTTTTGCTTTGGAGAGGGCGGCTCTTACCTGAGCATCTGAGATGTCAGGGGGGGGCAGCACTCTGCTGGGATAGATATTTGCCCTTTTGGTGGGGAAGGGGGGGGAGAAGTTTGCGCTGAACCTGTCACAGCTAGGATGTTGGCAATGTCAGTGGGGTCAGTGTATTTTTTTGTCATTTTGGACTAATTCTGAGCATATCTGGGAATTCCCACCCAGGCTCCTAACATAACTAAAGAAAGCCTTGTGATTATCCTTAGTGACCTGTGCAATTATTCTCTCGAAGCTGGCCTTAGACGATTTTATGAGTGTCCGTAGTTTTTTGCTAATACTGATCAGAGATGCCTTCCCTTTTTTGGGATTTTGCTCTATCGTAGTAGCTTCCTCCTTCTATTGCATAGTTTGCTAATGGCTGGGGTCCACCAGACAAGACGCCCAACTTTGGAGGACTGGGTCTTGGCTTTATTTGGGATTGTATGATCCATGCATTCCTGAAGGTGTTCATAGAATGCGTTTATAAAGGATTCTGTGGTCTGGGCCGTATTTTCCACAGGCCTGGGGGCTTTGAAGGATTCCACCTCGGTTTTAAGGAGTGTGAAATTTGCTTTAGAGAAGTTTTTCACTGTGGTTTTCTGGGCAGGGGCTGGGGTCGGGATGTGAATATTTAGTAAGATTAGTTTACGGTCTGATCTTACCAGTGAGGGATACACTTCTGGTCTGGAGCATAGAGTCCCCATGTTGGTGATGATCAGGTCCAGTATGTTTTCCCCTCTTGTGGGAGTGGCAACAAGTTGTTCCATAGCATTTGAGTTTATAAATTCTAGGAACCTTCGGGCTAGGATGTTGGAGCTAGAGTAATGCTCCCAGTCTATGTTAGGGTAGTTGAAGTCGCCCAATATAATGGTGTTTGGAGAGACCTTCATATTTTCCAGTGTTCTCAGGAAGGCCGAGTGGGGTTCCTGGGTTTGGGAGGGTGGTCTGTAGCAGGCTATAAACTGGAAGGCAGTTTTACCCACTGTTAGTTGCACATGGATAGTCTCTGATGCTTCGTGCTGTGCCACCAACCTGGAGGTGTGGGCATCTTTGTGAATATTGATACACCCCCTCCTTTTGTGGTTCGGTCCAAGTTTTGGGGCCGAAAAACATGGTATGAGGTATAACCTGGTAGTGCTGGAGTGCTCTTGGGAGCCTTGAACCAGGTTTCTGTTACTGCACAGATATCAATGTTCTCCATGCTAAGGAGAGTTTCGAAAAGTGCATCTTGAGGTTTAGACTTCTGGCGTTGAGTAGCATTACTCTTAGTTTCTTATCCCTTGTGATACCTATGGAGGTGGGTTTGTCTTTTGAGCCTTGCCTAAAAAAGGCACTATGGGGTGGCAAGAGCCTTTGCCAATATCCAAAGCCCAGGGGTGACAGGTGCAAGCCGTCCCTAGCGAAGCATCGTGGCTTGTCGAGCATGTCATCCCAGGCAGACAGGCATTGGATCCCCTTTGAATGACACCAATACTTAAGCCAATTGTTGAAATTGATCATCTTGTCTTCATATTGTGGCATCATTCTTGGTTAGGGTAAGATGCTACTCAAGGTCAGGGTCATACCGGTCTGGGCTACATGCTCAGAGAGCTCCTCTATATCTCTTTTCATGCAGTCCAGGGAGGTACATCTCAGGTCATTCACACCAGCATGGACAATGACTGAGTCATATTTGTACTTGCCTTGGAGTGACCTGAGTGCTTGTGTTATGTGGCGGATCCTAGCGCCCGACAGGCAGCTCACCGTGACCTTCTCCTGGTGAGCGGGACGTCAGTGTGCCTGACGACAGAGTCACCTATTAAAAGTGTATCAGGTGTGTTGTTTAGCCTTAAGGGCTTTGACTGTTCGGCACACTGGCTTTGTGAGCTTTGTGTTGCACGTGTTTTGTTTTGGGGTAGCGGTTGCTTGGGTGTCTGCTTTGGAGGTCTCTGCTGCTTAGGCAGATTTTTATTTAGAGCCTCCGAGTATGTTTTTGTGTGTTTATGTGTTTGGTTTGCTGTCGTGGTAGGTCTATGTGAGACTGGAATTGTAGTGAGTGTGGTTTCCTTCTCCTCCTGACTGGTTATGCCAGTACTGAGTTGAGAGAGCTTAGCCTCCAGTTTGGCTATATGGTTGCATCTCTCACATGTGTTGGAATTTGTTGGGAGGAGGAGAGGGTTGTCTATGTACATGAGGCAGTTGTAACATTGCCTCAAGATTCCCAGATTCACCAGCTGGACCGCAGAGGAGATTGACAACTGACCTTTGGACATGCTAGAATAGTATTTGGAATTCCTTTATAATTGAAAAAAAGGGCCAATGGGGAACAAAGTACTCAAGGGGAGTTTGTGAGGGTGTAGTGCTTTTAATTTTTTAGTGCTGACTTATATAATTGCTTTAGTGAGCAAGTGCCAGGCTTTAGAGTGGGAATAGGGTGTTTATTATGAGAACTAGATCAGTTCTAAGGGAAAAAGTGAAGAGCAGACTTTGTGGAGCCGAGAATGGTTTAAACCCAATTAAGCGGCGCTGCCCGATGCTGCGCTATGCGCAAAGCCGCGCTAAAGCGGGTTTTATACAGAGGGACTTGAAAGAGCTAGAAATTGGCCCAAAACGGCCAATAGACTACCAGATTCTTGTGCTGGGAACACTCCTCCAGGGATAGATAGGCTGCTCTAAGCTCCCCACTGCCACTGGTGAACAAAGAAGCCTCCCTTTATCCAAGAAAGGAAATGGGCAACACAGGAACTTTCCAGAATACAGCAAAGCCTGTATTTGGACTACTCTAGGTCAGGAAAGACGGGAAACAAGGAAATTTTTTTTTTCTTTTTTGCAACAAACAACAGGAAGATGCAATAAATATGTAACACAGGCTAGCGCACTTGAGTGTGTAGCCTCAACAGGTAAATGCAACAAACAGGACAAACTTTAAAAGTGCAGGTGCAAAAACAACTTTAAACAGTTTAAAACAGTTCAAGAAGCAGAAATACTTGCAGTTTAGCTAGATTGGACAGTCACCCAGGTAGTAGCAGGAAAAAAACACTTTTATCAGGTTAGCAGTCGCTCTTTTAGCCTCTCTACTGCTAGCACCACTCTGCAGGACCACGAGGAACTTGGCTGAGTAGTAACAAGCGCACAAACCGCGCCAAAGCGGGTTTTTTACAGGGGGACTTGAAAGAGCTAGAAATTGGCCCAAAATGGCCAATAGACTACCAGATTATTGTGCTGGGAACACTCCTCCAGGGATAGATAGGCTGCTCTAAGCTCCCCACTGCCACTAGTGAACAAAGAAACCTCCCTTTATCCAAGAAAGGAAATGGGCAACACAGGAACTTTCCAAAAGTCCAGAAAACAGCAAAGCCTGTATTTGGACTACTCTGGATCAGGAAAGATGGGAAACAAGGATCATTTTTTTTTTCTTTTTTTGCAACAAACAGCAGAAAAATGCAATAAATATGTAACACAGGCTAGCACACTTGAGTGTGTAGCCTCAACAGGTAAATGCAACAAACAGGACAAACTTTAAATTACAAGCGCAAAAACGCGCTAAAGCTGGCTTTAAAGCAGGGGGTTAGAAAGAGATAGGAAATGGCCAATAAGCTACAGGTCACTGGGCTGGAACCACTCCTCAAGGGACAGATAGGCTGCTCAGAGCTCCCCACTCTCACTGGTGAACAAAGAAGCTTCCTCCTATCCAAATAAGGATATGGGCAACACAGGAACTATGACACAGCCCAGAGATCAGCAATACCTGAAGACTGGACTATTCTAGTTCAGTAAAGGCGGGAAACAAGGATTTTTTTTTTTACAAAGTAGCAGAAATTAGGTACAGAAACACAGTAAATGCTTTAATTCGGCTAGTGCACTTGAGTGTGTAGCCTACCAGTTAAACTAAGCAAAAACAAACTTTAAAAGTGCAAAAAAACTCAGAAATACAGGCAGGAATGCAATAAAACAACTTTGCAGAGCTTATTTAGTTAAAGAAACAGAAAACCAGCTAAAACACCAAACACTTCAGAAACCTACAGCACTTGAGTTGCAGCAATATTAAGGCAATTACAGTTATAATAAATGCTCTGAAATATTCTCTATATTTCCAAAATGTTTGAGAAGCACAGTCAGAACACAAGGAGGGTTCAGGCACAAAAAAAAAGTTTTTTTTTTTTTTTTGAAAGGGAAAAAGGAGAAACAGAAGGCCTTATCAAATGTTCTCTCTGTACTAGGTAGAATGAGCTAATGACACTAGACTGGGAGGAGTGTCACAGATCAGATTTACAGTAGGGGCGGGCAACTGCAAAGCCACCAAGTATTAGCCTACAGCCAGAAGCACTAGAGAAAGCCACAAACAGATAAAGATTTGTAAAGATACAGAATGCTTTAACTGCAGACAAATCAGTTACTTGTGCAGATTAGTTAATAGCAATAAAATACACTCGAAGACTAAAAAGCAGACAATAAAAGTGCTATATATTAATTGTTAAAAACAATAATCTGTATAAATAATCGAGAAAAAAAACAGGATACTTATATATCTCAGCTGACAGCTGCGGTCAACAACTCTTATCCACTCTGCTCAGTGTGTATAGACAGAAACCCTATCAAAGTTAGGGCTTAAATACCAGAACAACAACTTTTTATTTATTTATTTTTTTACAAGAACACAAAAGAACCAGCCCCCACTCAGCAGATTATTAACAATATAGCTAAGTTAAAGAGAGACTTCAGCTAGAAACAATAGCCTACAGCCAGTAGAAAGCCACAAACAGATAAAGATTTGTAAAGATACAGAATGCTTTAAGCATCTACTACAGTTAGTTCACACTAAGAATACATACAACCATATCGTACATTTACATTCTCCTGATGATATCAATTATTTTCCTTCCACCTTTGCAAAAAACTCACAGCAATTACCAAGCCTGGCCAGATGAATGAGCAGTGGGAACCAGTGTTGTCTGGGTAAAAAAGGGAGTCACCAACAAGATTTTTGGCTGGTCCTTCATAATCCTGTAGAGGACTCTTGGAAGCCAGAGGTAGGGGAGAGAGAAAGCATAGAATAACCTTTCGTTCATCATTCACAGAGATTAATTTATATTGATAATTTTAGTCTTGTAGCATTAAACTTACAGTTTTAATGGATGGATGATGGACTGTTATGCTCAAAACTGTTTTGCTCTAAACAAAGACATTGGCAACCTTCAAACACTGGACCCCACCCAGTTTGGGTTCATGAAGGGCCGCTCTTGTCTCCTGAACCCGATTGACTTCTTTGAATCAGTCTCCAGAGCCATGGACAAGGGTAAGGTGGTTCACACAGCCTATACAGACCTTACCAAGGCCTTCAACACCATCCCCCACTCTGGAATCATAGATAAACTTACTAAGCTGGGCATTAATCCCTATGTCATCCAATGGGTTGCTAACTGGCTTACTGCTAGAACCCACACTGTAAAAGTAGCAGACTCCAAATCCAGCTACAGACAAGTGACAAGTGGAGTACCTCAGGGTTCAGTCCTGGGACCGCTGTTGTTTGGCATCTACTTCTCTGAAGTACAGGCCAACACTAAGGGACTCTGGCTAACAAAGTTCGCAGATGACTGCAAACTGGGAGCCATTACTGAATCCCCAAATGATGGGGATACTCTCCAAAAGGGCCTTACAGAAACAGATGCTTGGTGCCAGAGCCATGGGCTCAAGCTCAATGCCAAGAAATGTATAGTTATCCCCCTTGGGAAAAAACATGTACCCGTGAATTACCATATAGGTGGTAGTAAACTAAACACCGAAAGTGTGATAACAGACTTAGGGACACAGGTGGACAGTGGTCTCACCTTCGATGATCACAACGCCACAACAGTCAGGAAATCCTTCTGTGTGGCACACATCATCACTAACGGCTTTTTATCCAGAAAAAAGGAGGTCAATGTCCCACTGTACTCATCCCTCATTAGACCCATTATAGAATACAATGCCCCGTTTGGTATGTACCTCTCAAGACATCTGCAACAACTGGAAAGGCAGCAGAAATACCTCACTAAAAGAATCATGGTCCTAAAGCAGATGCCCTACGCTGACCGACTTAAAAAACTCCAGCTATACTCTGTCGCATACCGTCTACTCAGAGGCAATCTCTGCTTAACATACAAGGCCATGTCAAACCCAGAGCTATTGGACATGCTACACTTAAAGAAATCCCAATCCCTCAGAGCCACACGCTCCAGGGATCTAAACCTTGTCATCAAAATAAACAAAACATGCTGGAGGGATAGGTTCCTGACCCAAAGACTCCCCAGACTCTGAAATAGATTGCCCATACATGTCAAGCAGAGTGCATGTTTGGCTCTCTTCAAAAGGAACCTTGACGATTGGATGGGAGAAAGGAAATTCACCCTGGTGATCACGTCAGTCGCCCTGCTAGACAGGGGTCCAGGGAAGTAAATAGTGTGGGAAGAAATAGCCACGGAATTGTTATGGCTAGGCTTGTATAGGCCCTAGGGCTGATAGTACCAACCTATGAACCTATGAAAAGTTCTTACACATTTCTTGACAGGAAGTCCTGTCTTTTCATCAACACCATATAGAAAGAGTCTCACAGTTGTTTGACCTTTTGTCACCATCTTCAGTTGTGTCAGTAAGATACACCTGTTTAATGAGTCATGTTGATTAATTGTCTGTACTGCTTATGTTATTCAATATCATTAAGCCTAAGGGTATGAAAGAGAAGTATTTCTCCTCAAATATTTCATCATGTGGGGTCTATGTTAGCAGAGGCTTCTAAGGAGTTTCTTCATTTTCTGATGGCAGTGAGCAGCTGTTGAAATCACCAACACTCCTGGAGGCCATTTGTCAACACTGAAAATTCCTTTGGTGGCAAACACTTGCAGGCAGCTCTATGCAGCACACATAGATCACAATGGTACATTCTTGTATGCACCTTTCAACGCTCCCTTCACAACTCAAAGAAATGGGAAGTAGTGATGATCATCACTGTTGGGTCTCTAAATTCCAGCTACTCAAGGAGCCTCTGTTAAGTCTGGTTATAAACAGTATCTGTACAGTCTATCTCTGCAAGCTTAGGGTACTGAAATGTAGCCTCCTGGAAAGACAAATGGGGCAACTGGAGTATACAGCAGTCCTGAGACTTAGAGGATAGAGGAGAAGCAAGTGATGACATACTGTTCTTTTCCAGCTCTTCCAATTAACTTAATGGTGCAGACAGTACTGATTCTTCTTTCAACCATCTGATGGAGGACGTTGCTAGATATTGCTTTTTAGGCAAGCAGTTGGGGGCTGGTATAATGGTGAAGGTGTTTACCTCACAGCCACAAGGTACAGAGTTTGATTCTCACCTTTGAGAGGGAAATTGGCTAGACTTAAAATGTTTGACAAAGGCAGCTAGCCTAGTATTTACCTATGAAGCTATGAACCTAAGCACTTCCAACAGCCTTGCATTATAATGTCCCCCCATTGAGGGATTTAACAAATGCTTCATTGAGGTCTTGGTGGTATTAGATACTGATGTCTAAAAACTTGACAAGACAGACCAACACAGAATTTTCAGAGAAATAAACAATGGCTCATCAAGATGTAATGCAACCTGTTAGAAAAGACCAACAGTGGAAAGCCAAATGGTCTTTGTTGGATAACATTCCTGTCAAGCAAAGCTCTTCATTGGCCCTCTTTAAGAAAAACCTTGATGACTGGATGGAATATAGAAAATTCACCCCGGGGATTACTTCTGCAGCACTGCTTGACAGGGGCACAGGAAAATAATGTTTTTGGGTGGCGAAAGCCAGGGAACCTTTTTGGCTAGGCTTATATAGGCCCCAGGATAGATAGCCAAGTACTTACCTATGAACATGTTGTTTGTAGATCAACAGTAAAGTAGCATGCGAACTTTCAAGATGGCTACACAATGATCAACAAGTTGATTTTAGCACCCCTCCCCCCATGAAAACTGAAGCTGTAAAAAAGGGCCAGTGAAACTGTCAGCTTGGGTAACATTTACTTATTGGGTAGTAATTATAAGGCCTAGATACCAGCAAGAAAGAAATCTGGAGGACCTCAGGGGAAAAAAATCAACCAGAAGAAGATAAAAACTGTAGCTGGAACGAATAACACAGTCTTTAGCAAAAAAGTAGCTCAAGTTTCGGTTTTGGTACAAGAGACGGCTTCCAATAAATTAGAGGAAAGAATAAATCAAATGCACTCAGATGTGTTCAAAATAATTAAAACACTGAAGGAATGCATCAAGCCAAATAACAAAAGGCTGGAAAAAATAGTAGAAGCTTTAACTATCTATTCAGATGAACTGATAAAACTGCAAAAAGCAGAGGATGAAAGATTGGCTCAGCATGAGGCTTCTCAAGAAGAGGTGTTTCCAAAAAAGAAGACAGAACACTCAGAGAGAACTAGATCTTTTCTGCTGTACCACAAATACTGGCAGAAACAGACAGCATTAACATATAAGCAGTTGGGGCTGGTGTTCCATAGCAGGATTTGTTAATAGAGAATGCACATCAAGCATTTGCTGCAAATATGGCAACGAAACAGCCAAGATATATAACAGTAAATATGTAATCACAGTAGCAGAAACTGGCAAAACTGTGGCAGAAAGAAAAAGTACTACAAACTGTGGACATTAGGGTGTTTGTGGAAAATGAATATTCACTGTATACCAGGCAGAAGAGAAGAAAGACTAGCCCAGCAATCAGGGATGAGGAAAAAAGAAGTTATGTCTTACCATAATGTTCCATCTGTGTTGTAGATCATTATTCATTCATTATTGTTAGAACTTTGGTTTCGTCCTCGGAACTAACACGGCCATTACCAAGCTTGCTCCAGCCAAAAACTCTCAGCTTAGACCTACCCATAATGCCCCTCTCAAAGTTTTTTCAGATCGAGTTTGTCCACCCCTATAGTATAGAAATAATAAAAGAAACAGTAGGAGGCTCTGTCTGAGCAAATACCTTAACTAAGGAAATCCTAAAGACCACCAGGAGTCCAGGCAGGGGGAAGGAGGGCGGGAAGTAATGAATGAATAAAGATCTACAACACAGATGGAACGTTATGGTAAGACAAAACTTCTTTATTTGATGCTGTAAATCTTTATTCATTCCTTACTGTTAAGACAGAGTCCCCAGCTACTTGAGTCCTGGGTGCCCCCTAAGGAAGGATATTCCTGAGCAGCACAGAACCAAAAAAATGCTCATCTCCTGGAGGCCAAATCCAACTTGTAATGAGTGATAAAGGTATGAGGTCTTGCCCAAGTGGCTGCTGCGCAGATATCATCCACAGGGGCTCTAGAATGAAAAGCCACTGAAGTAGCCATCGATCTAGTTGAATGAGCCTTTATTCTGGAAGGCAAAAACACTTTATTCTGATGGTAGATGAAGGTAATTGCATTTATAAGCCAAGAAGATAAAGTCATTTTGGAGACAGGCCTACCCAATCTGGGTCCTGCAAAGGCCACACACTAATGATCCATTTTTCTAAAAGATTTAGTTCTGTCCAAGTAAAAATAAAGTCGCCTATGAACATCAAGGGGTATGCAAAAGATATTCCCCATCTATTAGAAAGATGAGGGAAGAAAACCGGCAGGTCAGTAGATTGGTGAAGTGAAAACCTGAAATGACCTTGGGCAAAAAGGATGAGTCAGTACTTAGGGAACACTCTTTCCCTATGAAAAATCAAGTAAGGTCTCTTGACACTCAAGGCCTGCAACTCAGATACTCTTCTCGCTGAGGTAAGGATTACTAGAAGTACAGTCTTCCAAGACAACAATTTCATATCGCATGAATTAGAAGGTTCGAAAGGAGGGCTTGTTAACGACTGAAGCACCAATGTCAAGTCCCAAGGTTCTATAGGGGGCTTGACAGGAGGTTTAACATGTAATACTCCTTTCAAGAAGGTTTTGCACAGTTGGTGACATAACAGAAACATTATCAAATCCATTGTTAAAATTTGCGATAGCTGCTAAATGCACAGTAATTGTTGATGCTGAAGCTCCTGCATATAATAGGGTAGTTAGGTACTGTAGGATCTTTTGAATAGGCATATAGTAGGGGGTCTATGTTATGATCTTTGGCCCATGTAGAGAATCTAGCCCACTTAGTAGAATAAATTTTCCTGGTGGAAGGTTTGTGTGAAGCCAAAAGAATCTCATGAACAGGAGATGAAACATCGGGTCTACTTTATTTACATGAAAGCGAAAAACCGCAAATACATATGGATCGAACCATATGCATTGAAAGTGCAAGGCGTCGAAAACTGTAAATGGAAATATCCGTAGGTGGAGATTTTCATTTACTTCAATGTAGTGCGATCTCGGAGTTTGCTATATTTAAGTAGCAGGGGTGGGGAGCAGCCCTCCACGTGGGGGGTGCAGGGGGGCTTGCTCCCCTGCCTAAATCTTTTTTTTTTTCCTGTGTATTTATTTTCTTTATTAACTTTCGAACTTTTAAGAGTTCGATGCATATGTGTCGATCTTTTTGCATTCGAACTTTTGAACGTTCGAGTTAATAAAGTAGACCCGAAATATCGGGTAGCCTGGCAATTATCGGAAGTGGAGAAACCAAGCTGTGAGCTTGAGGCTGTAGAGATTGGGGTGAATCAGTCCCTGAGGATGACACAGCAGACCTTGGGATTGATCCAGGATCCATGGGCTATGAATCAGATGAAACCATAGGAAAGGGAACCAGACTTGACGGGGCCAATAAGGGGCAATGAGGATCACTTTGCTTCTCAACCTTTGAGCTTTCTGGAGGAATTTCAGGATGAGGGGCAACGGGGGAAAGGCATACAGCAGACCCGGGGGCCAATCGTGCATCAGAGCATCCCTCAGTGACTCTCCCTCAGGGGGGATCAGGGCAAATTAGCTTCTGCATTTGTTGTTTAGGGGGGAAGCAAGGCCTACCCCAATGACGGAAGATCTGATCTGCTATTATAAGACTGAGGGACCACTCGTGAGGCATGAGAATGTTCCTGCTCATATTGTCCACAATAAGGCTGGAACTCCCGGGAATGTGCATTGGTATAAGAAAGCGGTTGGAAACTATCGCCCAGTGTCAAATTCTCATAGCCTCCCAACACAGGAGGTAAGACCTGGTTCTGCCTTGTTTGTTGATGTACCAGATGACTGACATGTTGTCCGACTGAATTGCAATGGCCTCGGAAGGAAGGGATGTGTGGAACACTTGCAACGTTAAGAGAACTGCCCTCAATTCCAGGATATTTATTTGCAAATTGGCCTCAATGGGGGACCAGATGCTTTGGACTGTCTTTCCCTGGAAATGCCCCCCCCCCCCAGCAGGGAAGTGTCCGTGGTCACTGTGGACCTGGGCTGGGGAAGACAGAAGGTCGACACCAAAGATTTGATTCTGGCTTCATCCACCAAAGCATTTCATAAGGTGTATCATGTGGTCGAGTGGGTGGGTTAAGATCGACCATTGTGATGAAATGAGCCACTGTAATAGTCTCATGTGCAACCTCGCCAGTGGAACTAACGTAATGGTTGCTGCCATAGATCCCAATAGCTGTAGTACAAGGCGTGGTGGTACAAATGTCTATGGAAGGAGGACTTGAATCTAGCTTATTTTTGACAGCCTGTGAGGAGGAAGGGAAGCTTTAGAGAATGTTGTGTCGAAGATCGCTCCAATAAATTCCAGTGCTCTTGTTGGGGACATCTGAGATTTGTCCATGTTGATCGTGATACTTAAGCAAAGAGCAAGGCCTTGAGTGTAAGACAGGCTGTGAATGAGAACATTCCTGGTCGTGGGGGTAAGGAGCTAATCTTCTAAGTATAGAAACACCTGGAATCCTTGTAGTCGGAGATGAGCTACTATGACTGCCATAAATTTGGTGAACACTCTAAGGGCTGTTGAGTGACCAAAGGGCAATACCCTTGAACTGATAGTGATTGGCTCCCAGCCGGAAGCAGAGAAATCTCCGGAAGCGTTTGCCCACCTTTATGTGGTAAATACATGTCCTGGAGGTCTAGAGAGCACATCCAGTTGTCCTTCCCAGAAAGGGGACGATGGACTGTACCATGACTATCCGGAATTTTTGAGGATTTATGAATTTGTTTAGTAAGCTGAGATCCAGGATTGGTCTCCAGTCCCCTGACTTTTTGGCACTAAAAAGAACCTTGAGTAAAACCTTGATCCTCTCTGGTCTGGTGGGACTGGCTGGATGACTCTTTTTCTTAGTAGCTTTTTGATTTCTAAGGCTGCTGCCTCCCTCTGACTGGGTGGAACATCGGGGATATGTGTGACGGGTCTGGGAGTAAGATCGAATGGGATATGGCAGCCTCTGGATATTATTCTCTGCACCCATGCATCCGTTATGATTTGCCAGGCCTGTAGGTGCAGGGAAAATCGACCCCTGACTACTTCCAGAGGAAAACAATCAGGCCGCTGTTCAGAAGTGCTGGTTGGGTCGGCTGGAGAAAAAAATATCTAGCTCCCTGGTTGCGTGGACCCCTTCTGGCTCGAAAGAGGCGTCTTCCGGATGAGTTGCCACCTCTGCCCCGGGGGGATTGCTCACCACGAGTGCCACGAAAAGATCCTTGGGACTTCTTGAACCACAATTTGCCTCCCCCCTCTGGTTCCTGGAATAGGATCTCTGGGGGTGGAAAAATGTATGCCCACAGCAGACAAGGTCTTTCCATCCTTCCCACTACGAGATAGAATGTGTCTCTTACTTTGGGACCAAAAAGGGAAGATTTGTCAACAGGCGTGTTGACAAAGGAAGATTTAAAGGGGTCCGCGAAATCACACAAACGCATCCAAGCATGCTGTCTCATGACAATGCCTGATGCAGCTAATCTAGCTGCCCCCTTGGTGGTGTGAGAGAACAAGCACACTGAGGAGTTCGAGACAGATTCCAGGGTAGCCAACTGAGAGGCAACAGTGTCACAGACCTAGTCAGGCAGTATCCCCCGCCAAAGAGGCAGACATTTCTAATATTAGGTCTCTTTGGAGGAGAGTAAAGTGTGCCAGGTAGTTCAGCGATCAAATGGCAAAGGTCGCTGAAGTGTAGGCGCGCTTCCCCAATCTGTCCATAGCCAGAGACTCCCTGTTCGAGGGATGAACAGTGGAACTATCTTCTGTCAGTTCCCTCTTGGTGGCCGCCACCACGACCATGGAATCAACTACTAGCTGCTTGGTCCAATTGGGCTGCTCTACGGAGGGGTAGATAAAATTTTGTCTGGCCTCTGGTCGGACAGGCTCTATGTTGTCCGGGGCCTTACAGACATGCTGCACAATCAGCTTAACAAGCTCATCCGTATGTGGAGTCACCCAGGAAGTACATGGCCAAGCACGGAAGGCCTGCAAGAACATCAATTCCTCCGAAGGGTTAGAGGACCTCCAGTCTCCCCTCTGCTTGAGGATCTCGAGAATGCCTCCATATGAGACATCTTCCAGGGGAGACCATGGGGATCCTACTCCCTCATAGCAATCGGTGTCTTCAGTGATGGATTCCTCAGGGGGAACAAGGTGCTTCCTCTTGGACCGTTTGTTCCGGGGTGGCTCCCCAGTGGGATCTTCTGAGGAGGACTCCAGGGAAAGGGTTCCCTTCAAGGGAAGGTCTTGCGGCTCCCGTGCTTGGGATCGCAAAAATAGGGGTTTGGGACAGCTGCATGCTAGAGGGAGGTTCTGGTGTCGATGCCAGTGGTGCCAACTGCGAGCGTGTTCAGGCAAGGACCCTCTCCATCACATGGAAAGCAGGCCCACCCGAGGAGGGATGGGAGCCCAGAACTGAGAAGGACAACCTCGGAACCGGGGTCACACCCCGCCCTGAGGAGCCTGCCTCCAGGTGAGGAGCTCCGAGAGAACTGGTAGCTGCCGCGAGAGCCGTGGTCGTAGACAGCGCCAGTGAAGAAATAGGTGCCGAACTAGGAGCCAGGGTGCCGATAGCCCAATCACTGCTCAGAGACTGTGCCAGTTCCAATGAAGCCATTGCGCCAAGAGTAATTGGTGCTGACAGGGAAACCTCCGCAGTCACAGCCGAGACAGTATCCACCGAGGTGGTCATTGGTACTGAAGTCTCCGGGGCCTGGGAAGAGGCCGGAGGAGGATATACAGGTGAATATGCCATGAAAGCTTCCAAGGGGGAAGGAAGACCTAGAAGGAGTGGGCAATCCTCTAGCTGCCAAAAGCTGGTCCACAACCCTTACTACATCTTGTTCTGAAAGACTCCTGGTGGTTCTGAAGGAAGCTGCCAAAGGAGAGTCAGGTCTCTCAAGAAAAGGACTAAACCGGTGTCCCAAAAAGGCGTCATAAGTGTGAAATATCTGGTTCTGGGAAGGTGTTCGACCTTCGGAACCAACTGTGTCATTGTCTGTGGAGCCGTATAAGATATCGGCACTGTGGCTGGGGATGGTGCCGATGCAGGTACGGTAGTCGGAACCTGTGTCAAGACCAATGTCGGGACCAAGGAGGATAATGCCAAAGCTGGTACAATGGTAGGAGTCAAAAATAAGGGTGGCACTGAGGGAGAAGACATGAAGCCTGGTGCCGAAGCTGTCTGTGCCAAAGGCGGGGGAGAAGCCTGGTGTCTGCTCGGTTCTGAGGAGGGAGGAGATGTAGGAACCGAGTGACTCTGTTTCTCTTTATGCTTCTTAGTCTTAGGAGGTGGTGAGACCTCTGTCCCAGAAACAGCCTCAGAGAAGGGAGTTTTCATCATACCCTTCAGAATCGGCTTGTTCTTACGCTCAGCCAAAGTCCGGTTGCTGAAGCTGGAACAAATATCACATGAACCATTGATGTGGTCAATGCCTAAACAATAAACACACACAGCATGACCGTCTTGAGTTGGGCATCTTACGCCCGCACTTATCACACTGTTTAAATCCTAATTTAACTTTTTCAGACATCATGAAAAAAACACACTTGTCCTAAGCGACGAGATAAATACCAAAAAACAACAGTAAGGTTAGAGAGAGAGGTTTTTTTTTTTATAGACAGATAGAAAAGTGAGGAGTACCAAAAATGGTACTTAGAAATACCACAAGTGGTAGGAAAAGAGCCTACCAAAGGTAGAGGAGAGGGACAGTACCAACGATGGTATAAAAGGAACTACCAAAGGTAGAGGGTAGGATATGTAAAAAGTATATGAGTTTACAGATGAAAAGATGATATTTAGGTTAATCTGACTAAAAAGAGGTACTGAGATAGATAATCACAAAAAAACGCTACACTTAGCTTGAGAGAGAAGGTTTGGCATGTCTGACGAGGAACGTGGCAAACAAGATCTGGAGAGACTATGTTAGTGGCATTATGGGTAGGTCTTAGCTGAGAGTTTTTGGCTGGCGCGAGCTTGGTAATGGCCGTGTTGGTTCCAAGGACGGAACCGAAGTCCTAACAGTAAGGAATGAATAAAGATTTACATCAGATGTCAGAGATTCAAGCTGCTTGATCCAGCTGTTTTCAGAATATTTTTCCTTGGAGGAAGAAATATATATATTTTTATGTAGGACAGGCTAAGGAGGAAATAGAAAATGTTTATCCAACAATTAGTGAGCCAAAAAGCAGAAGACAACTGTGTTTCTTATTCTTCTGACAGTAACAAAATTCACAATGAGACTTTGCCAGTGAAACCATTTCCACGGTTCCAGTCTGCAGTGTAGTACACAGTAGTATAAACAGTTACAATACTAAGTAAAATTCACTTGTGCATATAGTGACAAAAAATAAACATACTTCCTTAAATCAACTACAGACCTTTAAAAACAGCATAAATAAGCATTTGCTTAAGATTCCCTTGTCAGAAATGAAAAACAAATTTCCAAAGAAAATCAAATAAAGTAAATTTAGTAAATCATGATTTAATGATAAAAATAGGAATAGCAGCGTTAAATCAGAAGTATATATCATAAACGTGAATAAAAATGCAATATTTTCCTGTCAAAACTTCATAATGTATATAAATAACAGAAACAACAGACTTCTTCACCTACATATGCAGGAGGCAGTCCCAAGTGTTCAAGTGACACTACAGAATTTTAGTTTTTGAGTACTAGCCAAAAAACCCTTTAGAAAAGTGCCAAAACTGCATAAAAGCAGTATTAAGCATACAAACAACACAACAGTAAATTACAATTCTCAAAGGAATTAACAACAGTAGTAAACAGCAAGAATACTAAAATAAACAGTTGATACATATTTTTTTATATATATGTGTGTGTGTGTGTGTGTGTTGTTTTAAATAAAACGGAAAGGAAACAAGTACATAGTAATAAAAAGGAAAGGAAGTTCACAAAGGGACCTTATCCAAGTCTGGAAGCTGTAATCCACCAATGGAGGCTGCTGAGGAGATTCAACTGTATGAGTCTCAAAACTGGCACAAACAGACTGAATAACTGACTTTCTGTGACAACGGTTAGTTTACCCCTGATGGGAGGGGGCTTAGCCAATCCCTTATCACAGAGAATCAGAGAGTCAGAACGGGGGATTTTGAGCTCTGGAAAGCTCCCTGTGTGCAGGCACAAAACCCAAAATGCCACTGAGGTGTTGGGCCACAGAATACCTCTGGTAGCGCGTTATTTACACAGCAACACACACCCCGCTGGGCATTATTGCTCACTTAAACAGACTAAAAACTATTGATATTTACACTTTTTAAATGTTAAGGCTACTTACCTTCAAAGTAGACATCTAAAGCATTCCATAATGAAAATGCTTTTTAGTAAACATGTGGCAGAATTTGTTTAATTTAACGTCATGATGTGGTCCTAGATGGGTGAACTTTCTGTTAAAGAAGAAGGGTTAAATTTAGGGCTTCTAAGCTGGTTGAATTAAAGCCCAACTCTTGCATTTTTAGACAAAAAAAAAAAAGTTTATTTTTGCCCTACAAAATAAACATTATAGCAACTAAGCTGTACTCCACTCCGAACAACAGGAAAGAAGTATACATTTTTTGGACTGGGTTTCCCTTACAGATTTCCTCTAGTAATGTTATGGAATTTTCTAGAGACTAGCCTAGGAGAATTGTTCATAAGGCTGAGTACAGATAATGACTGCTCTCATGTTTACAAGACATTAGGGTGTGCCAGCATAGATTACCTCATAGATCATTCAGCCATTTCATTCTAGAGTGATCTACTGTATTGAAACTATATTACCTTGGCAGCTTCATCCAGCCTTCAAGCCGAACACTGCTTGATGGTTCCTTTATCTGGAGCCCTGGAGAACTAACTTTTTCTCTGCAGAAGGCTTCACTGAAGTGAGTGGCATACTCAGCAGGCAGACCGCAGGTAGCTGGTGAACAGGAGGAACACTTGGGGTGGCACATGACCTGACATTCTAAAAATGAAAAAAACAAAAAACAAACATGTGTAACAGCATGCTAAACTCAAACCATTCAACAATTCTCTAGCTGTATACAGGTGTTTATAGATTTTACTATAAAATACAGTTCTGTAAGACACCCACCATAAAGAAAAGTTGTAGAACTATTCTCCAGCCACTCTAGGCTTTCAGCTATTACTTTAAAGATGTGCATTACAGCCCACCTTACATTGGGAACCCACCCTTATTGATTAAATACGAGAAAAGACCTTAAAAGGAAGCAACAAGCTCAATCTGTCAGTTCTTCCTGTAAATAAAAGCCTAAATTAAGAAGGATATAACCCACATTTCAAAGAAAATGTAAGCAGACTCGCTTATCAAAGGAAGGATGGGTAGATTGTTGGCATGGTGATCTATCACCATCAACAATCTTGACTGATAAAAGGTTCCGTGTAATCTTCCTGTCCTATGCAGGCCCCAGATTAGCAGGCCAATGTTCACACCACAATGAAGCAATGTTCAATGTGCAATGAGTACTGAGCTATTTACTCAGATGGAAGATTGCATTAAATACAGTTTGCCACAGGAAGCTACTCGAAGATTCACCTTCTAAACACTTCCTTACCACTATATTATAATGCCGGTTACAGTTTGTGTGGATCTCCAGACTACAGCTGCACAGATATGCTGGACATAAGTTCCCCTGAGGTAAGCATCTGAAACTGACTGTTCTTGTAGAACGGATATTCACCAGTCCTGCCAAAATATCTTTCTTACCAAACAATACTCAAGAGATGCAATGCTCTGCCAAAACAATGGTAGCAATAGGATTACCTTGGCTTCTATCAGCAAATTACACTTGCTAAAGGCAAGTATTATATTTTATATCTATCTAAACACACACAATTTTCATATATATATATATATATATATATATATATATATATATATATATATATATATATATATATGAATCTAGGACTGTTGCACGAAATCAAGTTTCCTCGAAACGGATGAACACACTTTTGAGAAAGTGCATTTTTACTGAAAACGCACTTTTGCAAAAGAGAAATAAAACACATAAAAAGAAGGCAACTAAGCGTGGGGGGCTGTTGTTTATATCCCGCTACAGTGGGGATAAGGGAATATTCCCTTTTCCCCACTGTAGTGCAATCTGTGAGTGAGAATATAAAAATGGGGGGACACAGCCCCCCACATTGGAGGTGTAGGAGGGCTTGCCCCCCTGCATAAACATGATTACAGTTTTTTTTTCCTAGTTTTTTTTATTTGTGTTTTTTTTTTTTTATTTTGTCTTTCATGAAAGTGTATTTTCGGTAAAAATGCACTTTAGCGAAAGTGTGTTAGTCCTTTTCCGTTTTGAGGAAACGTGATTTCGTGCAACAGTCCTAGATCTATGTATGTGTGTGTGTGTGTGTGTGTGTGTGTGTGTGTGTGTGTGTGTGTGTGTGTATATATATATATATATATATATATATATATATATATATATATATAAATATATACACACACATTTCTTATTTTGAGTAAACAGAGCTACATTTCTCAGCCATAACCTTATTACAAAAATCTACTAAATGAAACCAAACATTTATAAAGAGAATGAAACTGAAACGTACAACAAACCAAATCAAAACAGTCATAATTAGTTTGGAAACAAGAATAACAGATATATGAAGGTAAAGACATGGCATTTCTGCCACCAGCACTAACCACACAACTATTTTGTACTCCTTACTTTTCAGCATCTTTGGTATTTTCCTATCACATTGCCCCTGATACTCTGTGCCATTTGGTTGTAGCCCCTCTAATTCTAGCTTTGACCTACTCATTCAGACTTCACTTCTCCCCAGTAACCTCAGATACTTGAAAATGTTAACCTGTTCCACTGTTTTTCCATTCTACCTCAATTCTCATCTTCTTCTGATTTCCCCGTTTGCTGCCATTACAATAATTTTATCTGTACTCGTTTTCATCCTGTGTACCTTCAGTTTTACATTCCATTTCCTTATCCTTTGCTGAAGTTCTTGTTCGGAGTGTGTCTGCAATGCCACATCGTCTGAATACAGCACCTTTGTTGATCTGTCCCCTTTGACCTGTTTGCTAATGAAATCCATCACCAATATGAGCAGCGGTGGGCTCAGAGCTGATGCCTGAGGTACACCCACTCCCACTGGGAACCCCTCTGTGAGCACACACACAGTTCATAGTTGTGTTATTGTGTCCTTGTACATAGTCTGCATACCCACTCCCACTAGGAACCCCTCTGAGAGTCCAAATACTGTTTTTACTTGTGGCACTGGTTCCTTGTACCTTGCCTGCACTAATTCTACCAATGATTTTTGGACTTTGAACCTTCACAGGATTGCCCAAATCAGCTTTCTTAGGACCTTGTCATATGCTTTATCCAATCTAGGAATGTCCAGTTGGAATCCTTCCTCAACTCTAGCTTCTTCACACCTACTTGTCTCACTGCAGCTACCAGGTCATTGTGCTGCATCATGATCTGAAGTTGAACTGCTCATCTCCCATCTTACTTTCCTCTACTTCTATGTGTACTCATTTATCAACCAACCTCTCCAAAACTTTCATGCTGGGTGCAGCAGTTTGAAATATCTGTATTATCTACAGTTGTGAATGTCCTCCTAGTTCCTGCACACTGGTAGTAGTACACTTATTCACCAGTCATGCAGGATACAGTTTTCTTCCCCATGATGTTTGAGTACCTTCAGGGGCCATTTCTCCCCTAACTCATTCAACATCTTGAGCATATCTGCCGTGACTCCATCTGAGCCCGCTGCTTTCCCTGACTTCATTTTTCTTGGTGCTGTTCTTACTTCTATGGTGGGCTCCTCTTATTCTTTCATTGTACGCTATGTCTAGCGTAGTACAGCTACTGTGGGGTTTTCTTCATTCAGAAGCTGTTGAAAGTAATCCTTCCATCTGCCTTTGATGTCTTGTGGATTGGTGAGCAGTTGTTGACATCCCCTATGACAGGTGTCTGATTGATTGTCTTCTTTATCTTTATGTTTTTGCCTCGCAACCTGATGGTGTTTCTTTGTGCTATCTACTGAATGACTTTCTAACAGCTAATGGTGTGCCTCCGATGCCTTGTTCTTCGCTATTGGACATTAAAACACAAGACAGGTTCACATGCATCAGGTGAATAGAAGCAAATACCTCCAACGGTACATGTTAAATGTAGTTTGACCAAAGAAATGATCAGACAGGGAATGCTGAATACAGAGAGTAGGGAATCTTGGGTGTCTGCTTCTTGCAGCCACATGACAGTGCTAGCTCAACAACAGGAAGAGGCACATTATGCGAGTAAAACTGTATACAGTTCAAATGATAATTTGGGGGGGGGGCTTGATCTTTATGACAATTAAGTGTTAGGTTTTCCTTTCGATAGATGCCTTGTGTGAAGACTGGTAGAGATGGGTGAAGGTTGCCAGCCTAGTCAAATAGAATTTGGTACATAATTCTATTATTTGTAAATACTGTGAATGTTGAACTTAAAACAATGTGGCAACATTGCCATCTGCTGTAAAGAAAGCTAAGTCAAGCAATTCTTGTTGGTCCTTTAAAATTAAAATTATTTAATCACTGCCTTTGATGTTTTGCAAGACGGCTCCAGTCCGGGTGGATGGGGGCTTCCTGCCTATTGTTTTAAGGCTAAAGTTAATTACCAGAATTTACATGTGGAATGTCCTTTATTGCCCTACGTGTAAAATAATGTAAATGCAGTTAATGTGTAGCCTGGAAACTCCAGGAAGGGTAAAATATGATGTAATGTTTAGCAGAACTGCAGTTTCAATTTAAATAGTGAGAACCAGAGATTATTAAGCATTTTGATCTTGGACATCTAACTCAGCACTGCCTGTTGTCTTAAGTTATCTTAGAAGTGTGTTTTCTCATAGCAATAGCTAGGAAATTAGAAATGTTTAGACTAAGTGTTTTTCTGTTATGTCAGAACTGTACTACTGAATTATTTTAAGTTTCTGTGTGATCTCTGAACTCCTGAATGGCACTGTGTGTAGTAGTATTGTCTTGTGTTTTTAGTATTTATTATTAAATATTTAAAACCCTTTTCAACTGTGGCTGGTTTATGTAGCGATAATTTAAGCTCTAGAGTACATTGCATGCTTATAAGTGATCCTGTAATAAGCCCTTCCAATAAGCCTTGATTGCTTAAGTTACACTATCATTGGATAATAATATTGCACAGTAATAACTGGACACCCTTTTAAGGGCCTTTGGGTAGCTGATAATTATTAGCTGGTGGTGGCAGGAATTACTACAATATAGTCTGGGTATAGGGGCACAGCTGGAGAATCTGTGTTAGCCTTTCCCAGGAGTGTCTGTAAAGTTGCATAAATACTTATCTCAAAGTGTGTGTGTGTGTGTGTGTGTGTGTGTGTGTGTGTGTGTGTGTGTGTGTGTGTGTGTGTGAGAGCTACTTGGGCAGGGGACACAAAGCACTGGTTGGACAGAGAGGGTACTGAAAGTTTTAGCTTGCCAGCTAGGCTGAGATCTGGACGCTATAGCTGTGCCAGTGGGGAGTCTTATTAGGGGACCTGGGGAGCAAGGAAGCGACCAGCCCCGGACTGACTGTGATCTCTGTGTGCTCTTAAGGTAAATTGTATTTTACTGTGTGTATCTGTTATCCTTTCTTCTCAAATGAGAAGCCCTCTCTGGTGTTAGTGGTGAGGATTGAGGCTTCTTGAATGCTAGGCCAGGGCACGGGCATCACACCTTGCTTAATAACAGAATTGGACACTTTAAAGGGTACAACAATGGCTTATACATGGAGTGAAGGAAAGTTGTAACCAAGTATAAGGCATAAAGGGAAGGAAGAAATGAACTAGTAGAGGGCAGTAGACAAAACGTAAACAGGGGAGAAAATAAATATATTTATGAAGATCAATGAGAGTCATGTTTTGGAAATCAAATTGGCTGACGGGCAAAAATAAGGTGGATAGGGTTTTGTAGTATACAAATAAAAGTACAGTACAGGTGGTAAAGGCAGCATGAGACATTTATGTAAAAAGGAGTTTCAGAATTTAAAGAAAATACCTTAAATGAAAGCTTAATATCAGAGTCTAGAAAATGAAAGAAAAAAGAGGGGATAATGATATTAATAACTAAGGAACCGAGAATTCAATTAGAGGAAGACATCTCTGATAGCTATGGGAGATGCACAGCAATAAAAGGAATTTGGTGAGGAAATGCTCTTATTCTAGGTGTGATCTATTTGCCTCCATAAACAAGAACCCAAAAAGTGAATTAAATGCTGGGACAGAGGGCAGCAGTACAACATTGTATAACTGTGGTAGCAGGGGACTAGAATGTGCTAGGAGGGATGATGTTTTGGCAGGCCCTAGACAGGGGAAAGTACAAGTGAAGGGAAGGTAGTTGGGGGAAAAACATGAAATTGTTAAACAAGGTAGATCTGACACAATCCCAACAGGGTAAATCAAAATATACTTACTATTCAGATAGGTACAACACATGGGCCAGGCTACTGAGATGTTAGGTAACAAAGAAGCACCTCCAACATGGATAGTTTACTACTCACCCAATAACTTTTAATTGATCATGCTCCCACAGTAGAGGAGCTACTAGTCTATCAGAATGGAAATGATAATAAACCACTGGCAATTCCCCAACATGCTTTCATAATAAATCATTTGCTCAATGGGTAGAAAGGAACAATACAGATTTACACAGTCTTGAAGATGACAGCCAGGATTTAGCTGAAATATGGAATAAATTTAAAATGCCAATCAAGGGGATGGTAGCAACAAAAGCTAAGGAAAAATGGATAGAAGGCTGACATAGGTACAAGTTGGCTCCAGAGGCAGTCAAACAACTGCAAACTCAAAACGTTGCCTACAAGAGAGAGGAAATGGAGAATCAAGGGGGGAGGGGCAATGAAAGAATACATAGATAATTTTAACCAATTCAGGACAAAACACTGAAACACAAATTATTCAACACAACCCCCAAAATAAGCAAATCTCTGGAATATAGATTAAGACAACAAAAAGTAGATAGCAGTATTACAGTACCGAGAGACCCAGAGACAGGAAAGTAGGTTAGGGAACTAAGAAAATTATGAAACACTATGCTTAGATATTACCAAAAATTATGACAACAGGAAAAAGAGTAATGGGTGACAAAAGAAATTATTTAGGAGGGTTGAACTTGCTGAAAATAACAGAGATGGATTGGGAGGCACTGATGGCAGAGATAAGTGAGGAGAAAATCTGGGCACTAAGTCAGAAAGGAGGGAAAACATCAAGACTGTATGACATCCTAATTGAAATCTAGAAAAGATTCAAGGATAGGGTGGCAGATTATTTAATGCTGTATTGAAGGGGGGACAGATCCCTCAGTTCTGGAAGCAAGCAGTACTGGTTATAATACCTAAAGGGGGTAAGGACCCCATGGAGCCATGGGTGTATAGACCTATACCAGTTCTGCACTATGACTATAGAGTCTATGACAATAGTAGCAAAAAGGGTAATGTTGATATCCCTAGATGTAGAGAAAGCATTTGCTAGAGTTGAATTGGGGATTTCTTAAACAGGTCCTAAGGGAATTTGGTTTTCATTAACCACAGGGTAAATGTTATTTTTACAATATGCCAGGGGTCTAATGCCATAGTAAAATGTGCAGGAGGTACATCTAGTGCAATAAGTTTGTCTAGGGAAACTAGGCAGGGAGGTCCCCTCTCTCTCTTCAATTTGCACTGTATTTGGAGGCATTCTTCCACAGAATACAAATGTCATAAACAGAGGGATATCAGTAGAGAAATGCTCAGAAAAAGAGTGCAATTTTTATGGATGACATCATTATATACTTAGCAAACCCCATTGAGTGACATGACCCTCCTCTTTATGGAAATTTGGCTACATGGGGAAATTTCTGTGTATAAAATAAATTACGGAAAAATTACAGCACAGTTACAAACTATGTACCAAATCACAATATGGTACAAGAATATTCATTCCTCGGGAGTCATTACTGACTGAAATACTTGAGTGTGTAGGTCAAACAGAAAGTAGTGCAGGCAGCTAAGAAGATGTTGTAGGATACAATATCAAGGATATTAAATTAGCTGAGGAAGTGAAGAAAGATGTACCTGGAGGAAGACAGTAAAATTCAGGCAGTCAAAAAGTTTATGGTCTCTTTCATACTATAAGTAGGGCAATCCGCCTTATAGCAGCCTGATGAGAAAATGTGGAAAAGATTAGTAAAGGAAATAAAGGATTTTTTTCTGGGAGCGTAAAACAGGAAGAGAAAGAACACAATGGGAAATGCTGGTAATTACCAGTAGAGAGAGGAGACCTAGGCATGGCTGGCTTGGAAAAATGCTATAGGAATGAATGAACCACAAAAGTCACTGAACAAATGAAAATAATAAAAAAAATAATGGAAGCACGATTCAAAGCTGTCAATACTTTACTGATGCTCCTAGTACCTCGGCTGTTTTGCCTTCTAGGGAACAATTACATCACTCAGACAGCCTCAGTACTGCAATTATCCAATGAACAATTCAATTAAAACTAATTACTTTCAATCAAAAAACCCACCAAGAAAGCATTGATATGTAAACTGCAGCATCCCCATATCAAAACAACACCAACTAATAAAAAACACTACATATAAATATTACAATACATTAAAATATGTTTTTTTTTAACTATAGGGCCACACAGCTAGGAACAATAACATTGATGCAGATGTCAGGATATGAAGCCAAATGGAAAATATTAACTAGGGCTTATGCTGTAGAAAGACAAAACCAATACCCCCCAAAAATCTGGAAGCATTTGGAGAACCCAATAGGGAATAAAGTGGTTTTGAACAATATACACAGAAGGTTTAAGAAGACTTGATGAATAAAGCCCATCCAGGAAACCCTGGGTAAATGAGATACTACATGCAGGCTTCAGGATAGGAAGTGGAATGGGAAGGCGAAGCAAGAGAAAGTATCAGATATGTGGAGAAGAAAGGACAACCAGCCAAGGCATTGAGAGGAATTTATTACCCTGGAAGATGCGGACATTTATGCAGTCACAGAATACTGGTTCAAAGCTGCGGAGAGCACCCTAGCCATACCAGGTTAGTCATCCTATCATACATTCAGACCCCAAACAGTGGACAGCAAAGCAAAAGGAGGTGGACTTTCAATATATATTAAAGAAATACACACTTCCAAGGCTGGTCAAACAGTATGACACACAGGAGACACTCCATGTGCAGTTAACCGTTGACAAGACCCCTATTCAAATCATAGCTAGCTGCCTCCAACTTTGACTCAAGATGCCCACTCTACCTATCTGGACCTCTTCAAATCTGTCAAGATTCAACCCTTTACCCTGATGCTGGACTTTAACTATCCAACCATAGACTGGAAAAACTACTCATGCCAAAACACAAATGCCCAGAGATTCCTTGATTTCATCAATGCAAATGCCTTGCACCAGCTGGTTGACACCCCCATAAGAGGCGATAATATTGTAGACTTAGTATTATCCAACATGAGTAACAATTGCAGCATCCCTACAGTGCCATCCTCCCTGGTAAGATCCAACCACAAAGCAGTCAATTTCAAAGTCACCATCTCCCCCGACCTCCCACTTGCTAGGGTCAAACATAAAAACTTCTCCAAAGCTGATTACAACCTCCTGAGGCAAGGTGTAAACAGCTTCACAGCCCCTCTCAGTAGGAACTGGCACAAATGTCCAAACCTACACTAAAGCACTATACGAGCATTCATATAGCTGCATGGAATCAGGAATACCAGACAGAACAAAATCCTCCTTCTCAAGGAAGAGTAAACTTGTCTGGTGAACATCTGCAATAAATAAACTCTATAATAAAAGGAAAGAATTGCTGTCCAGGACCAAGAAGGAGCAGGTGCCTAATTGAAAGCAATTCCTCCTTAGGCTGAACAAGCAAATAAGAGCACTAGTGAAATCCTCCAAAGCAAACTTCAAGTCCAAACTGGCGACATCTACTAAAGACTATCATATGGCCTTCTTCACATATGTCTGCAATTTCAAAGGAAGCACTCAGATCTGCTCAGAACCGGTAGTCAAGGACACTGCATACACAAACGCCTTAAATATAGCCAAGCTGCTGGCATACAGGTTTCATAGGTTTCATAGATTCATACTAAGCTAACTGCCCTTGCGAGCCATTTTAAGCCCAGCCAATTATCCCTTGTGAGACTCAAACCCTGCACCTTGTGTTTGTAAGGCAAACACCTTAACCATTAGGCCACCCTCCAACAGTTTCAGTGAAAACTTCACCCCTTTGTCCCCACATCAGTAGTAAATAAGGACATCCACAGCACCTGCTCTCTTCCCCTTATCTCTATGAAGCAAGTCATTACTGCCTCTCAAAACGCAAAAAAAAAAATACAGCCTCCATGGGACCCAATAACATCCCAGGCTGCATCCTACATGAACTCGGGCAGGAACTTGTGGCACCATTAGGCACACTATTCAACCAAAGCCTGAGTACTGGCTTTGTCCCAGCCGAGTGGAGGACAGCCACTGTCACTCCATTGTACAAAGGTGGTCATCCGCCAATCCAGGAAATTACAGACCCATTAGCCTAACTAGCCTGATCTGCAAGGCCATGGAATGGATCATCATGGACCTCATTAACAAGGGCATTGGCAACCTCCAAACACTCGATCGCACACAGTTTGGTTTCATTAAGGGGAATTCATGCCTGTTAAATTAGGTTGACTTTGAGACAGTGACCAAAGCCATGGATGAGGGAAGACGGTTCACACTGCCTACGTTGAGCTGACCAAAGCCTTCAATACTATTCCCCACTTGGGTATAATAGATAAACTCTCTCAACTAGGCATCAATCTGTATGTTACCAGATGGGTAGCAAACTGGCTCACTGATAGAACCCACCTAGACAAAATTGGGGAAGCCACCTCAAGCAGAAGACCCATAATGAGCAGTGTACCCCAGGGATCGGTCTTGTTTGGGATATACTTTTCTGAGGTGCAGGCCAAAACCAGTGGGCTAGGCTGACTAAGTTTGCAGATGACTGCAAGCTAGGCTCTGTCATCAATTCCCCTAGTGATGCGAACAACCTCCAAGAGGGTCTCACCCAAACAAATGACTAGTGCCAAAAAATGCATCATCCTTTTTGGGGAGAATGATGTCCCCACAAATTATCACATTAATAATAAGGTCTTAAGCACGCAGTCAGTTGTGAGGGACTTGGGCCTCCAGGGTGACAGCAAACTGACTTTTGACCACCATATTGCCTCCATTGTATGGAAAGCTTTCTACATGGACCACCTTATTAAGAAGGGTATCTCATTCCGGGGACAAGTAGATCATAACATCCTTGTATTCTTCCCTTATAAGACCCTTTATTGAGTACAATGCCTTTTTTCCCATGTACCTCACAAAACACATGCAGCAGCTAGACAGACCACAGTGGTTCCTCACCAGGAGAATCCAGGGCCTCAAATGTCTACCCTACAAAGATAGGCTAAAAGCCCTGTTCCTCTACTTATACAGAATCCTCAAAGGTGACCTCTGTCTGATATGCAAAGCAATCTCACACCCTGCCTTGATGGGATTGTTGCATATCCACAAGACAAGCTCCACTCAAGTAACCTGCACACAAGATCTCAACCTGGTCTGTGACATCAATAGGACTTGTTGGTGGGATAGATTTGTGTCCCAGAGACTCCCCCTTCTGTGAAATAGACTCCTTCTCCACGTTAAGCAGAGTACCTCATTTACCCTTTTTAAGCTCAACCTGTACAATTGGATGGGGAACAGAAAATGCAGTCCTAAGATTTCATCTGTCTCTCTGCTGGACAGGTGCATTGGGTGCTGACTTGTTGGAACATGGGCTAAATTCTTAGCTAGGCTTGAAAGGGCCTCAGGGCCAATAGCCTAGTAACTTCCTATGATTAAAGCAGGGATGGTAAAAGAATGGAGGAATATGTAGTAGTTTAATCTCCGAGAAAGGCAATATATGGACTACCTTAGGTTAGCCACTGAATAAGACAGAATAATAGAAAACACTGCCACAAGAAAGTAGGCTTGCCATAGTCAACCTCTTATGGGAGTCAAAATTGCAAAATGTTACTTTAAAAAAAATTATAATTAACAACTACAAGGCTTTCTTAGAAGAAAGCTATCATTATGAAGAAAGGATAAAACAGAACTGGCTATTCTATCTTCAACAGGGACAGTGGAGACAAATATTTTCAGATCCAAAAATATGCCCCCAACTCCAGACATTTTAGAATCTTTACATGGAAGTATCTGGAAGCATCTCCCCAAGTACTTCTATATGCCTAGCAGAATTAATAAAATGCTCCTCTAGGTACTGGGAACATCTTGGAGATGTGAAGAAGGCATGTTAGATACAGGTGAGCACAGTTTTTGTGACTAAGGAGTTATTGCAGTTTAAGAAGGGATTACAGGAAATAGTCAGTAAAACTGGTGCTGGCAAAGTGAATCTGTTGAAGGAAATGCTCCTCTTAAATTGGATAAGAGATAGCAAGAAAAGACATGTTACAGCCATATTAGTATTACTAATGATAGTAACAAAAAAAATAGTATGAAAGCAGAAGGAAAACCACAAGATAACAAAAGTGATGAATGCTGTTAAAGATATGGAAACTAGGAAAACCCTGCAAGAAATGGAGACTGTGGGAGAATATTGAAAAGAGATAAATAAAAACAGCAATAAATTCAACAAGGATAAATCAACAAGACTAAACTGCCATACGTGTAAATAGTTTGTTTCACAGTTAATAAACCAACAATGAGGGGAGTAAAAGGAAGCAAGAAAGTGACAAAACACACAATGGTGCAAATCTAAGAAGATATTTTGTGAGATTCATATTTTTCAGTGCTCAGGCCAAGAGGCCATGAAAGAGCACAAATTTCATAAGTAGTAGAAAATGTACTTTTCCCCAGCCCAAGAATCCAAATTTCTATTAAAACTTTCCAAACCATCAGTCTGCCTTACATTTAATGGTAGATTCCATAAATGAGTGATTTGAACAGTAACATATGAATCCATACCTCTCAACTGTACTGAATTTCTCGGTATTTACTAGTTTTGAGGGCAAAATAATGGCATGCCGCGAATTTCCAACTGACCCCCTTCAATTGCTGATTTTTAATTTTTTTTTATTTTTACTTAAGGTTTTAAGTTATGGCTGACATCTACCTCCTCACCCCTTAAAAACGGGTGATTGAAGATGCAGGCTGTATTATGAAAAAAAATAAAATGGCCATTTTATTGAAATCCTATAACTCCATTTATACTGTATGTTATGAAAACTAGGATGTGAAAGGGCTGGGGTGCTGCTGAAGTTACCCAAGACACAAACGACTGTGCACTTTCATAACCTGTCAGTCAGCTTGGCACTACAGTGACGTCCACAAACAGAATGCGTTTACTGTAAAAAATAAAAAAACAAATCTGCATTTATTTTTATCTTATCTTTCTGCTTTTTCATCACATTTTTTATTTTTATTTGACTTTTCCAAACATGACAAACAATCAAAAATTTCCCCTTTCCAAATCAATTATTCCTTTAAGAATGACCATCTCCATCTCTGAGCAAAAAAAAGCTACTAAATCTCTCTCTCTGTCAAATTATGGTTGCTGGGGTTGTTGGGACGTGATGTTCCCCAGCATGAATATGAATTATAGATTTTTTATACATATGCTGGGTTGACTTGGACTGCTCTCCCATCTCTCACAGTTTTTGCAAAAAAAAAAAAAAAATAAAAAGACACAAAATATTTTAATAAGTTTTTTATTCCTGGAAGACAATGACAACACCAAAGCCTTCTACTCAAAGCCAAAAAAAAAAACACCAAGCAGCAGTGGTGCAGTTGGTGCTGTGTTTGTCTCCTCACTCACAGCAGAGGTTCTCAGTTTTGTTCTTGGCTCTGGGTGCTTCTGTCGCGAGTTCTGTGTCCCTGTCTGCGTGGTGGTGGTTTTCCTCCACACATACATTGCATGAGCCTGGTGTGTTTCTCCCTGGGCCTCCACTGAAAACTGTCTCTTTCCAAGTCGGATTTCCCGGTACACAAATGTTAAATAAATAAAATAAAAATAAACAGCATTTTTGTCTGTTGAATTGCTTTGCAAAGCAACTCCAGCAGCGTATTTGAATAGGGTTTAAAAGTAAAAGGTCAAAAGCCAGTCACTTTCCTTATTAGTGTAGTGTATTTTTTTTTTTAAAGTCTATTTAATAAATGATGCGGTTTGATGAAAAGTATAACTATACTTACAATAATTTCAATTCTAAAAATAATAAGAAATTAGAAACAAGTAAAACATAGTAGTTTGCTTTCTACTGTATTCTTTGGACATACTAAATTGGCCCTAGGTGTGAGTGCATGTGTAGAGTGGATGAATTACCATGGCAGGGCTAGCCACCCGGCGGTGTAAACCTTTGCTCTAGATATTGGCATTGCTGAAGTGACACCCCAAACCCATGTGCAAAACCTGGAAAAGGGGTAGAGGATGGATGGATTATAATAGCATCATTTTAACAGTCATGTCATCATGCAGGCTCAAGAAACCTCTATAAAAAAAATGAGGTGACATCAACAACAGTCCAGGATTTTGCAGGAGAACCCTAGTGAGTGTTTAGTGTTTTCCTTGTACGAATGAGCTCTTTTTATCTTGGGTTGATATGAATAGGAAACTTTTTGCTAAATGATTCATTTAAACATAATATGGAACTTTTAAAGCAGGGAATTTGAAAGGGGGTTGCTGTCTGTCTTGTACTACTTTTTAATTTCCAGTGGATATGAGAGACATGTTGACGTGAATTATTTAAATGTATTTTGTAATTTGCAATGAAAGAAGTTGTGTTACTTTGGCTGGTAGAGTTTGATATTTTAGATGTGCAATAAACAAACTAACTTTTGGAAGTACAGCTTTTCTTTCTTCATTACAATCGAGTATGCATACCATGCAAGCAAATCCTCAAGAAGAAGAAATATTGCGACTTTCACGGAATTCTTGATACTGAATTTTAAGTGGCGTCTTTGTGGGATGCGTTGCTTTGCTCTGTACAACTTATTCTAGTCTAAGTACACATCAGACTCGACAGCTTTTGCAGATTAAACGGATCCTAGCCTGCCAGTCTAAGGAAAGAGTATGGGTTATTATGTGAGTTCTAGCTGGATGGACTAGTAGAAAAGAAACAAGGAAATTAGTAGAAAGCTGTTTGAGTTATTTGTAACATTTGATTCTTGTTTAAGTTCTTCATTTAGAAGAAAATATTAGAAGGAAGTGTTTCAGACGTAATTTGTTGAGCCCGTGAGTGCTGGTAGTTGAGATGCAAATAACATTTGCTTTAAATGTGACAATATTCTGTAAATTAACACTGCTTAGCCAAGAACTGCACCAACAGTTCAGATTTTCTTGTACAAATTTTTCTTACCTAGTATGCATGGATTCTTTTTTGGCTTCCTCCTCACAGATGATCAACATTTACTCCTGGCTACCCTCCTCAGTCTCTGGTCATCTAAACCCAGCAAATCCATTAAATCTAATCCAAAATATTCTGGTGAGGAAAGGAGATTGACTGAGGCTTCCCAATGCAGCATTATGCTGCTGCCAAAGAGGATTGGTGTTTTTTTTTGCATATACCCTATTCCAGCTCCACCCTGTGCACACACGTAACAGTGATGCAAGTTTGGCATCTTGCAGATCTCATACTAACCTCTCAATCTCTCAAGAGCAAAATATATGGACAAAACCAAAATAATGATGGGACAAAGGCCACAAAATAGGGACAGATTTTAAATATTGCTGCTGTAACTCAGATTTTAAATATTGCTCCTGTAAACTCAAAGTTGCTAGAATAACCGTTTTTGCATTGTTATGCATTTTCTGAAGGATATGAAGTCTGAAATTCAAATATCTGTCATTATTTATTATCATTTAGTGCATCCCAGAATGCCATTGAGTGGGCAGGGTTGTGTGATTATGTATGCAAATTTTATGTTAATAAGCATCACAATTTTTGTCCAGTTGTACCAACTTTTCATGGGCCTTTGTCCAGATTTTTGATGTTTCCAGGTTGAGAGGTATGCATGGATGTTGTGCCCTTTTCCCATTTTCCTCTGGAACTTCATATTATTATGGTTAAAAATGTTTTCATTCCTATATATTTCCACATTGACGGTAATCTGCAAAGTATAGTCATGAACTATTCTGTATGCAAGAATCATTCTACACAAATATATCCATAACAAAATGAAAATAAATTCAATTGTTTAGATCTTGCACAATAATCAAGATCTCAAACACTCAACTTCCTTTGTAAACCTCCTCTGAACATTTTCAAGATTTTTTAATTGCTCCTGTGCATAAACACAAAAGCAATCAGTATACGCAATAACTGGCCTTACATAAAGTATAAACATAAGAGTTTTAAAAAAAAAGTTATGTATTCATCATAACAATACAGCTGTATTGTCCATTTACATTCTTCCTAAACTGATGTGTCTTGGATCCAACTCAGCCACTTCTTTCAAATCCTTGGATCCAACTCTTGATGATCTCCCTTTATCCAGCTAACCTAATCTATCTCAGATCAAATTTGCTGCCTCCAGTAAACCATGGATAATACCCTAAGGAAATTGGAAAGGTATAGATGAACTGGAGCTCATACAAGGGACAGGGGTCCCAAAGTATTATCCCTTAGGTCTCTCTAGGAGCAAAGGGAAGGGGGTTAGGAAGGCAGGAAGTTGAAGAATAAAAATGGACAACACAAATGCATTGTTATGGTGAGTATCTAACTTTTTTAATCTGATGTTGTCATTTTCGTTCATTTCTCAACTGATGAGACAGAGTCCCCAGCTAGATGAACCTTGGATAGTTCTCATGGAAGGAAATTTTGGAATAATGCAGAGCCATAGGCAGCTCTATTCTTATAATCCACTTTGTAATGAACAATAAGGGTATGAGCATTGGATCAAGTGGCAGCTGCACAAATGTCATCTAAAAATGTTCTTGACCAAAAATCTGAGGAGACAACCACAGACCTTGTGGAATGACCTCTACAGAGCTTAGGCAAAGACAACCCTTTTTGGCTATACACAAAGGATATGCAATCAGTTAAGCCTTTGATGAGAATAACTTCAGAAACTGCCATATCCAATCTGTTAGGTGAGAAGGATATACAGTCAGTCTTCCAGAAATCTTTTATCCAATGTAAATAGAACCAAAGTTGTCTGTGCCATCCAGAGTATGGAGCATGTAATTTTCCCTTATTAGAGAAATTTGGAAAGAAAACTTGGAGGTTAATGACCTGGCTAATTTTAGACTCAGAAGCCACATTAGCTAGAAAAGATGGGTTGGTACATAAGGAAACCAAGTCTTTATGGAAAACTGGGGAAAGGAGGCTTGGAAGAAAGAGCCTGGAGCTCAGATTCTCATCTAGATGATGTAATAACAACTAGAAAAAAGTTTTCAAGGACAAAAACTTAAGGTCTGTCTTGGTTGAAGGTTCAAAGGGGCCTTGGGGTAGATCTTGAAACAGGATAATTAAATCCCAAGGAGGAGCAGGATCCTTTACTGGGGGCCTAAGCAAGAAGATGCCTTTGAGAAAGGCCTTGCATAATCTCAAAGAAGCTAAGAAGAATTATTTTCACCAAAGGGATGTTTGAAATGGCAGCCACCTGCACCTTAATAGTAGAGAAACTAGCCCATTCACTGAAAATTGAACTTAAAAACTCAAGTACAGCTGATACAGGAGTAGAAAAAGTGTCCAAAATCTCTCTTAAGGGCCCAGAAAGCAAACCTCTTCCAATTACTTCTGTAAATTCATCTAGTAGAAGCCTTTTGAGAAGACTATAAAATATGATGGACCAGTGAGGAAAGCCTGGGCTGTCTAGCAATCAGTGGAACTGGAGAAACAATGAGGTTAGCTTGAGGCCTGTTATGTTCAGATGAGTCATCTCTGTTGGGTGAGACAAGAGGTCACAGCTGGACTTCAGCATCCAAGGCGGATGCAAAAGTTGAGGCCACAGGAAGGGAAACCAAATTTGACAAGGCCAAAAGGTGCAACGAGGATAACCATGCTCCTCAACCAGCATGCTTTCTGTAGAAATTTGGGGATTAGAGGTAACAGGGGTTAAGCATAAAGGAGAGTGGAGGGCCAATCAAGGACTAGAGCATCTCTCTGAGACTCCCCCAGTGGAGGGACCAGGACGAAGAACCTGCTGCAATTGTTGCCGAGGGGAGAAGCAAAAAGGTCACAGCATGGACAACCTCTTCGATGGAAAATTCTCTCTGCCACTTTGACATCGAGAGACTACTTCTGAGGCATCAGAATGGACCTGCTTAGTTTGTCTCTAATCACATTGGCCTTCACAGGTATGTCCATTACTATGAGAAAGCAGCTGGAAGACATCACCCACTGCCACACTCTCATTGCTTCAAACATAGCACACAAGATCTGGTTCTTCTCTGTTTGTTGATGTACCAGATTACAAACATATTGTCCATCTGAATAGCAATTTTCCTGGATGGGACAGCATCTTGAAAGACCTGCAACACTAGGACTGCTCTCACTTCCAGGACATTGATGTGTCTTGACCTCTTCTGGGGATCACGTACCTTGGACTGTCCTTACCAAGTAGTGCCTCCAACCCAGTTAGGAGGTCTCCGTGGTCACCGTGTCCACAGGCAAGGGGAGAACAAAAGGACGGCCTTAAAAAACCTTGTCCAAGAGAAGCCACCAAAAAAGATATTTTTTGCGAGACTGAGTGATCTTGACTGGGGTGAACAAAGGCTGCTGAAGAATAGACTGCTGTACCGAGACAGTCTACCAACTAAAGGAATCAGACTGATTGCTGCTGCCATGGATACTAAAGATTACAAGATTAGTTGTGCTGGAAGAAAAGAATGCAAGATCACGTTCTTGACCTGGGATCTGAGTGCCTGAACTCTTGATCATGCCTAGACAAGCATCTATGAACTCCAGACTTGGCATAGGTGTGAGCTGTGATTTGTTGTAGTTGACTGTGATGCCAAGGCGAAAACACAACTGGAACAAGTCGTCCTTTGCTTGTAGAAGTAGATGCCTGATTGGGGCAGTTAGGAGCCAGTCAATCTAGGTATAGAAACACTCAATTACAGCAGTCTCAGGTGAGCCGCTACCACCGCCATGCACTCGGTTAACACCTTGCAGTGTGTGGTGAGTCCAAAGGGCAGTGCTCTGAACTGGTAATGTCTGGCTCCTAGCTGGAAGCGCAGATATCTTTGGGAGCATCTGTTAATTTTGATATGATATATGTACATGTATTGAAGATCAAACATACCCACTCATCCTTTTGCAGCATGGGCAAAACAGACTGGATTGTGACCAACTGGAACTTTGAATACTTCACATACTGGTTTAATTTGCTGAAATCGAGAGTAGGTCTCAAATCCCCTGTCTTCTTTGGGACTACAAAGAATCCTGAGTAGCTTCCAAATCCCATCTGGTCTGAGGGCACCTGCTGGACAACTCTTTTTTCGAACAGCTTTTATATTTGTAAGGCTGCCTCCTCCCTCTGATTAGGTGGAACCATCAGGGGATTCTTTTCATTTCTGAAGGAGGAGTTTGGGAAAATGGTATAACCTCAGCATACAATTCTCAGCACCCAGGAATCTTCATATAATCATCTGCACCCAGGAATCTTTTGTGATGGATGCCCAGGCTTCAGGATGCAGAAACAAATGCCCCCAACTGCCTTCAGAGAACTACAGCCCGACAACTTTTCAGGAGTGTTGTTAGGGTTTGTCTGAGTGCGTGTCCCGGAAACCCTGGTTCTGCAGGCCACCTCTGCTGCATAGGCAGAGTCTTCCATTAGAGCCCCCCCCCTCTGCTTCTGGGAGAACATCTCCTTGTGAGTCTTGAAAAGGACCCTACGATGTGCGGAACCACATTTTTCTACCTCCTCAATGATTCCAGGAAAAGGGGGTCTGAGGAGTACAAAAGCAGATCCCAATGGCAGATAAGGTCTTTCCATCTTGCTCATTTATGGATAATATTTCTTCACCTTTGGGTCAAACAAGGAATTTCCATCAAAGGGAGCATTGATGAATGAAGACTTGATGGGGTCAACAAAATCACTTGGGTATATCCAGGCATATCTCCTGATGGCAATGCCTGAAACCGTCACCCATCAGGAACCCTCTGCAGTCTGGAATATCAAGCTTATGGACACATTAGATATGGACAGGAGGGTGGTCAGTTGTGAAGAGAAGTTGTTTTGGTCCTTCACAGATACAGATCTGGAAAAAGATTTGAAGAGCTCTCTAGTCAAATCTCTTTCAATCTTATGAAGTGTGCCAGATAATTCAATGACAGTAGAGCAAAGGTTGCTGAAACAAAAAATGCACTTACCAAATCTGTCCAAGGCCCTAGACTTCCTGTTAGGGGGATGGACAGATGAGCTCTGCTCCACAAGTTCTTAGTGGCTGCTGCCATAACCATGGCATTTACCGGAACTCCCTTACTCCACAGTAATCTGTTCTTTGGGGGGGGGGGTAAAATTTTATCTGGGCACTTGGGGGTAGGTCCACAGTATCTGGCTCACTGCATGCATGATGTGAAACAAGGTCTACTAGCTCATCAGCTGGAGGAGTTGCTTAAGATGTAGTCTGGTCAGACCGGAAAGCCTCCAGGAACACTGACTCCTCCTGGGATGGGGCGCTAGATAACCAACCACCTTTTTGTTTTAGAAGTTCAAGTAAGTCTCCAAAGGAGACATCCTCAGGTTGAGATCTTCGGGACCTTTCCCCTTCATCACAGTCAGTGTCCTCAGTGAGAGATTCCTGAGTGGAATCTAAGTGTCCCTTTTTACACATTCCCTTCCAAGGGACCTCATCGTTGGGATGGTCTGGTGAGGTATCAGAAGTGACAGATGAGTCCTGAGGAACTGACTGGAGACTTGAACGGTTTGGCTGTCCCAGTGGAACAGAATTATGAGGTTCAGAACTAAGACCCAAAGGTGATAAAGAAATGGAATCTGAGCAGGCAAGGATATACTCTCTCTAGGTAAAGAGAAGACCCTCTCCACAATCTCAAAGGCAGACGGCCCAGGGTGAGACCAAAGCTGGCAGCTGGAGCCGAAGTTCCTTGCGCTAACAGTCCCTGCATTTCCCTAGGCTACCCTACCTAGGATAGAGTTGGACCAGAGTTGTTCAGTGCAGAAACGCCAAGAGACAAGATGCGCCCCCCCCCCCTCAGAGTCAGCGCTGATGCTTCAACTCAGAGAGCTGAATGGATCAGGGAAGCAGTCACAGTAGATCGACCTGTCTTCAGGATCCGACAAGGACACCTCCAGCAAACTCAAATCTGACAGCTATGAAACCAATGGACAGATCAGAGAAGACGAAATTAAGTGAGACTCAGTAATGGGCAGGCTCATAGGTCCAGTAGGAAAGTGAGCTGGAATTGCCCCCATCTGGATCTGCGCTCTGAGGAATTTCATCATCCTATCCACCTCGGTCTCAGACAAGCTCCTGAAGGACTTAACCGAAGAGCTCGTAGATGGCCTAGAATGCTTCCATGTAGTCCCCCTGTAGAAAGGAAGAAGGAAATCAAGTAGGTATCAGCGCCATCAAGTATGGGGATGACCAGATCCAAGGAGATTTTGGTTTTGAGGAAGTAGGATACGAGGGAGTCAGATCTGACTTTTTAGAAGTTTTTGATGGTGGCATGAAGGATGGAGCCAAAGTTGGAGATGGGTCTAGAGACCTTTTTTCTGGTATCCTTGCCTTTAGAAGCTGAATCAGACTTTCCTTTGTTGGGTCACTTGGAGGGGATTTAAGCCTTAGTTGAGAGAGAAGAGGAGTGGAGAGGTAGAAGGCCCATCAAAACTAATTGATTCCTTCTATCATTAAGGGCTCTAGTGTTGAAACCAGCACAAATCAAGCAATCAGTATCCAAGTGGGCAGTGCCCAAGGAATAGACACATTCCCTGTGGGCATCAGAATTGGGAATCTTGTGCCCACAGGAAATTATTTTGAATCCTTTTGGTCTGTCTAATGTAATGGATAGAGAAACTTTTAGTTATGTACTCACCATAACTTCAGATGTTTGGGATCCATCTCGCCTACATTCTGACTGATGGGTTCGGAGCCGATCCTCGGCTCCGACTCGGCACGCTTATGCCAAAGAACGAAGTCTCTTATTGGCTGAGCTTACTATATCCCAGGATGCACCACTACCAGTCCCCCAGATCTAGTTTGTCCGCATGCACTGCTTATATAACATTGACAGATGATACAAGATAAAAAACAGTAGAACTCAAACCGTTCAATCTCTTCTGATCTCCAAGGCAGGGGGAAGGAGGGTGGTATTAGGAATGTAGATGGATCCCAAACATCTGAAGTTATGGTGAGTACATAACTAAAAGATGTTATGTGATCCTATCTCGCCTACATTCTGACTGATGGGACAGCGTCCCTAGCACCTAAATCCTGGGTGGCTCACTGGAAAATACTCCTGAGTACCGTGGAACCAAATGATGCTCGCCCTTTAGATGCCACATCCAATTTATAGTGGGAAATGAAAGTGTGGGTTGGACCAAGTAGCCGCAGCACAAATCTCAGAAATAGCGAGCTTGGAATGGAATGCAATAGAGGTAGCCATAGCTCTAGTAGAGTGAGCTTTGACAGATGTTGTAAGTTGTTTATTTGAAGAGGAATAAGCTTGAGTTATGCAATCTCTGATCCATTTGGCAATAGTAGCTTTAGTGATGGTTTTACCCAGTTTATTATCTGAAAAGGACACAAACAATTGATCTGTTTTCCGAATTTGCTGAGTCCTATCTAGATAGAAGCAATTGCCTGTGAACATCCAATGTATGGAAGGTGTATTCCGCTTTGTTTGAAAATTTTGGAAAGAAAACTGGTAGCTCTAAAGATTGTTGGAGACAGAGATTAGAGCAAACTTTGGGACAAAAGATGGATTAGGTCTAAGTGATACTCTATCCTTGTGAAAAATCAAGTACGGTGGTTTGATAGATAGGGCTTGAAGTTCTGAAACTCTTCTTGCAGAGGTAATTGCAATTAAGAAGGCAGTTTTCCAAGACAGATATTTCAACTCACATGTAGCAGCCGGTTCAAAGGGGAAGATGTTAAGGCAGTACCAAATCAAGATCCGGATGAAAAACTGGGGTCTTAAAAGCACAGCACCTTTCATGAAAGTTTTACATAATCTGCTGCTCATCAACGGTGGGTCTATGGAATCGTGAAATTTGGAGATAGCTGCTAGTTGGACTTTAATAGTAGAGACTGAAGATCCTTGATTAAACAAGGATGTTAAAAATTTCAAGACCTCTGGTATCGCGGCAGTAATAGGGTCTAAGCCTCTGAGTTGAGCCCAGATAGCAAACCTCTTCCACTTACTGTGATACAATTTCTTAGTGGTGGGTTTGTGGGCTGAAGATAAAATGTGAATAACTTCCGGGTCCAAGGTGTGATTTCTGACTATAGTCGGAAGTGGAGGAGCCAAGCTGTTAATTTCAAAGTGTGAAGGGACTGGTGCTGTTGTCCCGACTGATGAACCAGAAGGTCCGGAATTAGATCCAAGAACCAAGGACCGTCCAGAGTATATTTCTGTAGGTAGGGGAACCATACCTGACGAGGCCAGTACGGAGCAATTAGAATCATTGTGGACCCCAATTGGGAAGCTTTCTGGATGACTTTGGGGAGGAGTGGAATCGGAGGAAAGCATAAAGCAGTCCTGTTGGCCAAGGTTGGACTAGAGCATCCGTAGCTGTCTCCCTGACGCTGGGTCAAGGAAAAGAACCTTGCACTTGGTGTTGCAAACAGGTCGCAGCACGGAATCCCCATCTTTGAAAATCTGAGCTGCTACTGTTTCGTTCAGAGACCACTCGTGAGGAGAGAGAATAGTCCTGCTCAGTCTGTCTGCCAATACATTGGATTTGCCTGGAATGTGGGTCGCTACCAGAGCGCTTGGTAGCCACTGCCCATTCCCACACCCTCATGGCCTCTCTGCAAAGGGGTAAGATCTGGTCCCTCCTTGTTTGTTTAGATACCAGACCACCGACATGTTGTCTGTGTGGATGGCGATAATGCCTTGAGGGAGAAACTTGTGGAGGGCTTGTAAGGACAGAAGTACAGCCCTCATTTCCAACACATTGATATGGAGAAATGTTTAGCCAAGAACCCTGAACTGACCTGCCCAGACAATGCCCCCCACCCGTCTGGGAGGCATCCGTAGTCAAGGTGGCCACCGGAGGTATAACAAAGGGTCTTCCCTGATTCAGATTGGATGGCAGAAGCCACCAGCGGAGGTCCTTTCTGTAATCAGTATGTGATGATTGAGGGGGAGATCTTGAAAAGACCATTGTGTCGATAATAGCCACTGGAGAATCCTCATGTGCAACCTTGCCAGAGAAACTAGGAGAACCGTGGCAGACATTGAACCTAAAAGTTGCAGGACCATCCTGGCTGGGGCTTTGGATCTTAGAAGCAGGGCTCGGACTTGATCTTGTAATGTTTGTATCCTTTCGGTAGGAAGGAAGATCCACATTAATTTTGAGTCTATCTCTGCTCCTATGAATCTTATGCGCTGAGAAGGCAGCAAGACAGACTTTGACCAGTTGAATGTAATTCCCAAAGAAGCACCCAGGGAGATGGTGGCTTGTAGGTTCTCTAGTAGTAGATGCCTGGTGGTGGCAGTCAGGAGCCAGTCGTCCAGATAGGGAAACACTTGGAATCCGAGACTCCTCAGGTGAGCAGTCACTACTGCCAAACACTTGGTGAACACCCTGGGGGCTGTGGTGAGACCAAAGGGCAGTGCACAAAATTGGAAATGACTGTCTCCCAGGCTGAAGATACCTCCTGGACGCCTGATGTATCGGTATGTGATAATCCTTGAGATCTATGGAGCACATCCAAACATCTTTCTCCAACAATGGGAGAATGGATTGTAAAGTGACCATTCGGAATTTGGACTTCATGACGGACTGGTTTAGTTTGCTGAGATCCAAAATGGGTCTCAGGTCCCCTGTCTTTTTTGGCACTAAAAAGAACCTTGAGTAATTTCCGGATCCGATCTGGTCTGTGGGGACCGGTTGGATGACTCATTTTTCTAGCAGCTTTGAAGCTTCTGCGGCTGCAATTTCCCTTTGACTGGGTGGTGGGTCCGGGATTTTTTTTGGACGGTGGAGGTGGGCGTGTGAATGGAATGGTGTAACCTCCGGCACCCATCTGTCCTGAGTAATAGACTCCCAGGCTTTTAGGTGCTTGGCAACGGCACCCGACTGGCTCGAGCAGCACAGCCGGGCAATCCCTCATGGAGTGTGGGAGGCTGAAGAGCCACAAAGGACAGTCTCCAGTGTTGCGGGGCCTCTGCCGCCTCTGGGACGGCGTCTCCCAGAAAAATTTCCCGTCCTCTGCCTCTGGAAGGAAATCTTCCTGCTGTTGAGGAAAGAATTTCTGTGATTTATGGAACCACATCTTCCCTCCTCTTTGGCCTTGGGATAAGGCCGAAAGGGAGTGGAAAATCGCCCTACGGCAGATAAAGTCTTTCCCTCCTGCTCACAGCGGGTAAGAGTGTCTTTTACCTTGGGTCCAAACAAAGAGGACCCATCAAAGGCAGCGTCGGCAAAGGAAGACTTGAAGGCCTCCGTGAAATGACACAACGGAGCCAGGCTTGTCTCCGAGAGCCACGCCTGTGCCTGCCTCTGCCGCCCCTTCGGCCGCATATGAAATGAGCCTCATGGACGAGTTAGAAATCGAGGTAAGGGTAGCCAACTGACTGGGCTAGCTGCTCAGGTAGGTTACCTGAGAGGGAGTCTGAGAGCTCCTTGACCAGATCCCTCTGTAGTCTGCTGAAATGTGCCAAATAATTCAGGGACCTCAGAGTAAAGGCCGCTGAAGTCAGGGTGCTTTCGCATCCGCATCGTCCATGCTCCTAGACTCCTTATTAGGAGGATGGACGGACGTTGAAGCCTCTGCCACGTCCTGCTGGGTAGCAGATGCCACCACCATGGCATCTACAGCCACTTCGCTAAGAACTCCTTCGGTGGGGCAGACAAAAATTTGTTAGAGAAGGCACTGGTTCCACAGTATCTGGATGTTCCCACGACAAACCAAATCTAGGAGCCGGAGACACCCAGGAGGCGGAGGGCTGAGCCGGCCTTGAGGAACACCGACTCATCAGCGGAGGGTTGTTTGAGGATATCTAGAATGTCTGCAAATGAGACATCATCCGAGGACGACTTTGGGGACCCCTCCGCATCATCAAGATCAGTGTCGATGTAAGAGACTCATCGGGGAGTCCACGTGCTTCCTCTTGCACGATCTCTTCCTTGGGGGCTCCTCCGAAGACAACTCCGAAGACCCTCAGGAGGAGGGGAACCCCCAGTGGGGGTAACCTCAGGCCCCGCTGCCTAGAGACAGGGGAACTGCCAAAGACCCAGTCTCCATGCCCAGGGAAGGTGCGTAAAGCCATAGAGATGGCCAAAGAAGATTTGGCCAAGGCACTCCTCATAGCTCTGAAGGCCGGACCCCAGAATCCTGGGAGGGTCCAGTCTCCGGAGCCATGATAGCAGACGGAAGTCCCGCGTCAAGCACCGAGAGGGAGGCTTGGAACCGACTGCATTGGTAGGATCTCCACTGGCTCCATCAGCACCTGTGCCGGAGCCCGGGCGTCGGAGGAGGAATGGCAATGGGGTCGGAGCGAAACAAATTTCTGAAAGACTGGGGACTGGAAAAGTCTTGGGAGTACCCTGTCTATGTCCGAATCTGACATCCTTGATGACCTGGAAGAGACCGACGGGGTCCGGTAGGCCTCTCCAACGGCTCCAAGGGACTAGGGAAGGAGTGTCCAAACCAATTTCCATCGGTGCCGCCGAGGAGGAAGTGCCTTCATCGGCTCCAAGATCAGTGGAGCCGATGAAGATGACCTGCTCTCGAGGCCCCAGCCCCAGAGGAGTCGAGGCTGGAGGCATAGGAGAAGCCTGCCTATGTCTTTTGGCGGTCGGTTCCGACGGGCTGGTCGGAGCCGACGCCTTTCTTCTTTGCAGGAGAAGGAGAGGAAGCTAAAGCCTCTTCAAATGAGGGTTTAATAAGGCCTTTTAAAATAAGTTTATTTTTCCTCTCTTGGAGGACCCTCGAGTCCTGCAAATGTTTGGCGCCCAAACAGTACACACAGAGAATGGTCATCTGTTATTGACATTTTGAAACTGCACTTAGTGCACTTTTAAAACCTGAAGGCCTAGGAGCCTGTGACATTATGGCAACCAATTTAGTGAACTAACAAAATCAAACACACTAAATATCACAGAAAAATTTTTTTTTTTTTTTTTTTATTTTTTTTTTTAACCAAAGGCTGTCACAAATAGACAAAATAACTAAAGGGATCCAAGAGCCCTGAATAAAAGGACTTGAACAACAACGGACTGACAGGGAAGGCCCTTCAACTCAAAGGGGACCTCTAGTCAGAAAAACGCAATCACCACACAAATATTAAACAGAAAATATTCACTCATACACAAAAAAATAGCTGTTAAAACAGCTTTTGTTGAAATTCTAAGAAATTCCTGACAGGAAAGTAAGTGAAGAAAACACTACTTAGCTCAGCCAGCTCGAGACCACGTCTTTGCTTGTTAGCGGCAAACGAGATCTGGGGGACTGGTAGTGGTGCATCCTGGGATATAGTAAGCTCAGCCAATAAGAGACTAACCCATCAGTCAGAATGTAGGCGAGATAGGATCACATAACATCTAGTCTTTAACCAAAAAATATGTGAAGAAGACAACAGAAAGTTTTTTTTTTAACAGCAAAGTACCAATGATGGTACAGGGAAATACCCTTCAAGGGCTAGAAAACGAATTTGAAGGAAAGACAAAGGTACCAACAATGGTACTGGAGATAATACAGTTCAGCAGAAGTGAAAAGTAAAAGCCTGACGGGTTAGAATCTGAGAAACTTCAGAAAATAAGGGAGGACAGGTAAAAACACTGAAAGGACAGTCTAAATTGAGAATGAAATTGAGAAAAACTCACTTCTTTTAGTGGAAAACACCTGATAGCTCGAGAAAGAATGAATCCGAGTCTGAAGCTATATGGCGGCAAATGAGATCTGAGGTATGTTAGGTTAGCAGGGCATTGCGGGTCAAGGGAGGGGCTTGAGTGTTGGATCTAAGGATCTGGAAGATGCGGCCAAGTCAAATCAGAGACCCAGCAGTTGAAGAATGAATGAAAATGACAAGATCAGATGCAATGTTCATCTCTTGTAGTGATATTCCTCAATTAAAAAAAACATATACCAAATAGCTTTAAAGCCGATAACTTTGATATGAGCCTTAAATGAAAAGTTAAAAGGTAGTGTAACGCCCAGAAATTTATATTATATAATCTCTTGAAGATTATTAAACTGGTATTACAGAATACCTCTGTAGTTAATTTATAAAATACATAATGTTACACTTGCCATAACTGACTTTTAAACCAATTTCTATGCTGTATAAAGCACAGTTATCTGCATACTTACAGGTCCAAATTGTATTGTTTTTAGTTATAGTTGAAAAAACTATAGTGAATAATAATGATACAAGACAAAGTACAGTTGTGCACACTTACAATAAATGTAGATATTCAAGCGTATCACCATTGCAGCCCTGACATTTGGGGTTTTCCACTGTGGAAACCCTTGGTTGGGCGACTACCAGAGTATTTTTCCCCTCCTCTAGAAGCCAGTGGATGCCCTATCAGATGTCATTAAGTTTAGGTATAAAGGAAATTGGCTGGCACCATGACCTCAGTACTTTCTTGCCCACAACAAGAAAAATCCCTCCCATTATGTCCTTGAGGTCAGGGGTCTGGGACCCTGTATTTCCAAGATGCGTGTGAAAGAGGAGGGGGGGGTCATACTGACTGAGAATGTGAGTGTCCTAGCCTACCTCTTACGCCAGAAGGGAAGGAGGAAGAGAAAGAATACTGTAACAGTGAACACACTCGAACATCTACATTTATGGTAAGTGTACACAAACGTACTATGTTCTTCATGTTTCACTGTTCCAGTTCTTGTGGGATAATTCCCAAAACTGAAAAGGAGGGTGGATGGAAAGATTAAGAAGAGCCACGGATGCTCCACAAAATGGCAGTGGTAAATCCTGCTCTGGACTTGGAAAAGGTAGAAAGATGGCAATGTTTGGTGAAGGTATGCACAAGGACCAAGTAGCTTGCTTCCAAACTGTCCTTGGTGGCCACTCCTTTAAGAAAGGCAATAGAGGTAGCAGTAGCCCTAGTTGAATGTGTCCTCACAGCAACAGGAGGTTTCTTATCATGATGGCTGCAACAAAATGAGATACAGTGGGAGATCCATTTGGAAATAGTTTGTTTTGAAACTGGTATCTCCTCAGAGCTACTGGAAAAGGCCACAAAAAAGTTGGTCTGATTTACTGACATTCTTGGCCCTGTCTAAATAGCAATGCAGTTGCTTACGCACATCCAAAGAATGGAGGACCCTTTCTCCCTTGTTTTGAGGGTTAGGAAAGAATTTAAACAGGTGTATGGTCCTGTTTAAAGTCGTCCCTGTCACAACCTTGGGCATAAAGGAAGGGGTGGTCCTGAGAGATGCTCTGTCTGGGTGGAAAATGATGAGAGGTTCCATACACACACATAACAGTCTGAAGAATGAGACCCTTTTGGCTGAGGTAAGGGTTAATAGGAAGGCTGTCTTCCAGGTCAGGAATTTTATATCAGCAGAACCTGCTGGTTCAAAGGATGGAAGGGTGAGCTTCGCCAGAATGAAACTGAGGTCCCAGGAAGGAAAAAGAGGTTTCCTGGGAGGCCTAATGTGGACAACCCCTCTCCGAAATGGTTTTATGAGGGGATGTGAAAAGAGAGGAGGTTGAAAAGATGGATAAGCAGAAATAGCTGAAGCATGGATTCTTAAATAGGAGTAGGAGAGACCTATTTCAAAAAGGTTGGGTACATACAACAGGATGAAAGGGATCTGAGCTTGACAAGGGTTTTGTCTCTTTTCTTTGAACCAAATAATTAACCTTTTCCATTTGGCGGACTAAGACTTCCTAGTGCCAGGTCTCCTGGTCTCTTTTGTAATGTCCAGGACCTGCTTATTGAGGAGCAAACCCTTCCATGGGATCAAGGTATCATCCAAATCGTCAATTTGAGTTTGTGTAGATTGGGGTGTATTATAGTGCCGCTGTTCTTCGATAGTCGATACACTCTCTGCGGCAGCTGCTCTGGCTGCCTATCGGTTAGACTAACTAATAGAGGGTACCAGTGCTGTCTTTACCAATCTGGGGCTATCAGAATTACCTTTGTGGTCCTTCTTCACTTATTTTCAGCAATACCCAGGGTAACAGTGGTATTGGAGGAAGGTACAGAGGAATAGGTTTGTCCAAGGAAAGGAAAAAGCATCTCTTCCAGGCTGACTTAATTTTGTTCCTGGAGCAAAACTTTTTCAAGTGAGCATATTCTTTGGTGACAAACAGGTCTATCTGTGGCACACACTATTTTTCAGCTATGCTGAGAAATACTTGCCGATGCAGCTGCCAGTTGTGGGGGCCTGAAAGGCTCCTGCTATGGTGATACACTAGTTGAATTAGGGTTACCACCTGTCCCACTTTATGAGGGACAGTCCCTCTTTGGGCAATTGTGTCCTGACAAAAAATTGTAAAAATGGCAAATGTCCTGAGATTTTAGGACAAAATTATTTCCGATATTTTATGTAATAGTTGCATAAAACAGTTATTCTGTATCTAAAATACATAAATGTTATAAGAAATAGAATAAGCAACTAAAATGCTACAAGAACAAGCTTTTATTTAGGCAAAAAAGTTAAATTATGTCCTTTGTATTGATTGTGGGTATGTGTCGGCCTGTAAAATCTGATGTTTGTACCAAAAATGTCCCACTTTGGCCATTTGAAAAGGTGGCAACCCTAAGTTGAATGGTTTCTCCTAGTAGGTACTGTGCTATGAGATGCAGTCCTAGGGAGTGTGCTGTTTCGCAACTGTCCATGGCTAAGTGGCAAACTGGGAAACAACCTGTTCTCCGTGCTTATGTACCACATAACTGTGGTATTGCCGGTCTTCACCACGAGGACTCAGGGTTTCCATTTATTTTGGAAGGCAATCATGCCTTTTTGGACTGCTATTAGTTCGTTTACACTGATGTGCTTGTTTTCAAACTTGGAGTCCATTTGCCTCGAGTCTGTTAGCTGCTGAAATGGGCTTCCCAAGGTATTTTTGATGCATCTGATGTCAGAGTTTGGTCCTGTGGAAAGAACCTGAAGAAAGGCCTGGATTGAGGGAGCATGCTTTGGTCCACCAGGCAAACTCTTTCTTGAGCCAAGGAAGCAGTGTTATTCTGAAGGTGAGACACTGTGAATATTGGCACCACACATTTTTGAGACACCACCGCAGTTTTCTCATATGTAATCTTGTCAAAGGTATCATGAGAATGCAAGAGGCCATGTATCCCAGGGCCTTGGGACACACACTGGCTGTGAGGCATTTCCTGACCAAAAACTTTTTGAAGTAAAGGTTCAGGAAGGTAACCTTTTGTCCGGAAGGAGGAAAGTCTTCTGAAGCGCTGAGTTCAGGTCCAGTAAGGCTCCCAGAAACACAATCCTGTTTTTGGGGTTTGTTTGAAATTTTTGTGTACTGATGGTGAACCCCACTGATGTTAGTAAGTTTTGGGTATAAAGCAGGCCCACTTTGAGTTTTTCTAGGCTTGATGCTTGAATGAGACAATCATCTAAGTAAGGGTAAATCTGAATTCCCTTTGTCCTGCAGAAGGCTAACACTGGATCTAAGCATTTTGTGAAGACCTTGGGTGCAATACACAAGCCAAAGCTCAGAGCACACAACTGGCAGTCTGTCATACTTGTTCTGAAGCATAAGAACCTTCTGTGTGATTCCTCTATGGGAATATGGAGGTATGCATCTTTTAAATTTAAGGTTACCATGAAGGCTTTGGGGGAAATCATGGGCAGCAGTTTTTGTAGAGTTAGCATTTTGAATTTTGGGACCCGCAAGAATCGGTTGGAGCCTTGACAGGTCTAGAATTGGCCCCCAGGTGTGCTCCTTTTTGGGATCTAGGAAAAAATAAAGAATAAAAACCTTTTCCTTGTAAAGATTTTGGTACAGGTTCCACAGAGCTTTGACTGCACAGAAAATCTACTTGGGTTAAGGCCTCTATCTTTTGGTTTGAAGGAATATCTGGGAAGCCTGTGCACATGAAGGGTTATTTGAACTTGAGTTTATAACCTCTTTGAATGATGTATAGTACCCATAGATCCCTGGTAATAAGAGTCCAGTTCTTGTAGAATAGTGATAGTCTCCCCTGCCAGACTGCGAGAAGGATGGGGGAGGATGAGGAAGAAGAAAGGGGGTGACAGAAATGGGGAAGGGAGTGCCCTGCAAGAGTCATGATTGTTCCCTGCTAGGTTCTTGGGGGCTGGATCCCACAGGCCTATTGAGGTCTGTTTGTCACTGTCTAGGCAGCTAGTGCTGTCTTTGGTTCCATTCCCTAAGATTTTTCCCTTGCCCAGGCTTAGACTGGAGGGCTGGAAAGGACCAAACTAATTACTTTTTAAGGAATATAGGGCTGTTTTTACACAGTTATTTATTACCTTATGTGACTAAGTTACCTTCCTTCATAAAAGACACTTCTGATTTTTTGGATAGGTTTAAAGGAATGTTGGATGAGTGATATGTATTTGATCACTACTTATGTTAACTCTATACTTCCGCAGTGTTGCAGCAGTAGCATTGTTGCCTCACAGCAAGAGGTTCTCCCGTTCGATTCTTGGCTGGAGTGCGGGGAGTGCCTTCTGTGTGGAGTCTGCATGTCCTCCCTGCGGTTGGGTGGGCGTTCGAGAGACATGCGTAAATGGGCTTGCCTTCGTTGAAGGTTGAACGTCGAGCTGGCACCTCAGTGTTCGTGAAAATTTACTGCCAATCATTAGCGGACCGGAGTTCCGCTGTGGCGACCCCTAACTGGGAAAAGCCGAAAGACAACAACTGATTTTAAGTCTATACACCAGAATTTGCCATGAATTTGGTGGTGAAGCTTTAAAATTCCATCTTGGTGATAGTCCTGTAAGTAACTAAATAGTAGAATTGATATATTGTTGTTTGACCCATAACCACTTTTGTTTCTGTGACAATGTTTACCAACAAGTACAAGGCACAGCCATGGGGGCTTCTTTTGCCCCCCCCCCATGTATGCTAATTTGTTTATGCGTTTATTCGAAGTGCAATATTTATATAGACATGTATTTTTTAAGAATTTTGTAGTGAAGTTTTACAAATTTATAGACAATTTGATTTTTATATGCAAAGTAGGTTTTGAGTTAATGCAGTCCTTTGTACGAGATTTGGACAATGATGGATTTAACCTCAAGTTTGATGGACTCCAATTTGGTGATTCAGTACGGTTTTTGGACGTACATCTACAATGTTCATCAGATGGAAAAATTAAAACCAGGCTTTACCAGAAATTTGAGGATAACAATCATTTTTTTTTACATGGTTCAAGTTATCAACCCCCCCAATCTACTGAAAGCACTTTCCTATGGGGAGTTGCTACATGTATAGAGTTTGTGTAATAAGGATGAATCAGAAACAGAAATAAGTAAAACAGTAACTATGTTTATGGACAGAGATTATAATAAAAAGGTTGTCATGAAGTCATTAGAGAAATTAAAATCTGAAATTTATATTCAATGATATAATTAGATATAGTAATAAGTGTGATGGGGTGGGTATATTTGTTTTTTTTTTTTTTTTTTTATACTCAAATTTAGAGAATTTGTTAATAGTTTATGCATTGCTCCAATATTTTCATATAGAAGAGGTAAACGCCTTTGGGACATCATTGTACACAGTAAGTTTACAAAACCAGGAGATGATTAGTATAAAGAAGTAATGCTGAAGGGTACATATAGATGTGAAGGATGTTCCAGTTGTAAATATACTGTGAATAGTTTTGATAGGATTAATTTTTTTTTTAATCCAAATGGTAAATGTTACTGTTATACAGAACGCATTATGTATGCCTTAAAATGTCCTTGTAACCTGTTCTATACAGAAGAAAGAAAAAGGCCCTTTAAAATCAGATTACAAGCACATGTGAGAGACATCAAAAACACTAAGGAAAGTAGTCCTTTGGCTATGTATTTAAATGATATCATAGCAGCAATCCTGAAGTTTTAAAAGGTACTATCTTGGAACATATAGTCCCAAGTATGGAGCATTTTGATATTAAAAGAAGTTTGCCTTAAAAGGAATCAGATTTGTTTTGAAGTATGGTACACTGACACCCAGTGGTTTGAATGTAGAATGCAATTGGAGAACTCAAGGATGCACTCAAAAAATACCAAAACCACGAACAAGCCAAAGGAAGCCAAAGAAAAACTAGGAAACCTTTATATTTGTTTTTTTTTTTTTTTTAATATATAACGAACTGCACAGACCATCACATAAAACACAACCCAACAACACAGTTTTTAATCCAAAACCGTTTTCAATTGGACTTCATCACACATTATACATAATAGTTTAATTTATCTATTTAGTTAAATTAAACTAACAACCCAATGAATTTTGCCTTTTGCATTTGACATAAGCAAAAAAAAACGGCCTCAACTCAACACAATATTTATTAAATTTAATATATATACATGTCCGTGTATCAGATTTGTGATAGGTTTTTAATTATTTTTGAAAGTAAGGACTATGTGCATTACATTTTATTTTATTTTAATATTAATATGTTGTTTGTCTTTTCGGCTTTTCCCGGTCAGGGGTCGCCACAGCGAAACTCCGGTCCGCTAATGATTGGCAGACGATTTTTATGGTGCCGAGTTGCCAGCCCGACACCCAACCTTCAACAAAGGCATGCCCATTCATGCATGTCTTTTGGAGGCCACTTGACCGCGGTGAGGACATGCAGACTCCACACAGAAGGCACTCCAGCCGAGAATCAAACAGGAGAACCTCTTGCTGTGAGGCAACAACGCTACAGCTGTATGCGGGAGATTTTTAATATAATTAAATAAAATCATTAAATTCTTTAACTACATTATATTAGTTTTATGAGTGTTATATAAGATGTTGAATCATTTCATTGTTGGTACATTTTAAAGGTAGCTGTTTGCCAGAGTCTTTTTGAATAAATATGTTTTTCACTGGCTTTTTGTTGTTTTATATATTTATTTACTTTATTTTACATTTGTTGACCGGGAGTGTCCAGCTGAGCTATTGCTCTTTTTAAGCGAGGGCTCAGGGAGAAAAGCTCCAAAGATATACAATGCAATAAAAATAGCAATACAGATCCGTTTCAATAAAAACAGCAATAGAGAATTTTGGTATTTAAAATACGTAAGCTATATACACGTATATTGTTGACAGATAAAACAGTACTATAAACAAAAAGGAGAATGTTAAAAAAAGTAGAATAAGTTGCATACTTTGGTTAAAAAGAGAGCTGAATAAATATAAGGTTTTGTATGCAGAGTAGCAGAAACTTAAAAGGTTACATAAGAATTTCAGGGAGCAGAGTATAGAAGAAACTTTTGACGTTGCATAGGAAGCATAAGATGAAGTAGTTAATGGTAAGTTTTAGTAAGTTAGTTTGACTGTACTATAAAAGGTAGGTAATAATCATGGAGGGTGAGTACAATGGCAGGACCAGTGTTTTTTTTAAGTGGTCTTTGGTTGCTAGCTTAAATTGTCTGGGGTGAGTCAGGGACCTTATTTCTAGTAGGAGTTTACCCATGCAATAGAGGGATAGTAGCTATACAAGTTGCACCCTGTACTGGATTTGGGTTTATGGATTTTTAGTAGGTGTTGGGTTGAGCTTCTGAGAAGTCTGGTAGGGGAGTAGTGAGAGATGAGAGAAGATAGACTTGAGTAGAAATCAGGCTGATATAGGATGGAGTGTATGATTTGGAGTTGAGATTGTAGGAAAAGGGGAGGTATTTCGGGCCAGTTCAGGTATTTTCGGGAGATGATGAGATTTATATGTTTCTTGAGCTGCAAATCTAGCTATTTTGTAGCAGGTTGATTCTAATTTTGTATGCAGGGAGGAGTTCAGATTTATATTTGGGAACAATAGGTTAAGCATGGTAGAAGGTAGGCATGGGTAAGAGAAATCCTTGCTTCAGTAGTTAGGAATTTGTTGTTTCTGTACAATAGTCCTAGCTTTTGGTGTTTTTTTATACAACTGTTAATGTGAAGATAGAATTTTAGTTGGTCGTCAATGGTAATGCCAAGGAGTTTTGTGCTAGCTTTGATTTCTACAGAAAAAGAAGTTATGTACTCACCATAATGTTCCATGTTTGCAGTCCATCTCGCCCTTCAATCTTATATATGGGTTCAGAGCCGATCCTCGGCTCCAACTCGGCCGATTACAAAGCTCAAAGTCTCTAAGTTGGCTCGCGGCAATGTAGGTATCCCATAATGCACTAGTAAGAATCCCCAGATCTTGTTTGCGGCTGTCTATAAAAGTGATATAAAGTATTTCCACAAGGAAAAACAAAGATGAAAGGTCTCTAACCCTAAGGAAGACAGACATTATCTTGTCTGCAGATCCTCTAAGGATACAAGGACGGAGGTAGGTGGGTGGGTTCGTAGATGGACTATAATCATGGAACATTATGGTGAGTACATAACTTCCTTATGTTCTGTAGTCCTATCTCGCCTTCATTCTTACATATGGGACAACGTCCCTAACACCTTTTTCTCGTGTAGCTCACGGGAATATACTCCTAAGAACCGTGGAACCAAAGGAGGCTCTACCCCTGGAGGCCAAGTCCAATTTGCAATGAGTAATAAAGGTATGACGGTTAGCCCAAGTTGCTGCTGGACATATACTGTCCACTGGAATTCTGGCTTGAAAAGCTGCAGATGTGGATATAGATCTGGTGGAATAAGCTTTAATTTTAAATGGGAATTCTTTGCCACTAGAAGAGTAAATAAAAAATATGCAATTTGAAATCCAGTTTGATAACGTTATCTTGGAGCATTCCTTTTCTCGTCTCCGAAAAAGAAAGATATAAATAATTGGTCTGATCTTCTGAACTCTTATGTTCTATGTAGATAGAACCTTAACTGTCTGTGTACATCAAGTTGATGAAACTTATATTCTGCTTTGTTTGTATGATTTGGAAAAAAGATTGGCAGATCAATAGTTTGATTAATATTTGATTTTGAACAAATCTTGGGGATGAAGCAAGGGTTAGTGCGAAAGGAAACTCTGCCTCTGTGAAATATCAAGTAAGGAGGTTTGACAGAGTACTTGCAGCTCTGACACTCTTCTGGCAGACATAATGGCTACCAGAAAAAATGGTCTTCCATGATAGGAACTTTAAATCACATGTATATGAAGGTACAAAAGGCAGTGAGGTAAGTTTCGAAAGAACAAAATTTAGATCCCAGGGAGATCCAGGTTCTTGAAAAGGAGGTCTTAGTAAGGTAGTACCTTTTAAAAAAGATTCACACAATCTGTGAGCCATAAGATTAGGTTCATGTTGTCCCAAATGAAAATTGGAGATAGCTGCTAACAGAGGTTTGATTGTAGCAGTAGCCGATCCCTGATTAAAAAAAAAAAAAAAAAGTTTGGTTAGAAATTCTAACATTAAAGGTATGGAGGCTGTGTATGGATCTATGTTCCTAGCTTGTGCCCAGAGAGAAAATCTTTTTCATTTGCTAGCGTACAATTTTCTCATAAAAGGTTTATGAGAAGACGTCAGGATATGTGTAATTGCAGGGGAGAAATCATGAAGCCTGACTAGGGATGGAAGTGGAGCAGCCATGCTGTCAAGTAGAGGGTGTGGAGATAGGGATGGAATGTGCCTGACATATGTGTCAGAAGGTCTGGCACTAGGTCCAGAGTCCATGGATCATCCAGAAGATGAGGCCCTAGAAAGGGGAACCAAATCTGATGAGGCCAGTAAGGAGTGATGAGAATCATTCTGCTTCCCAAAGTCTTTGCTTTCTGGATCACTTTCGATATTAGCGGAAAGGGAGGAAAAGCATAAAGAAGTCCTGAGGGCCAATTGTGGACAAGTGAGTCCCTCTGTGTCCCCCCCGGGGGGGGGGGGATAAGGGTGAAGTAGCTGCTGCATTTGGTGTTCATTGGGGTGGCAAACAGATTGCAGCAAGGCTGTCCCCATTTGCAGAAAATCTGTTCCATGACTTTCTGATTCAGAGATCATTTGTGAGGCATCAAGATTGCCCTGCTGAGCTTGTCGGCTATCACATTTGTTCTCCCCGGGATATGCGTTGCAACTAGAAAGCATTGGGAAGATATCACCCACTGCCAAACATGTAGAGCCTCTCAACATAGGGGGTAGGATCTGGTTCCCCCTTGTTTGTTTATATACCATACCACTGACATATTGTCTGATTGGATTGCTATTGTCCTTAGAGGAAGAAAGTCCTGAACTGCTTGCAATGCTAGTAGCACTGCTCTCATCTCTAGAACACTGATATGCAAGTGAGCCTTGTGTTCTTTCCATGTGCCTTGGACTGTCCTTCCTAAATAATGCCCCCCCCCAATCTGGGAGGCATCTGTGGTCACAGTAGCAATGGGTTGGCAAGGAATGAATGGTCTCCCTAGCGTTAGTTGATTGGACTGGATCCACCAACGAAGGTCCTTTATGCAAGATTCCGTTATTAAAATGGGATGAGACAGTTGCTGAATAGACCACTGGGAAAAGAGTAGCCATTGTAGAATTCTCATATGTAGTTTGGCTAGCCAAACTAGAGTTATAGTAGAGGCCATGGTTCCTAGAAGTTTGAGCACCGTCTTCGTTTTGACCTCGTGTTGGGGAGGCAGGCTGCATATTTGTTTCTTAGATTTTGCAATCTGTCTGAAGGAAGGCGAGCCATCACTGCGACTGTGTCTATTTCTGCGCCTATAAAAGTCACATATTGAGAGAGCGACAAGACAGACTTTTCCCAATTTATAGTAATGCCTAGCTGAGTGTAGACTCAGATGGTTGAATCCCTGGCTTGTAGAAGTAGGTGCCTGGTGGTGGCAATCAGGAGCCAGTTGTCCAGGTATGGAAACACTTGAAATCCAAGACGTCTCAAGTGAGCTGTTACTATCGACATGTATTTGGTGAACACCCTGGGGGCTGTGGTGAGACCAAAGGGCAGAGCACAAAATTGGTAATGACTGGCTCCCAGCCGGAAGCATAAATGACTCCTTGATGCTCTGTCCGTTATTATGTGGTAGTACGCATCTTGGAGGTCTATGGAGCACATCCAATTGTCTTTCCCTAACAGAGGGAGTATAGACTGCAGTGTTACCATTCGGAACTTGGACTTCTTCACTAATTCGTTTAACTTGCTGAGGTCCAAGATGGGCCTTCAGTCCCCTGTTCATTTTGGCACTAAAAAAAATCTGGAGTAAGTTCTGAATCCTATCTGGTCTGTGGGGACGGTTTGAATGACTCTCTTTTGAAGCAACCTTTGGACTTCTATATTTGCTTGATCCCTGTAACTGGGTGGAACATCTGGGATTTTCTTGGTTAGGTGAGGTGGGAAAGAGAATGGTATTGAGTATCCTCTGGAAATTATTCTTTGTATCCACTTGTCTTGTGTGATGTCGTGCCAGGCTTCTGGGTACAAAAATAAATGACCCCCGACTGGCTCCAGAGAAGTGCAGTTGGGACCCACTTCAGGAGCGCTGATAGGGACGTCCACGAAAGGAATCGTGGTCACCTTGGTTTTGCAGACCCCCCCCCCCTGCCTCTAGGGTGACGTCTACCACTATTTCCTCCTCCTCTGCCTCTGGAGAAGGAATCATCTTGTACATCTGGGAAAAATCTCTGAGATTTCTTAAACCACATTTTCCCCCTCTCTGACCTTTAGGGTATGGTCTAGAAGGGACAGAAAAACGTACTCCAACGGCAGAGAGAGTCTTCCCTTCCTGCTCGCATCTGGTGAGTGTGTCTTTTACCTTTGGTCCAGAGAGGAACTGTCAAAGGGGGCATTGGTAAATGTAGATTTGAAGGGCTCTGCAAAGTTACATAAGCGCATCCAGCAGTGTCTCAAGGGGAAACTCCTGAACCCACTGCCCTGCTCGCTCAATATGCTGTGCAAGATATCAGCCTCATGGAGGAGTTAACAACAGAGTTTAAGGTGGACAACTGAGCAGTAACCTTCTCAGGGACTCCTTCAGTTAAAGTACCTTGGAGAGTATCTTCTAGCTCTTCTAGGAGATCTCTTTGAAGCCTAGTGAAATGGGTGAGGTAATTCAGCGATCTGAGTGTAAAAGCCACTGAAGAAAAAATACGCATTCTGTATCTGTCCATCATTCGAGACTGTTCGGTGGGTGGACAGATGAGGAAGTTTCTGCAAGCTCCTTCTTTGTGGCTGCGGCCACCACCATGGCATCTACAGGCACACATTTGGTCAGAAACTCTTTTTCCCTAGGAGCTGAAAGAAATTGGTTCGGCCTTCTGGGGACTGGTTTCATGGTGTCAGGAGTTTCCCACACCTTTTGACTCACCAAATCTAACAGCTCATTGAAAGGTGGAGACACCAAAGAGGCTTAAGGTTGAGACCCGAAAGCCTTCAGGTACATTGACTCCTCATCAGAAGGGGTGGCGGTGGGCCAGCCACCTCTCTGTTTCAGGATCTCTAGGATATCTACAAAGGAGATATCATCAGAGGACAACCTAGGGGACCTTTCTGATTCCTCAAGCTCAGTGTCAGTGGTAATGGACTTATCAGGGAAGTCTACGTGCTTCCTCTTGCAAGTTCTCTTCTGAGGAGGCTCCTCAGAAGGGTATTCTGGGAAGGTCTCAGAAGACTGGGTGGCTCCTGAGGCTGCGGGTCTCTGCTGTCAAGAGAGAGAGATGGTGCTGAAATAGAGGTCGGAGCTTGATGGGAAAGAAAATCGGTACCCTTGTGTAGAGCTGAAGATCTACACAGCACGCTCCTCATCATCTCAAAGGTAGATCTCTCCACCTCCGAGGACACCACCTGTTCCAAGGAAGTGGAAGTAGCCCCCGGCACCGGAGCGATCAGCTCAGAGGCAGATGTAGGATCTGAGCTCAACCGAGCCGACACACCAAGAGGTATGCTCGGAACTGAAGAAGTTCAGATCCAAGCATCCCAATCGGGGCCGACTGGTGAGCTTCAGCTCCTAGACACCAGGGACGGCACCGAGGGTGCTGGAGTGGAACTAGGCTCCGAGACAGAGAGTTGGGTTGCTGGAACCGACGGTTCCACAACAAACGGAACTGATAGCTCTGGTTCCGAAAGACCAGCATGGCTCGGAGGAGGAGGAACAGAAGCATGTAAAATGGCCTTAGATGTCTCCATAACCGATTGGGTTGGAGCAGACAAAAAATTTGCTAGCGCCGACGACTTCAAAAGTCTAAGCACTACCCTCTCGACATCCTCCTCAGAAAGACACCTGGAGGATCTGGAAGACAAGGTAGGGGATCGAGATCTCTGCAAAATTGGAGATCCAAGTGTCGGGGGATACTGGTAATAAATCTCTTCACCGGCTCCGAGGTATGGCTTCAGCTATCGGCTCTAAAAAACTTGGGGCCGAAACTGGAAGGTCTGTGTCAACAACTTCAACCGGCTCTGAAGGCATAGGAGCCAAAGAAGTAGCAGGTTTGTCAATTTTAGCAATTTTCTCTGGAGGTCCTGATTTAGCAGTCGGTGTAGGAGATTGCCTTTTCACTGACTTGACCTTCTCTTTTTTAGGAGAGAGAGACCTGGAGCGAGAATAGGAAGAGCTAGCTAAATCTTCCTCAAAGGAAGGTTTAAGGAGATATTTCGAAATGAGTTTATTCTTCCTTTCCTGGAGAACCCGGGAACTAAAAGAATGGCAAAAAGTACATGTCTCCTTTAGATGTATGGACCCAAGCAATAAACACAAATACTATACCCGTCAGTCAAGAACATTTTTTGTGAACATTTTAGGCATTTCTTGAAACCCGAAGGTTTATGATCTTTAGTTTCCCTTAGACATACTACCACAATAACAATCACAGACTATAAGAAGAGAGGACAAGGTCCTCTAATTTAAACGGGCCTAGCCCTGCTCAAGAAACAACACAAGGGAGAAAAAACAACAGAGGACTAGGCCCTCTAACTTAAACGGGCTTTGCCCTGTTGAGGAAACAACGCACAAGGGAAAAAAACAATAGAGGAGTAGGTCCTCTAACTTAAACGGGCCTAGCCCTGAACAGAGGGGTAGGCAAGATAGAGAATAAACAAGCAACAGACAAAGACGAGACTAGGTTCTAACCAAAAAACGGACCTATGCCTAAAAAAGGATTAGCAATAACTGGCACACAGAAAAACGATGGGATACCACTAAGGAAGGTCTGCGGAAGCGGCGGCCAACAATTAAGAACAATTTGCAATAAAAGTTCAAAAAGACACTAACTACTACAAGTTAACAACAGTAAGCTATCAATACTAAACTATTATAGTCAAAAAAGATCACTATAAAATATGTCAATAAGAAAATATTCCAACTTAGCCACGGCCAAGAAAGAGAACACTTCTGAACTCGTAGATGTGGCAAACGAGATCTGGGGATTCTTACTAGTGCATTGTGGGATACCTACCTTGTCACGAGCCAACTCAGAGACTTCAAGCTTTGTAATCTTCCGCGTCGGAGACGAGGATCAGTTCTGAACCCATATGTAAGAATGAAGGCGAGATAGGACTACAGAACATGCACTGTTTAGGGAACTTATGGAGAAGGAAAGTTTAATGTGGTTTGCAGATTTAGGTAGAAAGAGTAGTAATTTTGTTTTCTTAGGGATGAGGATGAGCTGATTATTAGTAAGCTATGTCTCTACTGAGTTGAAAAATGTCTGGGTATTTGTTAGGCGTTCTAAGGGGGAGTTAGCAATAGTTATGACTGTAGAGTCATCTGCGTATTTGACAATGTCAGATTGAGGACAAGAGGAGTGGAGTGAGTTGGTGAAGATATTAGAGAGTAGAAGTCCAAGAATGTAACCTTGGCGGACACCAGTTCTTACTGAGAGAGGGGTAGACAGTATACCGGAAAGGACCAAAGTTTGGTAGGATAATTTTGGCTGAATCGAGGGGATTGGACCTGAAGGAAGTCCTTGACAGTTTGCATGGGCTTTGCCTTATCTTCCATTTTCTTACGGACAAATTTAGCCTTAGGACCAGAAAAAAAAAAATCTTTGTCTATGGGGGCATCTAGGAGACTGGATTTGACATGCTCAGGAAAGGACTGCTCCCTCAGCCAGGCTTGGCTTCTAAAGACAAATCCTGTGGCTGCAGACCTGCTGGAGGCTTCCAAGGTATCATAGCCCAGTACAGACAGTGTTTTTCCTTCTGAGAGCAGGAGTTGCACAGATCCATTAATTCCTTTGAAAGGGCCTTATTTTCAATCCCCAACAGTTTTAGTTTCATCTGTTGAAGAATAGTTTCCCAGTACTTTGCTATATGAAACTGGCAAGAGCTAGTTTTTGCTCCCTTAGGGGCTGGAGTCATCACTTCAGGATTTGCTAAAAGGTTCTTAAAAAGGTGTTTGTGGAAATCTAGAACCATGTAAAATCTGTCAGGTTTTTGAGGGGCAGGGGGCAGAAAATCTGGTTGTAAAGAAGAATCTAGGAAGACATCATATACCACATCTAAGACTGGTGGAACTGCAAGGGGTTCATGCTCATGGATATTAAGAAATTCCATAATCCTCTTCCTGGATTGGGGGTAGTCCTGACCTTCATATTTGAAGTGCTCCCTCAAAATAGGCAATGTTTCCCCAAAGAAAATAACCTCGGGGGAGGGGTGTGGATGAGGCAAAGTTCTCCTCAGAGTCAGAATCCCCAAAAGAAGCAACAGATGAACCCACCTCAAAGGTGATTTCATCATGATCAAAATCATTTTCTGAGTCAAAGGAGTCAGAAAATTCCTATGGTAGGGTATCCCTCTTTCTTTTACAGGGGGATGTTTCAGGGGGGGGAGGAGGTATCTGGATCTGACCAAGGAAATCAAATCCTCAACTAGGTCTTGTTGGTAGGACTGAGTGTATGGGCCGGTAGACCTTGGCTGAGATAAGGTGGGTGTAGCTTTTTTTTGCGAGTTGCCTTAGGTATTGTCCAAAGGCCGACCTTCACACTAGTACCTGGACAAACAACAGACTCTTCCGAATAGTAGGCCAAAGAGATCTTCTGATGATGTGAAGAGCAGTCATCATTTTTAGAGTGGTTATCGGGAGCCGGACCTAACCAATGACCCAAGTCTTTCTGCTTATAAGGAAGTAGAGGGACCCAAAGGCATATCGGACTCCAAATCTGTCTCAATAGAGGCCTGTGCCATCACCTCAATTGTCTAAGGGGGCTGCAAAGGCACCTCACTTTCTTTGACAATCACAAGTCTAGAACTGTCCAACAACAAATGAGCATTGTCTTGAGGTCCTAACTCTGAAGGGCTCTTCCTTTTTTCACCTAGGGAGATCTACTTCAGCTCAGCTGGCGGACGACATTATATGCAAATGCCCTGATGACTCAATGAAATGTTTGGCTAGAATCTCAGCCCTACACTTGATAGTTCTGTTATTAAAGCGAGTACAAAACTCAACAATTAGGAATGTCATGCTCAGGCTCCAAGCAAGTCACACAAAAGGAATGGAAGTCCTGGAATAGTATCTGTTTGCCACAGCAGAGATGATTAACTTTCTTTGACATTGGTCAAAAAGCACAAGAAAAGTTCCCCAACAGAGTACTTAGCTTTAGACATCTTCTTTCTCTGGCGCGGACCAACTGACGCATTGACTAGCATTCTGCTTCAGGCTCTGATAGCAAGAAAGAACTCAGTTCATGGTGCTGGCCGACTTCCTTTATACCCAAACATAGTGATCCCAGATAGGGCGTCCTCTGGCTTTTGAAGGAGGGGAAAAATATTCTCTTGTAATCAGTCGGACCGGCCATGGGCTTCCACTGTGGGAAATTTCACAAGTCAGAACCACAACAGTGAAACATGAAGAACATCCTTGGTGTACACCAAACAGAACTGGTAAATAAGTGAACATTTTCAATCTTAATACATTGTCTTCCATCAGATATCCAGTTCAAAATCCATCCAATAATGTAAATTTTTAAATTAATTTTCAATAAACAATCATAATTACCTTGAGCGAGAGAGAATCAAAAGCTTTAGCTAGAGCCAAAAGAAAATTACTCCAGGTTGAAGACTCATGTCCACAGCCAAGGTTCTCTGGTTAAGGTTAAGTTGCTCAGAGTAGATATTCCTTTAGTAAAACCATGTTGTTCAATGTCATAGATAGCCAATTGTTATGATCATACAATTGGGAAATTATGGGTAGGATTCAAAACAAGAGAAAAGACGCAATCAGAGGATAATGGAAAAGTTGCATAATTTTCACGGGTCCCCTTCAAAACATCTAAAACCCATAACATTGAGACCAGAACAACTAAAACCAAAAATATCTAAAACCCATAACACTGAATTTCATAATATCTAACAGTACAAATCACACGAAAATAACATCCCCTCCACATATAACGACATATAATGACACCAAACTACCAAACATACTTTTTACTGCGTTTCTGCTGGGGGACTTGATACAGTGGGGTTAGGAAATTTACTTTTTCCCACTGTAGTGCGATCTTGGAGTTGGTATATTTAATTTATGGGGGGTGTGGGGGTGCAGGGGGGTTGTTCCCCTGCAGTACCGTAGTAAAAAGTGTGTTTGGTAGTTTGGTGTCGTTATATGTGGAGGGGATGTTATTTTCTTGTGATTTGTAGTGTTAGACATTATGAAATTCGATGTTCGGGGTTTTAGATGTTCTGGTCTCAATGTTATGAAATTAGATGTTATGGGTTTTAGAAGTGTCAAAGTAGACCAAATTTTCAAATATTAAATTGCAAGCACTGGGTAGAGGTTTGTTTTACTTTTTGAGATGGATGATGGAATTTGTATGAAGTCTATAAATGATCTTTGCAACTGCATCCAGTGCATTATCAATGGTGCACCATGCATGAGAATTGCATAGTAATGTGGTGTAATTATTTCTGGTTCTGTAATAAAGAATGAAAATTAAAATAAATAAAATAAAAAAAATACACACACACACAAGACACATGGTGGCTGAGCCTCCAAGCCTCACCACTCATGCTCTTCTCATAGCTAGAAAACAAGCACAAGAAGTAGCTGTTACTAACAGGGAAGCAAGCAATAGATAAGGAGACAGAACTGCACAAAGAGCCAGAAGCAGATGTACTGAGTTTTTTTTTTTTTTTTTTGGAGCAGGCAACTCTGAGTCATGCCCAGTCAGTAAACCCTTTCGTTTAGGTTCATAGGTTTATACTAGGCTATCTGCCCTAAGGCATTTATAAGCCTAGCCCAAATTTTTGTGGCTTACGCCACCCCTTATATGAAAAAATACTGTGCCCATTAGTTTGTTGTGCCTCTGTCCAGCAGTGACACAGAGATGATTCCCGGGGTAAACCTACGATCTCCCATCCACAGGTCAAGATTTCTCTTGAACAGAGCCAGCGAGGTGCTCTGTCTCACATGGACCGGGATTTTATTCCACAGCATAGGGAGTCTCTGAGTGATAAATCTATCCCTCCAGCACGTCCTATTTATATCCGTGCTAAGGTTTAAGTCGCTTGCTCTAGTGGCTTTGGTGGATTTGGATTTTTTGAGGTGGAGCATGTCCATTAATTCCGGGTTGGACATGGCCTTGTATTTCAGGCACATGTCACCTCTGAGCAGACGGTATGCGACTGAATAGAGCTGGAGTTTCTTCAATCTGGCAGCATATGACAGATTTTGGAGTCCCTTTATCCTTTTGGTGAGGAACTTTTGGGGTCTCTCCAATTGCTGCAGATGTCGGGTGAGATACATCCAAAATGGGGCATTGTACTCGATCATTGGTCTGATAAGTGAAGAGTACAGGGGAACAATGACCTCACTAGATCTGGATGTGAATCCCTTCATGATCAGGTGGGCAATGTAGAAGGTCTTTCTAACCACTTTAGCAACGTGAGTGTCAAAAGAAAGGCCACTGTCAACCTGGGTCCCCAGGTCCCTGATAACCTCTTCTGTGCTTAGTGGATTGCCACCTATATGGTAGCTTGGGGTTACCTTGTTTTTCCCGAAGGGTATGACTATACATTTTTTGGCGTTTAACTTCAGGCCATGGCTCTGGCACCAGCTATCTGTTTCCGTGAGTCCCTTCTGAAGGATATCCGTGTCCGATGCACTTTCCACTATGGTGCCCAGTTTGCAGTCGTCTGCAAACTTTGTCAGCCAAAGTCCTCCCATGTTGGCCTGTACTTCTGAGAAGTAGATGCCGAACAATAGGGGGCCAAGGACCGAGCCCTGTGGGACACCACTTGTGACCAGCTTGGAGTCTGACATAGCTCCAGCAACTCTAACCCTGTGGATTCTGTCCTTAAGCCAGTTTGCAACCCATCTTGTGACATATGGGTTTACATTTAAGCTGGTAAGTTTTTCTACAATACCCGAGTGGGGTATTGTGTCGAAAGCCTTTGCAAGGTCAAGGTAGGCTGTATGGACTGCCTTTCCCTCATCAATGGCCTTGGTGACTGTTTCGAAGAAGTCGACCAAGTTCAAAAGGCATGATCTTCCCTTGACGAAGCCAAACTGGGTCGGGTCCAATGTCTGCAAGTCCCCTATATCTTTGTTTATGAGCTCCATTATGATCCTCTCCATAGCTTTGCAGACTAGACTTGTTAAGCTTATGGGGCAGTAATTACCAGGGTCCGTAGAGGCACCGCCTTTGTGGAGTGGGACCACAGTTGCTGTACACCACTCCTTGGGCACGTATCCTGTGGTAAGGCTGAGATTAAACAGCTGGCTTTATGTGCGGGTTTAATTCCTCATTTAGCTCGTGTAGCACACAGCCGGGAAACCATCCGGTCCCATTGATGCTGTGTTTTTAGCTTTAGAGAGAGCAGCTTTCACCTGCGCATTTGAGATGTCTGGGAGGCTACACTCCGCTGGGATAGTTATCTCTCCTTTAGGGGGGGAGAGCGGGGCGAAGTTTGCACTGAACCTGTCTGCCAGTATGTTGGCAATGTCTGTGGGTTCAGTGATTTTTGTATCATTTTGGACTAATTCTGAGCATATTGGGAGTTTCCACCCAGGTTCCTAACATAGCTGAAAAAGGCCTTATGATTGTCCTTTGAATCCATGGCAATTTTTCTCTCAAAATTGGCCTTAGTTGATTTTATGAGTGCTCGTATTTTTTTACTAATAATGATCAGGGGTGACTTCCCTTTTATGGATTTTGTTCTATCATTTAATAGCTTTCTCCTCTTATTGTAAAGTTTGTTAATGGCTGGGGTCCACCAGACTGGACGTTTGCCCTTTGTGGAAAGAGTCTTGGTTTTATTTGGGATTGCCTGATCCATGCAGTCCTGGAGGTGTTCATAGAAGGCATTTGTAAGGGCTTCCAGCTTGGGTTGTGGTTTCCACTGGCTCAGGGGCCTTGAAGGATACCACACCAGTCTTGAGTAGTGTGAAGTTTGCTTTAGAGAAGTTCTTCACTGTGGTCTTTTGTTTGGGGTGGGGGGATGTGGATTTCTAGTGAGATTAGTTTATGATCAGATCTCACCAATGAGGGATATACTTCGGTGTGGAGCATTTTGTCCCCATGTTTGTGATAATGAGATCTAGTATATTTTCTCCTCTCCTGGGAACAGTGACTAGCTGTTCAATGGCATTTGAATTTATGAACTCCAGGAACCGTTGGGCTAGAAAGTTAGGGCTTGAGTAATGTTCCCAGTCTATATTCGGGTAGTTGAAGTCACCCAATATGATGGTGTTTGGAGATACATTTATACCCTCCAGTGTCTTCAGGAAGGCTGTGTGGGGTTCCTGAGTTTGAGAGGGTGGCATGTAGCATGCTACAATTTGTAGAGCAGTTTTGCCTATGGTTAGTTGCACCTGGATGGTTTCGAAGCTTGTGCGTTACCACCAACCTGGAGGTGTGGGTATCCTTTATGAATATGGATACACCCCTCCTTTTGTGGTGTGGTCCGGGTTTAGGGGCCGGAACGCATGATATGAGGTAAAACCTAATAGTGCCGGGGTGCTCTCAGGAGCCTTGAACCAGGTTTCAGTTACAGCACAGACATCGATGTTCTCCATACTGAGAAGGGCCTCGAGTGCGTACATTTTGAGATTTAGACTTCTGGCATTGAGCAGCATTACCCTCAGTTTCTTCCCATTTTTGTTTTCTAGGGTGGTAGGTTTAGAATTTGAGCCTTGCCTATAAAAGGCACTATGGGGGTGGCAAGAGCCTTAGCCAATATCTGGAATCTCAGGGGTGACAGGTGCAAGCCGTCCCTTGCGAAGCAGCATGGCTTGTCAAGCATGTCATCCCAGGCAGACAGACACTGGATCCCCTTTGAATGACACCAGACATTAAGCCAATTGTTAAAGCTGATCATCTTGTCTCTATATTGTGGCATCATTCTTGGTGAAGGAAGGATACTGCTCAGGGTCAGGGTCATACCTGCCTGGGCTACATAATCAGAGAGCTCCTCTATGTCTCTTTTCATGTAGTCCAGGGAGGTACGTCTCAGGTTGTTCACACCAGCATGGACAATGACTGTGTCATATTTGTACTTGCCGTGGAGTGACCAGGGTGCTTGTGTTATGTGGCGGATTCTAGCGCCCGATAGGCAGCTTACTGTGACCCTCTCCTTGTTCAGCCTGGTGAGTGGGACATCAGTGTGTCTAACTATGGAGTCACCTATGACAAGTATGTTTGGTGTTGTATTTGGCCTTAAGGGCTGTGACTGCTTTGCACACTGCTTTTGTGGTTTATGTGTTGCTTGTGGGGTGTCTTGAGGTAGCAGTTGTTTGGGTGACTGCTTTGGAGGCCTCTGCTGTTTAGGTAAATTTTTACTCAGAGCCTCCGAGTATGTCTTTGTGTGTTTATGTGTTTGATTCAGTGGTGTGGTAGCATTATGTGAGGCTGGTTTTGTGGTGTGTGTAGTTGCCTTCTCCTCCTGTCTGGTCTTGCCAGTCCTGAGTTGAGAGAGCTCAGCCTCCAGTTTGGCTAAATAGCTGCATCTCTCGCAAGTATTTGTGTTATGTGGGAGGAGGAGAGGGTTGTCTGTGTACATGAGGCAGTTATAACATTGCCTCAAGATTCCCAGATTCACCAGCTGGACCGGAGAGGAGATTGACAACTGACCTTTGGACATGCTAGAATAATATTGGGAATTCCTTAATAAATGAAAACAAGGGCCAGTGGGGAGTGAGGGTGTGGTGCTTTTAATTTTTAGTGCTGACTTATATAATTGCTTTAGTGAGCAAGTGCCAGGTAACTTGAGTGCAATGTGTTACAAGTAACTAAATGCAAAAACGACAAACAGTAACTTTCTTTCAAGTTTCTTTCCTATCCAGCCATGGCCAGAAATCAAGAGAAGCACCATCCTGTTGATTCCCACAAAAAACACTGCCAAAAATGCCATCCTGCATGAAGTGATGTAGGCATCTAGCTTTCTGTGCTAAATTCTACAGCTACTTCAGCAGAAGCACTGATTTTTGACAATTCTTCATACAGGATTCTTGTCACAGAGAGTATAGAGTACATTAATGTGGTCATTGGCTGGCCAACTTACAACTCCAGGAATGTTTCAATGACATTTGGTATATTGTCATCAAATGTGGGAACTTTAAGTAGCCTGTGCTGGCTACATAGTGGGGTAAAGTACTAATTACAACCCAAGTGACCTGAGATTAATTAGCATCTTGAGCATCTGATGGTGCAGGTAGGCAGTACTCATTAGGGGGGGTGGGGGTCTCCTCTGTCTTGTGCCACCAGAAAGTGGATCATCACCACACTGTGGAGGCAAGGTCAGGATGATGTTGGTGTGGTCACCCAAGCTGGTGATGGTAATCCCGGTCAGGGCATGTAGGGCAGTAAGCATGCATGGGCTGAAGGGGCTTAAGCAGCCCTTGTGGTGATGTGAGTGCTCACATCATCATTGCAAGGGGCAGAGGTTAAGTTCATAAATGAAAAAATCTGCCATTATTTTGATGCTGACAGTACTTTGTGCTACTGTTGGCATGACTACCTGGACGATGACCCCTTAGAGGCTTGATGGTCAACAGACACCGGCACAAAAATGATAAAAAAAAAAAAAGGGGCAACTTTGCAATGATGTGTGGTAAGACTGTGATCTATAAGTGGCAGAAAAAAAATGGAGTGATCAGGGGCTGGTTGCAGCCCCCCCCCCTCATGTATGACATGATGATTTCTGCCAGCAGCAGGCACTTCCACAGTACCACACAAGGAAGCCCAGGAATTAGTCTGTTTGCAGAGTGTCTTCAAAATCAAAACACCAAGTCAATGAAAACATATGGACACTCACCAGAATCTTTTTTTCCCCCAACATCTTTATTAAATTTCCACATATGACAAAGGCAATCAAACATTTATATAAATGAAAAACATACAAAATTAAATCACTTTACTGCAAACAGTTTACATCACAGACACCATTGAAACAACTGCAGTTGTTAACATTATAAATTACTTATAAACCTTATAGTCATTGTCAGTTAAGCATTATATAGCTCATTCAAATCCTGCCTCTTGAACCTCATTCCCTCTCTGCATATACTATTCCCACAATTCCCATTTTTATTATGTATTTTGCTCCTTCCCTTTTCTAAAGATCCCAATTTCAGTTGTTTTATCTCTGTTACTATATTCACTACTTCTAGTAAAGTTGGTCTAGACTTCGATTTCCATTTTCTAGTAATTGCTTTTTTAACAGGCACCATAATTAGACTCAGCAAGGCTTTACTATGTCTAGGCAATTCTGATTCTGTAGCATAACAAAAAAATCATCTCCGCAGTTAGTCCAACCCGCCCACCCAGCATCTCCGACAGTGAGGCTCGAATCCCAAAAGTCTGCCAGCTCATCACACCTCGAAAAATATGTTCCCAGCTACCTCCTTCTTGCCCGTCACACCCCCAGCATTTGCTATCCACCTGAGGAAAAAATCTTTGGAGTCGACTTGGAGTATAAAAATACTTATGTAAACATTTTCAAGGAAAGATCCTATATCTTCCAGACTTTGTTGCATATTTGGGAGATATACATATATCCCCCATTGTGTCTGTGAATTGCTTATCCAATCTCTCTTCCCAATCCTTTCTAAGCTCCTCTGATTGATTCTTGCAATTATGCAGTATTTTATATGCTTTAATAATTATTCCTTTTTTAATGGCAGCCTCTGTTCTGTTGCCTATACTCTGATACCAGTACTTGATAGAAAAGGCAATCTCTAACCTGCAGTTCAAATAAATTTTTGGCTTCTTCCTATTCTCTTACCTTTCCCTTTCTAGTTATTTGTTCCCAATACCTTGGTTCCTTTGCCAGTTTTCTCCAATAAATTCCAGCCCCCTTTTGCCTATTATTTGTATCCCTGACCACAATCAGCCCTATCGGCAAAATCTCTCTTCCCCACTCTCATGCTGGTTTAGTTCTTAGAATACTCCCTGCTATTTTATGAATATAATACTCTGTATGATTTTGGTTGTTCTCCTTAAGAATCTGCATCCAAAATCCCAATCTCTCATTATTTCTTGAGCTTCCTCCCTGCGTCATCATCATCCCTTTCCACCTTGAATTATAATTGTCTGCCTGTGCTATATATATATAAGAGCCTTAACTGTGTTGCTCTAAAATACCCTCTCAAATTAGGTAATCCTAGTCCACCTAGTTCTATTGGTAGAATCAGCTTATCCCACTTGACCCTTGCTGTCTTCCCTTTCCAGATAAAATCCTTCAACTCTTTTTTAATTTCTATCCACAATTTCTCCTACGGTTGATAAAAGTATACCTGACCTATGTATAAGACTAAATGGACTAAAACATTTTAATGGTTTGTATCTTCGTATCCAAATAAAGTTTCCAGTTTCTCAAATTTTGTATTATCTTCTGTTTAGTCTCTTCCCACATATCCTTGGCTGCCGCCACAGAGTCATCTCTAATCCATACTCCTAAGTACTTCATTTTATCTTGTACCCATAAATGTGGATATTGTTGGACCATTTCATGTGTGGGTACATAATTTACCACTACTGCCTTTGTTTTAGCTTCATTAATTTTGTATCCTGAGAAGATATGAAACTGTCTTAAAATGTTCCACAACACTGTACTGTCTCTTTCTGGTTTTAACATGTATAAAATAATATCATATGCAAATAGAGCCATCTTTTCCTGACTACCATACCAATTATATCCTTGAATTTCTGAGTCCCTTATTTTCTTTGCCAATGTTTCTAAATATAATGCAAAAAACAAAGGGGAAAGCAGACAACCCTGCCTGGTTCCTCTATTCAAGCAGAAATTAACGGAGAGAACACCACCCACTTTAATTTGCACCTCTGATCATATATTGTTCTAATCAACCTTATAATTGTATCAGGGAAAGCAAATGCTTCCATTGCCCTGTTCATGAAGTCCCAGTCTACTCTGTCAATGCTTTCTCTGCATCAAGACTCACTAATAAAAGTGGTACTTTTATACATTCTGCTTCCCTCTGGATCATCAGTGTTCTGTTAATATTGTCAAATGTTTGCCTCCCCTCCACAAAAAAACACACTGATCCATAGCTATCCATTTTGGTATCACTTTTGCCATTCTTTTAGCCTGTATAGACGTAAACACTTCATAACTGTGATTTAGTATTGAAATGGGCCTGTATGAAGCTGGATCTGATGGATCTTTATCCTCTTTAGGTATACTGTTACCACTGCCTTCTTCCAGGATGCAGGAACTTCTCCTCTTCTTAAAATAGTTAAACCAAATCTTCCAGATCTTTATCATTTTTTTTCCCTCCTAACTTCCACAGCAATACCATCTATTCCTGGGGACTTTCCTGTAGATTGGTTAGACATAGTCATTTTTATCTCATCCCTTCTGACACTCACCAGAATCTTAAGTAAAGCGGCATTTCAGAGGACTGCTACTCTAGCACACTGTAAGAAAAATATAAAGCAGAAAAAGAACTGCAAAAAATGTCATACTGTGACGACAGAGTATGATGGTAGAAGAAAACCCAGCTTTGAAAAACAAAATCATAACAGTACTTGGAGTCCCCACCAGGGCATTTTGGGGTAGAACAAACAGCAGAATAATGCTGATTAACTTGCACTGTTTCATAGACATAACTACAGCTTACCAAGTCAAGAGATGATGCACAGTCCCCCCTTTAAATTAAATAGCAAATAAGTGTGTGTGTGTGTGTGTGTGTGTGTGTGTGTGTGTGTGTGTGTGTGTGTGTGTGGAGGGGGGGGGGGTATCTACACTCAAAGCATCCAGCACTTGATAAGAAGTGTTTCCATTCTGAAGCTCATTATACAGCAAGCAGATTTAAAGCCTATACTGGTGTTGTATATGGGTCTGTAATAGGTGTATACCAGGCTAATGACCACTAAGGCCATGCAACCCAAATGTGACTCATAAATTTGATTTACTTAGGGGTGATTTATGGACTGTCTCTGTTCATCAGAGACATAGGCACCAGACCAGGGGTGAATTTTCGACTACCCATCCATTGGTCCACGGTTAGGGAGGAAGCCCATTTCATATGAAGGGACAGTCTCTTTCTTCCACAGAATAGGAATTCTTTGAGAAACATATCTGTCTCTCCAACATGTCATATTTATGTCAGAAGCAACATTTAGGTCTTTTGATCTAGAAGATCTGATGCTGTTTTGCAGATGTGCAAAAAGTCAATCAAAACAGGGTTCAGGGATGCCTTGCATGTCAGGTAAAGTTTGTCTCTCAGTAGTGTGTAAGTTACAGATAAAGAGACAGGTCTTTGAGATGATCAATGTAGGACATTTTGTTTACTCCCTGTACTCTTTTTGCAAGGAACCTTTGTGAACATTCCACCTGCTGCATCTATCTAGTCAGGGACTTACCAAAGGGGGGCAATATACTAAATGATGGGTCTGATGAGGGTTGAGTACAGTGGTATGATGACCTCTCTGAACCTAGATGCCATGCCCTTACTTATAAGTTGAGCAACATAGAAAAATTTTCTTACTACCTCGGAGACATGTTGGTCAAAGGTTAGGTTACTCTCTACATGAGTTCCCAGATCCTTGACTACTGCATCAGCTTTTAAGGGTGTTATATTGATGACAGAGTTTCCTGGGGTGGTTGCCTTCAGTGTGTTATAAAGGAGTTTATGTCTAGTTCCATAAGTTAGTTAACAATGCCCAAGTAGGGTATTGTATCAAATGCATTAGCCAGATCTAGGTAGATAGTATGTACCTCCCTTTCCCTCATCCATTACCTTACTGACATTTTCAAAGGAGTCCACTAGGTTTAGTAAGCACAAAGTTCCTTTGACAAAGCCAAACTGGGATGGATCCAGAGTCTGGAGGTCTGCTGTGTCCTTGTTGATAATATCCACAATAATTCTTTCCATGGCTTTGCAAATAAGACTAGTCGGATTAATGGGTCTGTAGTTTCCAGAATATGTTGAAGGCTCTCCCTTATGAAGGGGGGGGTAACTGCTGTAGTCCTTCAGTCCTCCATTCTCATGTCACAAAGCCTGTTTTAAGACTACAGTTAAATAATGACTCAAGGGGTTCTGATAAGTCATACTGTAGACTGTACACGAGGCATCCCGGAATGTTATTGGGGCCCACTGAGGTCGTGTTTTTGGCTTTAGCAAGCTGATGGCAAACATGGAGTGCAGCTGGGCCATGTTTGCAATCAACTCATCCTACTTTTTGGTCATTCACCCAACACAGGAAATGCATTTACATGCTAATTATCCAACAACTACGATGAATGCCCATGTATGTTAGGTGATTCACTGAACAAACAGGTGGGTTAGGATTACAGTTCAAACTTTCACCATATAACAGGATCCGATTTACAGTCCAGACCTTCAGCATACAACACAAGTCTACACCATACATCAGAAATCCATACATTTAAATACTGTAAGAGAATCAAGACAAACACTGAATTACTACTGCTCTAACTGAAATCATGAGGCAAATTAGTAGATACCAATGATCTTCTCACTCTTACCAATACATTTTGCTGCCTGGCGTCCAAACTGCACAGTATCAAGACAGACAGCACATTTGGTGGCACGCATATTGAGCCCTATGCTAAAGCGATGAGGAATGTTGTGATGCATTCGCTCCTTCAAGCGACGACCAAATTCTAGGAAATGGTAAAACCAAAAAAATTACTATACTCAACAAACATCCTGGAGACTGTAACTTACTGATCTCTAAAACAAAACGAACAAAAAAAAAAAAAGTTAGTCATGAGACATGCAATAATTAACCTAAAGTCAACAATAGTTAAAATCCATCAGTTCTCCTAACTAGTCCATGTTGCTTTATGTAAAAGTAAACACATTCAAGGACATGAAATGAAACACTCCAGAAATGTACCACAGATGCTATACAGTATCCAAAATTCTCATCAAGGCTTAAAAATAAAATCCATGCACTGCTCACAATATGCTGTTTACTCATATTTATAAATACATACTAGAAGGACAAACATGTAAACAGCAGATGTGACTGCTGAGTTTGCTCTAACCATGTTATACACTTGCAGGAACTGTGTTCACTGGCAGGAAAGCAACAGACATCACCTTCATGAAATAAGGAAAGGCAATAAAAGAGGATTCCAAACTCTTTACTTGAACTGAAAATGAAACACTGAAGATTGTTACATGCCTTTTCATAACTCGATCGTCTGCTGGGTGTTAAGTCAACACTCTAGAAAACAGTGAGCTCCTGATGCCTGGCAGGGCTTGCACAACCCTTATAAAAAAGTGAAAGTTTCTTCTGCCAGGAAAACCTGTAACTCAGAGATTCTTCTGGCTGAAGGAATAAACATTAGAAAGAGAAATTGCCAAGATAAGAAACACATCAACAAAATTTAAAAAAGCGGTCAAAATGAGATAATGGTAACCTTTTGAAGATTCAAGCCCTGTGACTTAATGGCAAGGCTAGGTATGAACATGCAGGCAGAGAAGGAGAGAATACCTATAAGGAAGGTCTTTGCTACATCTAATTTAGCTACTACTTTGTTGGCGACATGATCATGAAATGATGAAAAGACAGATAGACGAACATTAACAGAGGAATATTTCAGTCCACAAATGGACAAAGGCAGGAAGCAGTTCAAGATGAAAATGTCCTAGAAAGAAAAGGTATTAACCCCCTTGTCTGTGGTTTATAAAGCAAACCTCTTCCACTTTGATGCATAAACAACATGGTAACCAACATCCATATAGTCAGGAAAAACAAAGAAACGTTACATAATACCCTGTGTTTGGCTGCTGCTGTGATCTCAGGAGAAAGACATCCAGCCTCAGTACTTACTGCAAGGCTGCGGTGCAGTGTGCAACCTCTGTCCTGTGTAAGGAGATTGCACACCACAGGAAGGTGATGTGAGGAAGTCTTGAGACATAAATCTGAAGAGGGGAAACCAAATTTGATGAGTCCAGTATATTATTAGCAGAATCAAAATGCTCCCTAGTATAAAAAAATCAGATTGACTCTCTAAATGAGGGGGAGTTAAAGGGAAGGCATAAACAAAATCCCTCCTACATGTTAGAGGTACCGAGTCTGAGAAAAGAACCTCAGCATTTAGCCCTTGTGAGGAGAACTGCATGCAACAACTTGAGTGTTGCATGGACGTAAGAAGATAACTCTCAGGTATGGTCCCATTACTCAAATACATCATCTAGTATATTGTACTTGAAGCTTTATTCATAATCCAAGGGCTCTGCCTGGCTAAGGATGTTAGGACAATGAGTACCCCTGAAATATGTTGAGTGACAATAAATAAATGCTGTCTGATGGCCTAATCCCACAGTACTCTGGCACCATGGCAAAGGAGACAAGGGTGAGTCCAAGCCTTCTGCTGATATAGGAGGACACAAGAAGGTTTGTCAGTTCAGACCAATGGACAGTCAAGAGGGAGAAAGTACTGAATGGACTAAAGACTAAGACAGATTACCCACATTTCCAGCATACTGACAAGGACATTCAGTTCCTGATAAGATTATATTTTTCAACAACCACAAGTAGAAGTAACCTCCCCACTCCACCTTGAAGACATCCAACATTAATGTCTTTATTGGTAAATGGAAGAGAAAGTGGAGACCCTGGAGAAGGCCAGATGCCTCAATCTACCATGCTCATTTCCAAAATACCTTCTAATACAATGTGAATCTAGACTTTGAGACTGTCCACATGCCAATTACACCAAGATGCCAGAGACCACTGCAAGACCCTCAAGTCTAGGCTGGGAAATAGAACTGCAAGAATGGCAGTTGACAAGAATCCTGCACTGACCACAGAAAAAGACTAGACAAAGATGGACCCATAGTGAGTCAGACAGCAGAGGTTTTTCATAAAGTTTTTTTTCCTCTTGCTGGACAAGATAACAAAAACAAAAAAACACACGACCATTACATTTAGGATCAGTCCAAGGAACAGCACTCACTGAGACAGGATAAACAGACTTCTTGAGCGGTACAGCTGCTCCCATCAGGTCAAAAAGCTGCAGAGTCTTGTTCCTGTGGCATCTCAGTTGCTCTGCATCTGAAAGATGACAATAACCAGGTAAAAGAACAGCAGATCCTCCATATGTGCAAAGCGGTAGCCACCATACTTAAGTATTTTGTTAAGATACATGGTACAGAATGCAAACTAAAAGGTAATGACCTGAAATGGTATCTCTGACCTGCAAGGGAAAAGTGAAGAAAGCCTCAATGACCTCCATGCATTGATATGTGACGAGAATTGTTCTGTATACTCAGAGAAAACAGCAATGCTGGGGGTGTAGAAGGGGCTGAAGTGGCAAAAGTGGCATCATTTTCAAAAAATTCCACCACTCAGAAATGGATAAACCTGGTTTCTGTCCTTTGGGAGATCAAGAAAGAAATGGGTCTAGAATCCTGTCCTTGTGTAAAAATCTGTCCAAGTGTCCTCTTCCACAAAAAGGACTGAACATACTGCTGCAGGAAAGCACATATGCAAGGAGTTGGGAGGAAGGCATCATGAGTGACAGGATGTGCTCCTGCTCCAGGACCTGAAGGACCTAAGAGTCCACATTAATGGTTCCCTAGGCAGTTAAACTGAGGAAGAACTTATTCTGCTGAGACAGTAGAAGGTAGTCCTTCAAGCAGTCAAAACTGCTGAGACCCCAGGGAAGCAATTCTGGACTGCTGAGAAGGCCTCACACTTGCCTAGGGAGGTTGGGATTGGGTTAGGCCTGTCTTTTCAGGAGCATATAACACATCACCTTTTCCAAAATATTTGTGCACTGGTTGTACTTGGAGTTTCAATGCTTTGTATAGCTAACATATGAAGGCCAGCTCTTTCCCTCATCCTTCAGCACTGAGACAAGATGCCAAGCAGCTATACTAAACAACTGCAGCCCAGAGTAGTGAGAATTCAACATCATGGGCTGCACGTCATTATAGTATGGGTATGCCTGTTGCCTACACCGTACATTCAAAGTGCTGGGATTGCCTATAAAATTCCTGAGTCATGACAATTCTTCCCCAGGAAAGTGCTTCCTGGGCTTCAAATCTATAAGAGGCTCGAACATAGACTGGCATTCTTGGAGCTTCACAATTCAATATCAGGTCAGGACCAAGGTCTAAGTGACGGCTTGCAAGCTCATGTTTTTTGTGGAATGCATTTTTAACTGCCTATGCTGTGACCATCAGATGACTGCCCCCAAAGTTACAATCCTTAGGAATGGGTATTTCCAGGACAAACTAAAAGCAACTGTCAAAGCCATAGTAACATATTGTCAGACCCTCCTTCAAATTGAATGTAGTGATAGAATATCTGGGAGGTAATACACAAGGAAGGGGCTCAGAAAAGTACAGATACTGGTGGATGACAGTACATTAACATGTGCATCATCAACATTATCCCATCTCCAAAGTATCAGACAAATCCTTTAAAGCTCTTGAAAAAATGTTAACTGAATCCTTATTACTCCTAAACACACACACAAATAAACTAATTCTGTTCAGCTCAGAAGATCTTCTAAAAAGTAGTACATATTTCAAAATATTTTTTGAAAGAATATCAGAATTGAGCACATAACTCAAAGTAAATTACTTGGAGTTATCAGTGATCAAAAATTAAGAGATAATCACCACATTGATAGCAACATATGGAAGACTGACTAAAAACTAGACATGCTTTATAAATCTAAACTACACTAGTGTAATTACTTTTCTGCATGAAAAGTAACTGAACATTTCTACTTCAAGTTAATTTTTTTAATGTTAGCTTTGGCAAAATGTACAAGTCAAAACAAATTAGAACAAAGGTATAATAAAACAGCACAATTTGTCACATATCACACAAACTGAACTCACCATCATATTGTTTTAAAGAAAATAGATGTGATATACAACATCCTGTATAATCCAAGCAAATGTCCAACTCCTGTCAATTTTGTTCAAAAGTACAGTCATCCAAGGTCACTTAGCGTCATAAACCAAAACTAAATATTTTAATAAAAAAATTCAATACCCTCTTCTGAGATTCCTACCTAGTATCTGTAACAAAAATAGGAAACACTATTCGATCAGAAATACATTCAGATCCTAACCTTAAACAATTATTAGCAAAACGAATTACTCATCTAAACTCAAACAGGAATTACGTCCAAACTCCAAACCTACTACTAGCCTACAGCAGCTTTCTTGTGTTTGGTCATACACTTGGTCCTGGATGCATCATCAGTTGGGGCTGGTGCAGGCCATGGGTGGGTGTGGCCTATATCCATCTGATTTGCTGAGATTTCCTCTCTGCTGTCTCAGGAGGTCCTGTCCTCCCCCTCCAAAGATCTCAAACGAGAGTTGGAAACTTGTGCCTGCTTAGCCGTTCTGGACTCATATGATGCCCTAGCTAACTCTGCTTGAGTGGACTTCAAAGGGGCCAACAGAATGGCAGACTCCTAAAGGGGTCTCATGAAAGGCCTCAGCCAAGTACTCTGTTGTTGGAGGGGGCTGTGAAGAAACTTGAACTCCTTCAACAATCTCAAACCTTGGTGGACTATCAGATGTAGAAACACAATCATTGGGCTCCCTAATACATTCAGATGTTTCTCCTTCTCCTTTGCCTGGTGAGGGAGATCAACAGCAGGACTGGCAGATGACATAGCAAGCAGAAGCCACAGAGGTTCCTTTTTCTTCTCAAAAAAATTCTGAATGGTCTTGGCCCCATGCTTAATAATTCTAAAAGTACATGGACTGGGGACAATTAAGCATATTGTGCTCATGTTGCAGGCCTTGCTCATGTTGCAGGCCTGGAAATGAAGGATCCATCAGATCTTGGGGACAGGAATAAACCTCTGGTATTTGGTCCAGTCAAGGGCTTCCCAAAGCAGGAAATCCCAAGTGTTATTACTGCAACAGTGAATCATGATGAACATCACAGTGCTATGAACAGTAACATGTAAAGACTTTTCTAGGCACAGGTAGGTATTAAAACATTGTATCTCGCATTCACTAAGAAGGGTTCATGTTTGTCTGAAACCTCAAATAGCTGTATTGTAAAAAAACCTATGATGGTCGAATAAAAGTTACCCTATCTCCTCGGTGTTCCAGTATTTTATGTCAAGACCCAATAAAATAAATATGTTCATTTAAAATGTCTAAAAAACTATAATCTCAGCTTTTGTTCTCTTATGAGAGATTCAATTTATAACATCAGAGAGGTGCATCTCATCCAGTAAGGAAAGGCTGCTGTACGCAGACAAGAATAATTACTGATAAGCCTGCATGATTACATGGTGGCCCTCCTAAGTGACTTTAAAAGCTACAGGGTGAAGTAAAGATAAGAAAGAGAATAAGACCACATAAGATCACCCTGGGGATCACGTCAGTCGCCCTGCTAGACAGGGGTCCAGGGAAGTAAATAGTGTGGGAAGAAATAGCCAGGGAATTGTTATGGCTAGGCTTGTATAGGCCCTAGGGCTGATAGCCTAGTACCAACCTATGAACATTAGCCAAGGCAGAAAAATCAATTAGATATAACAAGCAACTGGTAAAAACTTCAAAAATAATGCCTACCTGTTGTTGAAAGTCAGCCTGAGCCTATGGGCCAAGCTGAATGACCCTACGCTATGAATGCAAACTGTACAAGGTTTCATTGTTTCCACACAAAATTAAATCAGTCATTGCATTTCTATTTGTGTGCCAGCAGTAATTCTGCGAGTACAAGCTTTTCCCTTTTATGTGCAGTTACAGAGCAAGGCACAGCTTCCTAAAAAGGGGTACAGAAGCGTTTTCTCCAATAAAAAATGCTTTTCATGTGCTTTCAATGAGCTGAAACCTTGAACTGGTTGTTTAGTTTGGTTGAAGCTTCAGTTAGCTATGGGAAGCTGATATTAGGCTGCATGAAGTGCACTATTACATGCAGGTTGGAAATGGTAAAGACTTTAGTGGAAAATGCACTAAACTCAACTGGGAATGTCTCGAAGTCCTAAAGCACAGGAGTGTTAGTGCTGAGCCATATTCAACAGGTTTTCTCAGAAGAATTTTGACGACAATGAAGGGATCCTATGTAAAGTGCAAGCAGATGAATCACATACTATATGCTGTACCTTGGATGTAATTCTGGTACAGTACTTGCCCAGAGAGAAAATGTAATGCCAAAGAAAAAAATACTGATGAACAGCAGCACAGCATGGTGATAGCCTATTCAATTAATTTTATAATCTGGTTTTCACGGTACATTCATATCTATTTTTTTAATTGTAGTTTTTTGGGGGTCTATATTAAATGCTCGAAGAGGCATTCCATCTAATGCCTCTTCATCGACATGTAATCAGCGACTTCACTAAACTGTGAACGTTCAAAACAGCAATTTCTTTCCCTAGGAAAGAAATTGCTTGCACTAAAAACACATACAGGCTACTTCAAGCAAAGTGGGGGGCTTCACCCCCCACCCCCCTAACTAAATGTGCCAACTCCGAGATCGCACTACATTGGGGTTAAGGGCAATGTCACAGCTCAGGCCAAATTATTTTTTTTTCCCTGGGAAAAAAAAAATCACTGACCTGAGCCTTTGCTATTTTGTGATTTCAGTCTATATTTGTTGGCAAAACGGGATTCGCTGTAATGCCATTTTGCTGATCTAATATAGACCCGTTTTTTTTTGCTACCCTGCTGCCTGTCTACCATCAGCTCCCCACAATTGACTGGTCCATTCCAGCATTAGGGGACAGCCAATTGCAGAGCAGTTTTTTAATATGCTGCCTAATCCCCTCCCCCAGTGGTGATGTGGGCTCTGTGTCACCCTAGAAGGAATGCCTATGCTACTGGTACAGAGGTGTGGTTGCATCCAGATATGCCTCCTGTGACGATAGGAGGTACGATCAGTTATGCCAGGAGAAGTAGGGCAGTGGATGTGTAACATATGCCAGCACAGCTAGCTGGAAATTAGTAAATAATTATATGTTATTTGAATATCAAACTGATTTGTACAGATGTTTGTGTTGAAAATCTATTTATAAAGCTGCTTGTGTTAAAATTTTATCAACAGTGAGCGCTGCTGGAAAGAAAAGAAATGTACATGCATTATTGTAACTGTTTAAATGTATATATTGTAACAGAGGATACTGGAAGACAAGAGGATAAGCTCAAGTCCTAGCTAACTCTGGAAAATAGCTAAAATTAAATTAGGTCGTAAAGATTGTATATTACAGTTCTGGTTGCAGCCAGGGACAAAAATGTCTGGGAAACCAAGTATTAAAAATCCTTCTTTATGGTCCCTAGCAGGGAGCTAATTGCTACTCTGGAAGGCTAGAGGTTTGAAATTGGTTTATGACTTCCAGGAGCTGAGCAGATCTAAGCAAAGCTCTGACTGTGGGTATGGTAACAAAGAGGTGCTAAAATCCTGGCAGCTTCTAGTGTTGGTGATAGCGTGGGAAAGAGTCAGATGACCAGATTAGATGTCATAATGTAAGCTGTCTCAGAAATAATATTTAGATATTATATAGAGAGGTTTCTCAGTCAGACTGAGCACTCTTGTTTTGGAAACCTGACAAAGAAGGATCCCTCACCTACTTCATCTTGCCTTGCTCTAGTAAATGACCAGGGATAGTAATTGTCTAAATCAGTCAGGAAATATATAGTGAGATTAGTTAAGTACTGTTTTTCCTGTAACTGTGTGAATCTATTCATCTGTGTTATTTTAATATTTCCTGTGGGTGAAACTATAGTATTTACTGTAAATAGATATTTAGCATTTTCAAGTTCTTTTATTATTTATTATTAAATATATTTAGACCTTTCATTGTGGCTAGTCCTTTTAGAAAATATTTAAGCTTTGAGAGTAGTTGTCTATATTTATTTGGTGATAACTGTGGCCACTCCTGAAAGCCTGGTTGGTTGGTCAGCATTACCATTTGTATTAATATTAATTTCACTCAGTATAATTGGGTGCACTGTAAGGCTCTTAAAAGGAACTAACTTGGCAGTGAATCTACCTTATAGTCTGGGCAAAGTTGGTAGAGAAAGTCATCTTTGCCAGCTTTTCCCAGGTGTGCATGTGTATCAAAATTAAATCTCAAACAGCGTATTTCAGCTACTTGCAGCAGGGACACAAAGCACTGATTTCACAGAGAGGAGGACTTGGCTTTGGACACTCGGCTAATCACCTGACCCTACAGCTGTGCCAGTGGGGAACCTTATTGCTGACCTGTGGAGAGACAGAGAGAGAAACCCAGACCCCAGGGCTGAGTGTGCTCCTTTTGTGCCCTTAAGGAAATTGAGCTTGATGCAGCGAGGTCTGCATTTGGAAATATTGAGTGTATCCATTTGTATTCCAAGTGAACATCCCTCCCCAGTGTCAGTGGTGAGGATCAAGGAGCCTTGATGACTGGCCCAGAGTGGGGATGTCACATCTCCCATAAGGGCTGTGAAGGCTGTCAGCACACCTAGCTAAAATGTTGTAAATAATCCTTTGTCATTTGTAAATATTAATATGATATACAGGCTTGTCTTACAAATGCAAGAGAACTATTATGTTAGGATTAAACAATATGCTATGTGCTGAGCTTCAAAGATGTAACCACAGTGCACTCTGCTGGAAAACAGCAGAAATTTATATGGACTATATGTCTGTGCAACTGTATGTTTTCATAGCAGAAGTTGGGACATACAGAGTTAACTTGCAAACTCTGAGAAAATAAGTAAAGAATGTTACGAGTGTGTTTACCAGAACTAGAAGACATAATGTCTGCAGCTGGAATTTCTTTCTATTGTTTGAGACAGAGATAATTATAGGTTTCAAGGGTAAAATTAACAGTTTTATGATTTCCAGTTCCAGGCAAGCTTCTAAGAGAGAAGTGTCAGCTTCTAAGAGATAAGTATTGTTAACACGAAGGTGCTAACTTTTAAGTTTCTGTTGGCCTGGAAACTAAGGAAGAGGTAACAAGAATGATGTAATCTGAGATGACCCAGCAGAAGTGTTTGATAAGAATTTAAGAACTATCTCAGAGAGAACGTTTGTGCATTCTGTATCTTGTCTTGGACCTGTAAACATTCATTCAGCACTTGTCTTTGTTCTGTAAGAGTTAGATCATAGTATTTCTCTTAGAGATAGATAGGAATATAGCAATATTAGTCTAGATGTTTTCTGTATTTATGTGAGACTGTCCTGCAATGTCGTTTTAAAATATTTCCTGTGATTCTGAACTCTATTGTCACTGAGTTGAGTTAATGAGTATTGCCTTGTGATTTTATTATTTATTATTAAATATATTTAAAAATTTTAACTGTGGCTGGTTTTGTATAGAGATATTTAAGCTCTTAGAGTATTTGCATATGTATTTGGTGATACTGTACATGCCACTCTGGAATAGCCTTAAAAGTTGTGGTCATGCTTACCATTTGGATAACAGTAACATTGCACAGTAGAATTGGTCACCCTTTTAAGGGCTTTATGGTAGCTGATAAGTAGTGGTTGGTGGCAGTGATTGCTAACTTACAGTCTGGGCAGAAGGGGTCATAGCTAGTGAACCTGTGCCAGCCTTCTCCAAGAGTGTCTGTGTGTTTGTATAGAAATCAAGTCTCAGAGAGTGTGTGTGTCAGCTACTTGGGCAGCGACATGAAGCACTGGTTGGACAGAGAGGGTGCTGGAGGTTTTGGCTTGACCACTTGTCTGAGATCTTAACCCTACAGCGGTGCCAGTGGGGAGTCTTATTGGGGATCTGGACAGATAGGGAGAAACCAACCCCAGACTGACTGTGATCTCTGTGTGCTCTTAAGGGAAATTGTACTTTACTGTGTGTGTACTTGTTATCCACCCAATGTGCACGTCCCTCACTGGTGTTAGTGGTGAGGACTGAGGCTCCTTGATTACTGGGCCAGTGCAGGAGCTTCACAATGGCTACTACAATGGCTTGAGTCAACCAACTCATGCCTCTCCCTCTGAGGACTGTTCCTGGGCTAGTGGCCTACACTACCTCACCCTGAAATGCTAGATCACCAAAAGGAGAAGAGCCATCACAGCTCTTCCTCTCAGTTGAACACGCAGATCTTTTTGCTCTTCCAACATAGCTGTAAAAACTATGGAATGAATATTCAATAATCCTTGTTTACTAGTCAAGACAGTAGACAGAGTAGGTGGGGTTATAGGATAATTGAATGACAGGGTGCCAAGTATGGTAGCCAACATCAGACAGCCTCTAGTACAAAGAGTACTGGAAAATTACCACATTCCCCAATAGGCAGCGCTCTGACAGATGAACGGATGCACAGTTTGAGATAACTGACTACACTATTGTGAATCAGGTCAGCGCTAGTTAGGAGTTGCTACAACAGAAGAAACCAGAATAAGCTCTTATACTTTATATTACGTCATCCTTTGTTTGTGTTTTGTTTGTTAGGGCATTTAAAAATGGACAAATTAGTTGTTTGTACACCACCAGCAGATAAGAGGCACACCTCCCTCATCCCATCAGAATAATTCCAGAAAAGTAAGCATGCCAAGCAAACTGATTTCAGTCTGTACGTGTCCCATATAATATGTGGCATTGTGAGCAGCACCTTGTGAATGTGTTCTGAACCTGATGAAAACTAACTTTGGAGTGAAAATCTGTGGTTCCCCCCTTTTAAAGGGATGGCTCTGTTTGTATTACAGTACAGAAGTGGTACAATACAGGTTTTGTATTACATGGGAGTGGTATACATTGTGCAGCAAGGTTAAGATTAACAGTATGTTGACAGCTGAGGCAGGAAAAGCAAGACTTCACTCACCATTGTACCTTGCGTTCAACAGACATAAGTCAGACTAAGTCACCACTAGAAACAACAAGAAATGAATTTGTACATGTTTGTGTATTAGGGGACAGGGTAAGTGACACAGAGAGCTGGACATCCAATGCAACAATACATCATACTGCAATAGCATATATTGTATATTTTTGAAGAGTTTATTTATTTATTTACATTTCATTGCTAGGGTTACTCCCATTAAGTCTATGGCTTGTTGTTGAGGTAGATATCAGATGATATTTCCACTGAGACTATAGGTAATTTCGCCAAGAGAATGGGGGATATTCTCCTAATCTTCTACGGAGCAAGGTATTCAAGTCTGTGGTGCTACAGACAAACAGAGGAGGCTGCTACTGTAGCATTTTTAAGAAATGAGATGGTATTTGACAGTTTACCTGATTTTGAATTGCTGCACCTAGAACTGGTAACTTGAATCTTCACTGGTTCATGGTCCACATCCAACCCAGAAAGTGATTCAAAGGTGCAAGAGAGTTTATTGCTGCACACCAAATTGGTACTCGAGTTCTACCTACTTTGTGATCAATACTTAATCCAGGAAGTGATTTGAAGGTGCAGCAGTGTATATACTGCTCAGTGTATAGTTTCCAGTGAACAAGCTAGTGAAGGTAGATGAGCAGGTTCCTTTTTTGCCTACAAACTCAGCAGTGTTTATGAACACTTTATGTAAATTACACAATCACACTGCAGACTTCCTAGCCAATATTGACCTTACACAGTTAGTCAATGACACTGCCCACCTAACTCTCCAAAGCAACAACTACTCCTTCCTGGATTTGCTAATCAGTAATCTGTTCTTCCATCTTAATTCAGTGACCACTCCCCAATAACCTTCCAAATTATCCAGCAATCACAAAAACGTCCTTCTACACTAGTTGCCATCAGATCCAGAACCACTACCAACATTAAAACCTCAAAAATACACCTCATCACTATTAACTTGTCTCCCATTACCAATTTACAGAACCCCAAATCAGCTGCCATAGCTCTTATACATACTCTCCTTCAACTTCAAAACAAAATCCTTTCTTCTGACACAGTGCTTTTTTGAATAAAAAAATGGCTAAACACTGAATTGAAAGGTAATAACGCATGGTGCTGATGGAGTTTAAACTCTCACCAGAAAATCATATTGCCATTTATTCTCTGTGTAACCTTGCTAAGCAAACTATATGTAAGCACATAACCAACTATTTCAAACACATTCACTATTAGACAAACCCAATTAGTTCTGGCAGAAGTAAACATACTCACAGGCCAGAAATGCACAAATTTCTTCATCCTCCTCCATCACCATCGATACTTCTCAAGGCTGACTCTCATCTTCTGACTTTCTCATCTAATTATTCCACCTCCCTAGTACCACAACCTCTACACCTCAAACCCCAACTCACAGAGCTCCTCCAACTTTTTATCCCCTTCTTCTATTTTAAGAAAATCAATCACAAAGACCTACAGCCCCTACTTGAAAATACATTTGGACTCACCAGTCGGTCCCACACATCCAAATTCCCAAGTGTATCTCACCCTGCCAAGACTTTCTTACCATAAGTCTTTTCCACATCTGTAACCTCTACTTAACTCAAAACACAATAGCAGACATATTCAAAACTGCACTTGTCAAATCCCATATCAAATAGCCCTAGCCAGGAATGCCTCTCCCTTCTACAATGATTCCATCTTCCCTACACTTGGGACAACACTTGAAAAACTAATTTACAACCAAATGTCTACTTACATTCAGCAATTCCATCTTCTCAGTCTTAAACAGAATGGAGTCTAGGCTGCTTGGAGTAGAGTGACAGCTTTATGGTCACTTATAGATGTGATCCTTCTCTCAACATCTTCTCACAGAAATACCTTACTAACAGGATACAAGGTCTAAACAGCATGTCATATAGGGACAGATTCAAAGGCCTGTCACTATACTCGGTATTCTAAAGACTGCTCAGGGTTGACCTTTATCTGGCATACAAGGCATCCTCCAACCCATTACTGATGGATTTACTGCTCATCAGCAAGTCAAATGGCATCATAAATACTTGGTCTAGGGAACAAAACCTTTTATGCAACATCAACAGAATAGCTTGGCAAGACATGCTTATCTTGCAGAGGATATTGTTGCTCTGGAACACACTCATCCATATAAAACAAAGCTCATCTCTGTCCATATTCAAGAACAACTCAGTTCTATGGATGGCAAACAGAAAATCTACTAATGGACAGATGCAGTTCATAAATGCTTTATCCCATTCATGGTTCCCCCTCAAATTATCTATGGTATCATCCATGCTATTCTCACTAGCAGTAATATATAATTATTAACCATGAGATGAGTAAGGCCATTCTAACATCAAATGGGACAGATTAATTCAATCACAAAAAGGAAACTTGGCTAGGCTTAAATTGGACCACAAGGGCAGAAAGCCTAATAATTACCTATGAACATGTATAAAGGAAACCTTTCAGGAGCACTCTTCATTGACCTTACCAGAGTTTTTGATCTAACTGACCACCACCTCCTCCACCACTAACTCCAACACTATCACCTGGTTCCAAGACTTCTTAAAAAATAGGTATTTAAGAGTCAAAATTGGCCAGTCCCCATCTCCCCCAGAACCTCTCACCAAAGGAGTACCTCGGGACTACATACTCGCACCACTCTTGTTTTCATTCTTTATTAACAAACCACCCTCCAAACTTCCTAAACCTTCCCATCATTCATTATGTTAATGTCATGGTTATACTTTGATCCAATCCTTCACATACATTCTAACTTCACATCTGACCTCTACTGCTATAATTCCTAGCTAAACAATCATGAGCTATTCCTAAATATTACAAAAAAAAAAATTGATATTTTGAACCTTATAAAATGTGAACAAAAACTCCTAAGAATCTCAACATCACGTATCTCAATCATACCCCCAAAGGAGTCAACCATGTCCTTTAAATACCTAGATTTATGGCTGGACCAGTCACATAACTTTCATAATTACACTGAAAACACCAGATCTTTCTTTTGCTCTGGTCCCTTTCTCTCCAGAAGAGCTAGGGCTGCAATAACGCAAAGGAGGCCTCCAAGCTCAACTTGAATAGGGACTCCATATCACAGCCACAGTTCTAAAAAAACCTCCTTAATGTTGCAGTCCATTGAAAATAAACCTGCCAGTTCATTTCCACCTCCCCTCCGGAACACCATTGCTCCACCCTCTTCAAAGCAAAATGGCTGCCAGTCACCTACAGAGTTGAGCTACTCGTAGGGTCTCTTCTTTTCAAACTACTTCGATCAGATGCCTTTGTGCCAAACTCCATTAGTAAAACTACTACATACAACCTCCACAACATTTCCCCAAACCAAACTGTACTACTGACCACTCTTTCTCCATTCTTGCCCCCCATCCCAACTCTGGCAATCCCTCCAGTCTTCACCTAAAAGAAATTTCCTCTTTCTCCCCTTTTGTAGCACAACTCAAAAGATGCCTCCATGAAAAATCTGACTGCACGTGAATAGTTAAGTCAAAAAGTTAGAGTAAGACACTTATTATTAAACAAATACTTGCGTTTGATAACTTACCAAAACTTATTGACCTGACTTTTTAACATTTCTGCTTATAATCATGCTCCTCTTTTTAAAACACCTTTATTAAGTTATCACTTAAGAGAAAGACACACATACTTTAAAAGAAAAAAAAAAATAACATTTTTTCACACATTACATGTGTGTGCTCTCTGTTTAAAACAACTGCCATTCAATCCGGCATAACATACACTGTTCAATTCATGGCTTCTCAAACCCCCCTCCTGAATATTCCCAGCAATTCCATTTATGTCTATGTAATTTGTTCCTTCCCGGTCAACAGAATTATAGTTGGTTTAGATTTTGATTTACATTTTCTAGCAATTACTATTTTGCAGGCAATAGCATTACACTTAATAAGGCTTTACTATGACTAGGCACTTTGGATCCTGTGTTCCTGTTCCAAAGAATCATTTCCTTAGTTACAGCCATTTTTTCCCATATGTTTCTGACAGAATACTCTGTATGGAATTTTTTTTTTAAATCTGCCAACTCATTTTATGCACACACACACACACACACACACACACACACACACACACACACACACACACACACACACACACACGCACAAAACAGTTGCTAGTTGCCTTTCTCTGTTTCCTACCATACCTCTAGCATTTGTTATCGACCTAAAGAAAAATTCCTTGAAGTCTGCTTAGTGTATAATACACCTATGCAAACACTTCCAAGCAAAAATCCTAAACCTTCTGGATTTTCTTGCATACTTGGGAGCCATAAAAGTCATTCCATTGCTCCTTTGTAAATTGTTTTCTCAGTCTTTTTTCCCAACCTTTTCTAACCTTCTCTGATAGCTTATAGTAACCATGCAATATTTTATATGCTGTACTAATTATCTCTTTTAACAGCAGCATGCATTCTAATCTTTAAACTTTCATTTTCAACTTAAATAAAAACATTTCAACTTTCATAGATACTCTACTACTTCTCCCATTGCCTCTTTGTTTCATTATTTTAATTGCTAGAAAATGCAGGCACTACTACAGTATTTTACAATTTTATATATCTATTTGATACATACAAGCATGTGTCTATGTTTAATGAATGTTCACACACTGTATATAGCTATGCAAGCTATGTATATATGCTCTGCTTCTAAATGATGCTTATGCAAGCTATCAAAAAGCTTCTTTCATGTATGCATATTTACCAATATTTTGTATTCCTTCAGACATGTAACTGAATTTTATATACATGTCAAAACTAGTGTCAAATGTGGAACTCTTCTCCCTGGGCCTCTGCTGAAAAAGGGTTTTATCCCAGTAGGACTTTCCCTATAAACAAAGGTATATGAATAAATAAATAAATAAATATCCACATAAACTCTACTAAAAACTCTACCAGAGCTAGTCTTTTACTTAGGGCTCCTCTATTCCTTTCTCTTTGCCTATATACATGGAAATAAATCCCTTGTAGGGAAGGGCAAGTGTCTAACTTGCAGTCCAAACTTATGCTCGATCATATTTCACTCTATTCATAGGTTCATACTAGGCTATCTGCCCTAGGGCATTTATAAGCCTAGCCAGAGTGTGTGTGGCTTTCACCACCCCTTAGGATGAGAATACTATACCCATTAGTTTGCTGTGCCTCTGTCCAGCAGTGATACAGAGATGATTCCCGGGGTAAACCTACGATCTCCCATCCACTCGTCAAGATTTCTCTTGAACAGAGTCAGTGAGGGGCTCTGCCTCACATGGACTGGGATTCTGTTCCATAGTGTAGGGAGTCTCTGGGTGATGAATCTGTCCCTCCAGCACGTCCTATTTATATCCGTGTTGAGGTTTAAGTCTCTTGCTCTCGTGGCTCTGGTGGATTTGGATTTTTTGAGGTGGAGCATGTCCATTAATTCCGGGTTGGACATGGCCTTGTATGTCAGGCACAGATCACCTCTGAGCAGACGGTATACGACTGAATAGAGCTGGAGTTTCTTCAGTCGGGCATCGTATGACATATGTTTGAGCCCCTTTATCCTTTTGGTGAGGAACTTCTGGGGTCTTTCCAACTGCTGCAGGTGTCGGGTAAGGTACATTCCGAATGGGGCGTTGTACTCAATCATTGGTCTGATAAGTGAAGAGTACAGGAGTACAATGACCTCTCCTGATCTGGATGTGAATCCCTTCATGATCAGGTGGGCAATGTAGAAGGTCTTCCTAACCACTTTGGCAATGTGAGTGTCAAAAGAGAGGTTACTGTCAACTTGGGTCACCAGGTCCCTGATAACGTCTTCCGTGTTTAATGGATTACCACCTATGTGGTAATTAGGGGTTACCTTGTTTTTCCCAAAGGGTATGACTATACATTTTTTGGCATTTAGCTTAAGGCCATGGCTCTGGCACCAGTTATCCATTTCTATGAGACCTCTCTGGAGGATGTCTGTGTCTGATGGAGTGTCAATTATGGTGCCCAGTTTGCAGTCATCTGCAAATTTTGTCAGCCACAATCCCCCTATGTTTGCCTGCACTTCAGAAAAATAAATGCCGAACAAGAGGGAGCCCAGGACTGAGCCCTGTGGGACACCGCTCGTGACCGGCTTAGAGTCTGACATGGCACCAGCAACTCTAACCCTGTGTGTTCTGTCCTTGAGCCAGTTTGAAACCCATCTTGTGACATATGGGTTTACATCTAAGCTGGTGAGCTTTTAAGTTCCATTCTCTAGTTATTTGCTCCCAATAACTTGGTCCCTTTGCCAGTTTTCTCCAGTAAATTCCAGCCCCTTCTTGCCTATTTTCTGTACCCCTACTTGCAGTCATCCCTACTGACAAATCCTCCTTTTTCCATTTGTGCACTGACTTTGACTTAGTTCTTAGAATACTTCCTACAACTTTATGAATATAATATTTCACATAGTGACTGTTATTCTCTTTTAGGATCTGCATCCAAAATCTAACTCACCTCATATTTCTTGAACTCCCCACCACTTCATTATTGTCCCTTTCCACTTTGATTTATAACCTTCTGCTTGTTTTATGTATATGAACCCTAACTGCATAACTCTAAAATATCCAAACAAATTGAGTAATTCTAACTACCTTGTTCTCTAGGTATTTATTTATTTTACATTTGTTAACTGCGTAGAGTCTGGCTGGTTAAGTAGCCCGTTTTCAGCAGAGACCCGGGGAGATAAGCTCTATAACAACAGTACAAAAAGACTACAAAAAAAAATTTAAAAGATTTACAAACAATATACAAAAAGTTTGACAGTTGTCAGCAATCACAATTTACAAAAAGGGAATGTAAAACAGAAAACATTACATTTCTTACGCCTTACTACAGACAGTAATATGAAACTCATTAGATATAAAACTAAAACCTATTGTGGTATTTTCATTTGGTAGACGTAGGACAAGAGGATAGCAGAATAGAAAACATTTGATCGAAGGCATGAGAAACTAGCCAGGAGTATTACAGGAGCATAGCCATTGTTGAATAAGGAATTCCTTCCGGAGTTTTTTGAAGCTATGACGATCTGTGTTTTTTTAAGATATTCTGGGGCAATAGGTTCCACTGTTTGGCTACTTTGAAGGAGAAGAGAGTGTCACCAAAGTAATTATGGGACTTTGTAACCTTGAGTATAGGTTTCTCAGATGATCAACTTAACCCACTTAATTGTTGCCCTCTTCCCCTCCCAAATAAATTCCTTCAAATCCTTATTAATTATTGTCCACAACTTCTCCTAGTGGACAATAATATGCCTGACCGTATATAAAGCTAAAGGGACAAAAAACATGTTCACTGCTTGTATCTTACTATCTATAACCAAAATAAGAGCTTCCAGTTTCTCAGTTTTTGTATTTCCTTTTGTTTAGTCTCTCTCCACATATCCTTTGGTGCTATAACCAAATCTATTTTTAAACCATACACCTAAATACTTAATTTTATCATGTCCCCATAAATATGTATATTGCTGAACCATTTCATGTATGGGTATATAGTTTACCGCTATAGCCTTTGCTTTATCTTCATTAATTTTTTACGTAAAATGAGTTAAAGCTGTCTCAAAATGTTTCCACAATAATGAAATGTCCTCTTCTGGATTTATCAAGTACAAAATAATACCATCTGCAAATAAAAATAACTTTTCTTGAATACCATACCAATCATATCCTCAAATTTGTGAGTCCCTTATTTTCTTTCTCAATGACTCTAAATATAATGCAAACAAAGAGGAAAGAGGACACCTCTACCTGGTTCCTCTGTGCAAACATCCAAGAAGAACCCTCCCACCTTAATTCTTGCATGTAATCCTTCATATAATCACCCTAATTAATCCTATTATTGTATCAGGGAATGCAAATGCTTCCATTACCCTACTTATAAAATCCCAGCTTACTCTACTGAATGCTTTCTCTGCATCAAGACCCACCAACAACAGTAGTATTTTCTTACATTCTGCTTCCTACTGGACCATCATTGTTCTATTAAAGTCAAGTGTTCACCTCCCCTCCACAAAAAAAAATATTGATCTATATCTATCAATTTTGGCAACACCTTTTTCATTCTTTTAGCTGATATAGATAAGCCTTTCATAAATCATGATTTAAAACTGAAATGGAACTATATGAAGCTGGCTTGGGTGGATCTTAATCAGTTTTGGGTAATAACAGCCACCACAACTTTCTTCCAAAATGCTGGTCCTTTCCTTCTTTTTAAAATAGTGTTAAATAAAATCAAATAGTTCTTTATCACTTAATTCCCTGTTAACTTTCAAAGTTCCACAAAGAATACCATCTGCTCCTGCAGACTTCCTTGCAGATTGATGACATCACTATTTTTATCTCATTTCCTAGCTCAACTACTAGTTGTTGAGCCACATCTTCCTCTAACCTTGGCATAATTAAGTCTTCCATAAATATTCCCATTTTTGCTCTTTCTTGGTTTTCACATTGTTCTGGCTTTATACAAATTTTCATAAAATTTTAAAAATGTCTCTAATACCCCTATATGATCTTGAGTTATTTTTCTTGTCATTGGCTTCCGTATGTTTCCAGACAGCCCTTTCTACTTTCTGATTCCTAGGTTGGTGTGCTAAAAGTTTTTTGCGCTTTGGAGTTCTCAAAAATAGTTACTTAAAAGCAATCTTTTTAAACTCATGCATATTATCCAAATACACCCTTATTTCCCCTTTAGTACTCTGCAATTGCTCCTGTTTTTGTTATGTCAAATTCCCTTTATTCTGTAATACTTTAATAGGGTTTATCAATGTCTTATTCCCTCTCCAGGAGGTAGCACTTCTATATAAGCAGTATTTTCTTTTTTCAGCTCTTTTGCTCTCTTTTTGCTAGATTTTTGTCATCTACTTAATCATTTCTAGAAAGGTATTATGTTGTTGGGTATAAGAAGTACACAATTTTTCTTACTGAGGCTGGAGGGCTAAAAACCCTGACCATTTAGCTTCATGCAGATGGAGGCTAAGCTTATTGCATTATCGGCCAAATACTCATTTTAGTGGGAGAATCTGGAGTCAAACTGCAAGGAAAGGAAACGATAATCACAAAGGTGGAAATGCAGGCATAAGAACCCTAATACTTAGAGCATAAGATTGATGGAAGAGGTAAAATTAAGAGGGATGGCTTTACAAAACCAGGAAAAAATGGGGGAAAAGTGGAGGAAGTGTAGTAAATGGTAGTTAAGTGAAGAAAATGGAAGAAAAGTAAGGGAGACCACAAAAGGGACTAAAGTTACCACAATCGATGACAGGGAGTGAAAAAAAGGAAGTAGAACATCATTACTGATGACATAATGAAAAATGTGGTACCTATGAATAATCAAGACATTTCTCAAAGAAATACTCATCAATCAGAACTGAGTGATAAAAAAACTGTCCTACAATCTTCCCATACCAATAGAAAAAAACTGCATTTATTTTATTTATTATAGGGAACAAGCCCCCCACATCCTCCAATACACTAACTTCATGGTTGTGCAAAGAAGCTCACAAAACCAGTATGCAGAGGTGTCACACTAAAAAGGATGCCTAGCTAGTTGAAAAAAAATCAGCCAGCTATGACTGAGATGTAAGCACCTAAACTGGTACTCATCAAGAAATTGTACGATAAATATGAAAAAAAAATGCAATAGCACTAAACATGAAATCTGGACTGGAATATCATCTCATAGGTAAGTACTAGGTTATCAGCCCTAGGGCCTATACAAGCCTAACCAAATGAGTTCCCTGGCTTTTGCCACTCAAGAAAATTATTTTCCTATGCCGCTGTCGAGCAGAGCCACAACAGTTATTCCCGGAGTGAATTTCCTATCACCCATCCAATTGTCAAGATTTCTCTTAAAGAGGGCTAATGAGGAGCTTTGCTTGACATGAATGGGCAGCCTATTCCAGAGCAGGGGAAGTCTGTGGGACAGGAATCTATCCCTCCAGCATATTGTATTTATTGTGGTGACAAGATTTAGGCCCCTGCAGTGTGTGGCTTGGAGAGATTGGGATTTCTTTAAGTGTAGCATGTCCATCAGGTCTGGGTTAGACATGGCTTTGTACGTTATGCAGAGGTTGCCTCGGAGTAGGCAATATATAATGGAGTAGAGCTGGAGTTTTTTGAGACAGTCAGCGTATGGCATCTGTTTGAGGCTGGTAATCCTCTTAGTGAGATATTTCTGTGGCCTTTCCAGCTGTTGCAGATATCTTGCAAGGTACAAGCCAAATGGGGCATTGTACTCTATGATGGGTCTAATAAGGAATGAGTAGAGAGGAATGTAGACCTCTCTTTTTCTGTAGGAGAACTCCTTCGTGATCAGGTGTGCCACCTAGAAGGATTTCCTGACTACTGTGGCTACATGATTATCAAAGGAGAGACTACTATTCACCTGTGTCCCAAGGTCTCATCACACTTTCGGTGTTTAGTAGGCTACCGCCTATGTAGTAGCTCATGGGTATGGTATTATTCTCAAAGGGGATGACAATGCACTTCTTGGCACTGAGCTTTAGGCCATGACTTTGACACCAAGCGTTAGTCATAGTGAGGCATCTTTGTAGAATGTCCACATCTTTAGGTGAATCAATTATGGCTCCTAGTTTGCAGTCGTTTGCAAATTTCATTAGCCAGAGACCAGCTGTATTTGCCTGGACTTCAGAGAAGTTGATACCGAACATGAGAGGACCCAGGACCGAACCCTGTGGTACTCCGCGTGTCACAGGACAGAACCCTGTGGTACTCCGCATGTCACTGGTCTGAAGTCGGATTTGGAGTCGGCTACTTTCACTGTGTGGGTTCTGCTACTGAGCCAGTTGGTCACCCATCTTGTGACATAGGGACTTATGCCTAGTCCAATGAATTTATCTATAATAGCAGAGTGGGGGATGGTGTCAAAAGCCTTGGCTAGGTAAAGATAGGCCGTGTACTGCCTTACCCTTGTTTACGGCTCTAGTGACTGCTTCTAAGAAGTCAATCAGGTTTTGGAGGCATGATCAACCCTTTACAAACCCAAACTGAGTGGGGTCCAGAGTTTGGAGGTTACATATGTCTTTGTTTATAAGCTCTAGGATGATGCTTTCCATGGCCTTGCAGACCAGGCTCGTCAGGCTAATGGGGAGGTAGTTCCCAGGGTCTGGGGTGGCACCCCCTTTGTGGAGTGGGATAACTGTCACTGTGTGCCATTCCTTAGGTACAAAGCCTGAACTGAGGCTATGGTTGAACATGGTATTTGGATGGGATGGCAGTTCATTCTGTAGTTCATGCAGAATGCAGCCTGGGATGTTGTCCGGTCCCATAGATGCTGTGTTCTTGGCTTTGAAGAGTGCAGTCTTCACCTGTGCGATCATGATTTCAGGGGGTTTGCAATCATCTGGCATGGGGATGGGCCCTTTGGGGGGTGCGGGGGGGGGGGTGAAGTTAGCACTGAACCTGTCTGCCAGGATGTTGGTAATATCAGTTGGTTCGGTAAATGTAGTGCCATTGTGCTGTAGTTCAGAGCAGATCCGAGTGTTGCCATTGAGATTCTTGACATAGTTGTAGAAGGCTTTGTGGTTGTCTTTAGAATCCATGGCGATTTTATTTTTGTAACTAGCTTTGGAGGACTTTATGAGGGATCTCAGCTTCTTGCTGGGGCTGACCAGGGAGTTCCTGCAGTCATGGGATTTTACTCTTTTCTGCAACAGTTTCTTCCTACTGTTGTAGAGCTTGTTTATGGCAGGGGACCGCCAGATTGGCTTCCATTTTCTGGAGGATAACGTCTTGGTTCTGTTGGGGATGCCACAGTCCATGCACTCGAGTATGTGCTTATACAGTGCATTTGTATATGATTCAGCAGTCGTGCCACTATTTTCCATCTGTGTGGGTGTAATGAAGTTTGCCACTACTGACTTAAGAAGTATGAAGTTGGCGTTGGAGAAGTTTTTTTTACTGTGGTTTCCTTAATGGGGGTGGTGGTGGGGGGGGATATGGATATCTAGGGTGATTAGCTTGTGGCTGGACCTGAACAGCGAGGGGAGCATTTATTACCCGTATTGGTAATGCCCAGGTCCAAGATGTTGCTACCCCTGGTAAGGGTATGGACAAACTGGTTCAGGGCGTTGGAATTAATGAATTCCAGAAAACATTGGGCATATAAGTTAGTACATGAGCAGTTTTCCCAGTTGATGGAGCGGTAGTTGAAATCTCACAAAATTAGGATATTGGGTTGTATTATCCAGTATATTGAGAAACATGGAGTGGGCGTCCTGGGGCATGGCGGGGAATCTGTAACACGCTACAACCTGAATTTCAGTCTTGCCCAGTGTTAATTGTACTTGGATAATTTCGGAGGCATTAAGTTGAGCAACTAGCCTGGAGGTGTGGATATTCTTTATGAATATGGACACGCCTCCTCCTTTAGTATTTCGGTCCGGATTGGGTGGCCGAAAGGTGTGGTAAGAATTGTAGCCTGGTAATGCAGGGATGTTCTCTGGAGCCTTAAACCAGGTCTCTGTCACTGCACAGATGTCGATGTTCTCCATCTTAAGGAGAGCCTCGGGTGTGTACATTTTGAGGTTTAGACTTCTAGCACTGAGTAGCATTACCCTTAGATTTCTCTTGTTTATGTCTACTATGGTTGGTGTGTTTGACGTTTGAGCCTTGCCTTAAAAAGGCACTATAGGGGCAGCAAGATCCTTATCCGGAATCCCAGCGGTGACAGGTGCAGGCCATCTTTGCAAAGCATCGTGACCTGTTGATCATGTCACCCCAAGCAGACAGATACTGGATCCCCTTGGAATGACACCAGAATCTTAGCCAATTGCTCAGGTCAACCATTTTGTCCTTGTACTGTGGCATCATTCTGGGCGATGGCACAATGCTACTCGGGGCTAGTGTCACACCTGCCTGGGCCACATGGTCAGAAAGCTCCTCCATGTCTCTCTTCATGTAGTCCAAGGGAGGTACGCCTCAGGTCATTCACTCCAACATGGACAATGACGGAGTCATACTTGTACTTGTGGAGTGACCTTAATGCGTGCATTATATGATGGATCCTGGCACCCGACAGGCAGCTGATGGTGACTTTCTCCCTGTTCAGCCTGGTGAGGGGGACTTCCGTGTGCCTAACTATAGAGTCGCCAATGACTAGTGTGCTGGGTACGTTGTTTTGTCTTATGGGCTGAGGTTGAGTGGTACACTGATTTTGTGGGCTATGTGTCATTCGGGTAGTGTTGGGGTGGTGGTTGCTTGCTTTTCAGCTTTGGAGGTCTCTGTTGTTTGGGCTGATTTTTTACTGAGAACCTCCTTGAATGTAGGTGTGTGTTTTGTATTACTATGTGTGGGTTTGGGAGGTACAGGTTTTGATGGACTATGTGTTGAGTGCGGTGTGGTGTTAACCTTCTCCTCTTGACTGTCTAGTCCATTCTTGGATTGAGAAAGCTTGGCTTCCAGTTTGGCTATACAAGTGCATCTCTCACAGTGTTGGATGGTAGGAGGAGAGGGTTATCAGTATACATGAGGCAATTGCTACATTGGCCCGAGATGCCCAGATTCATCAGGTGGACAGGAGAAAACACCAGGAGCTGACTCTTGGACATGCCTGGTTAGTGCTTATTAATTTAAGTTCTAAGAGCTGATTTCCTCTTGATTAGTGAGGAAAGTTGAGTGCTGCAGTAATTTGTAGATTATTTAGTGCTTGCAGCGAGAGTTGGACAAGTGCAGAGCACCAGGAACAGTTATGAGTGCTAAAACTAAAAGACTGGCTTGTTCAAGGGAACAGAAACAGTTTTGAGTGCTAAAACTAGAAGACTGGCTAGTTCAAGAGAACAGAAACAATTCTGAGCACTAAAACTAGAAGACTGGCTAGTTCTAAGGGAGAATCTGAAGAGTTGACTTTCTGGCACGGGAATAGTTTAACCGCAATTAAATGCCATTGCACGGTGTGCAAAACCGCACAAATAAGGGTTTTTAAACAGAAAGATGAAAGGAATAGAAATAGTCCAAAATGGCCAATAAAAATACAGATTCTGAGCTGAAACCACTCCTCCAGGCAACAGATAGGCTGTCTCAAAGCTTGCCACTCTCACTGATTAACAAAGAAGCTTCCCTCTATCTCAGAAAGGCTTGGGCAACACAGAAATTTACAAACAGCTCAGAATTCAGCAAAATCTGAAAAACGAGTACAGGGATAGGATTTTTTTTATTTTTTTTCTTCAAAAGTTAGAGCAGATACAAGTGCTGGAATTAGCTGGTGGAAACAGGAGGACTAAATGTGTCATGTACTGAAAATATGAAAAAAAACCCCAGAAAACAGTACAAGTAGTAAAATAATTTCCCAGTGTCTCTGATAAATGTATCCCAGTAAGTACAAATGACACATTCGTTTCCTACTGAAGACAGTGTTTACCTTTAGTTATCAATGCACTTGTGTGCCGTAGGGAAGGGGAGGCAGCATGTAGTGCTCAGAAATCTGTCATATGAGTGCTGTCTGGTGAAATGAATATTCTTGTATGTTTTACATGGTCACTTGGAATGTTAAGAAAATTAGCAAAGTCCAGAATTTTTCAGGAATTACAAACAGCATACAGTAGGTTTCTTGTAATCCACAGCTGGGGAGGAACAGTTAATGAAATGGTATATACCCAAAATATGTGATGTAATAAGATGAACAAAGATTAAAAATATTCTATAATCAACAATGTGCAATAGAACAGTCACCGCAAAGTCAACAATGTCTGCTTCTCTAGAACTCTATACATTTCTTAGCAATCTGATGACTCAGTCAGGTTGTTAGTGAACCCCAGATATCCACTGGAGTTAGCCCTGCAGTGAGTACATCCCAAAATGTCCATCAGGATATGACATCAGGCAACTGGCTACTCAGCTGCATCCCATCAGAAAAAGACCATTTTACTCTTGGGTTGTTGGTCATGTTTGGGTTACCATAGGCAAATAGTCATCAGGCCACTTAAACACATGCAAGACTTGCATAAAGGTAATCTCTGGTAAGACAAGACTGTTGGAGAGTAACAGCAGGTTTCAAAACTGGCTTAAGCAGCCTGGTAGTGAAAATGTAGTGTTTTGCAAAGCCAGAAGAAAGTATATAATCTAGCTTGTTCAGCACCTCAACTGGCAAAAAGGAAAAAAAAAGGAGTTAGATTAACTCATAGAATGTAAAAATTAATATTTCCAATGGCACCAACCAAAGCTCAGTTACAGCAAGCTCCACGGAGCACCTGTTAAGATGTAGCTTAAAAACATACAGAGCAGAAGGAAATATAAAACTGCTATATCAGATAAAATTACTATCCACTGCACTCCTCACAATGTTAAAAATGTTGTCTCTGCACTAAGATAATCTAAGATATCATTCAGTGTCAAAATGTTATCGAAGTATTATTTTTTTTAATCTCCTTCTAAAAATTCAGTACTGAAACCCTAGTTATGTACAATGTTTTACTTACCATCAGATGATGTAGACTCTTTTCTGCGACTGGTAGGTGGTGCCAGCAGGCTGATAGGGTGGGGCTGACGTTCTGGAGATCGAACAATTGCCGACATAATAATCTGTTGCCTGGCAGTGGCTGGTGTGGATGGGGCATGCTCAGATGATTTATGGTGTGATACTGTAAAAGCATAAAACTATGTTTAAAGTTGACATGTAAGCAAGATACCTTAACAAATCAGCATTGCATTTCTTTTTTCATTTGTTATTTGAGAGGATGAGCTTAAACATAATTACATTTATTTCACTGTATGCAGATATTTTGACTGAGCTAGTGACAAATTTCAGTGCTTCAACTTAATAGCACCAATTTGTTTTTATACACCAAACACATTATACAGGCAAAATGAAGTCAGAAATATCAGTTCAAAAAATAAATAAATAAATACATTAAATCAATCAATAAATAAATTAAATTGAGCAATCAATTAAGAAATGAAAATATTTTTTTCCATGGTGGTGGACAGAGGGTTCTATAATATCTAACTACTGGCTTCATCTTTCTTCTCCCGAGTGACTTACTAGTTTCTCCACTGGAGAAAGAGCCCTCCATGTCCACTCACCTTCAGATGGAGGTTAAAGCTGGGTATTAGGAAGCATAACAGTTTGCTAATTCTGCATTACGTCCAATTCCCACCTTTTGGTAAGCTTGTGTTTTACACAACTGCTGCTCTTGGTAGGGGCATGCATGCTACCTTGTATGAGCAAATGCCTGGCTAAGACCAGCTAAGGCTTACATTGTTAAAGATGTAATCATGCCAGCAGAAATAGTTGCTCCTGACAAAATTGTGGAAGAAGGGAAAAGTATTAAAAATTGGGGACAATGTGTGCTTTTGGAAAATGATTATTCACAGTACACCAGGCAGAAGAGAAGTAAGCTTATTTCAGCAATCAGATAATGCTGAGAGGCAGGCTTGAGATTCAAGTTGACGTATTCAGCTTTCTTTAGAATATTTTTTCTTGGAGGATCAAAACATTTATGAATGCAGAACAAGCTAAGAAGGAAATAAGTACAACCAAAAAGGCTGAGCCAGCAAGCAGAAAGGAGTGTGCTTTTCATTCTTATAACTATAAAGCCCATATGAAGACTTTGCCACTGAACCTTTCCCACTGTTCTACACAAAAAATGCTTTGGCAAAAGAAAAAAGTGCAAGTTGGCAAGAAGAATCAGGAGTAGCTTGGACCTGGACCAAAGACTGGTGATGGGAGATGAAAAGGATCAGGAAGACAAAAAACAGTGTGAAATTAGTGAACAAAAGGGAAACCATGTAAACCATCAATCACATTAGAGTCAGGAGAAGACATCTGATATGTGGTTTTGCAAGAAGTGTTTAAGAAAATACTAAGCCATTGTATATAATCACTTTGTTTTTTTTTATAAATGTTTCCTAACTTCTGCGTAAGCCATTGTATAGAATCACCTTTTTATTATTGTTTCCTAACTTCTGTGTATATAATCACTTTTTTATTATTGTTTCCTAACTTCTGTGTAATCTATGCAAGTATGACTATGTGGAGTTTTTTCCCCAGGCCTCCGCTGAAAATGGACATGTATCCAGTTAGACTATCCCGGTAAACAAATGTAAAACAATTAAATAAAAACTGACATCTTGTGTACCGAGTTAAATGGTGTGTGAATTGTATAACATATATCCCACTTTATTTTATTAGGACTAAAGAAGTAACTGTGAAAAAGAAAAGTTGTTTAATATCTTACCATAACCTTAGATGCCATTCTCTTCTGTATGCTGCAGTATTTACAACATAGGGGAGTTCGCCTCTGGTGGACTCGTATATCTGGCCAATATACCAAAGTCAGAATGCTACTGCAAGGTACGTGCGATGGCGCATATTACTCTACGTACATCAGCCATAAAGAGACATTGGGTATAAAGCGGATGTCAGCAAATATCTACTTCAGAACTGAACGCCACTAAGCACCAGCCTGATAGTCAGAAATGTGTAACCAGGGACCAGGCAAGCATCAGTGGGAAGGCAGGGGGGAGGAGCAACACTGCAGCATATAGAAGAGAAGGACATCTAACATTATGGTAAAATTTTGCACAACTATTCTATGTCTTTCTATTCATATGCTGCAGTATTCATAACATGAGGGAGAATGCAAAGCTCATGCAGAGGAGGAATTAGCAGGAGCAGAAATATTTTCCACAAAGCCATGGAGAATAGCTCTGGCAAACCCTGGTCTGGACCTGGAAATTACATCCAATTTATAGTACTTGATGAAGGTATGAACAGAGGACCAGGTAGCTGCCTCCAGGATGAGGCTGTATCCAATCCTTTAAAGAAGGCCCCAGAATAGGACATTGCCATAGCAGTGTGCGCCCTTGCAGGGAAGACAGATGCTTTCCATTGGCCGAGTAGCAGAAAGAGATGGTTTTAGAAATCCATGAAGAAATAGTTTGCTTGGAAACAGGATGACCCAGGGCAGGCCCTTGTGTGATAGGAGGCAAACAACCTGTCAGACTTATGGATAGGCTTAGTTTTGCACAAGTAGTATCCGAGTTGTCTATGAACATCCAAGGTGTGGAGAAATTTCTCTTTGTAGGATTGGCGAAATGTGAAGAAGGTAGGAAGATTGATAAGGTGGATTCAGGGATAACTCATTAACCACCTTGGGCATGAAGGACAGGTTAGTCCGAAGAGAAACCCTGTCACTATGAAAGACAGTGAAGGGAGAAGAGGCCATAAAGACTTGCAGCTCAGAAAATCCTTCTGGCAGAGGTAACAGCCACTAGGAGAATCGTTTCCCTTGTGCAGTGTTGCAGGGAGAATGACATTCCTGGCTCAAAGGGGGCTAGGGTACATTTTTTCCAGGGCAAAATTTAGATCCCAAGGAGGAGGCACTGGTTACCTTGGTTGTCTAATGTGAAGGATGTCTTTTAGGAACAGTTTAATTTCCAACCTGGAAGCCAAGGGAGGAGACATAGATAAACATGCTGAGATGGTAGACAGATGTGCCTTGACTGAGGAATATGACAAGTCACTCTTCATTAATTTACACAGATAAGAAAAAAACACTAGCACCTCTACAGACAGTAGCTGCAAGTGCTTTTTAAGGCATCAGAAAAGAAAACCTCTTCCATTTGAAGACATAGGACTTCCCAGTAGTGGGTTTTTTGGCCTCCTGCAGAACTTGTAACACGTCCTCAGTATAAAGGTGTCTACAGGGAATTAAACTCCTATCACCCATAAGTAACTAGGGTTGACATTTGTGGATGTACTAATTTTCCCTTGTCCTATGTGAGTATGTCCATCCTGTGGGGTAACTTGTGGTGATTGCCCTTGGCTAAATGTATGAGAAGGGGAAACCAATACTGTCTTGGCCAAAAGGGGGTCACCAGCAAGATTTTTGGTTGCTCCCTCTGAGTTTTCAGCAGAACCTTCTGAATGAGTGGGAAGGGGGGAATGCATACAAAAACATCCCCTTCAATGAAAAAGATCCTGGAATCCTGGCACAGTACTTGGGAAGCTGTCTGTTCATGGGGGAGCACAAAGATCTATCTGAGGGATACCCCACTGATGAACAAGATCCAGAAACACATCCTTGTTCAACATCCACTTATGGGATTGAGTCATGGACCTGTCATCACATTCTGAGATGAGGGAATGTAAATAGCCTGGAGGGAAACCTGATTCGACTGGGTTATCTCCCAAGCGTATAATGCCAGTCTGCAGAGAATACAAGACTTTGTCCCTCCCTGCTTGTTGATGTACCAGAGGACTGTGGTATTGTCTGTGAACTACCTTAGAACCCCTTGTGAAATCTTCGACTCTGTGTACAGATCCTGGTTGGGTGAAAGTGGATGAAGGAGTAGGCCTGGATTTCTGGAGACCTAGAAAATCTACCACTCTAACTCCTTTATTAAACAGGGTAGGAGGGGGACAACACATTCTAGAGGGTAAGAGTGTTGTTTCCAAACTGTTCTCAGGAACCACTGAAATTTCCTCATGTGTAGTCTGGCAAATGGAAGCACTGGAATAGTTGAGGCCATGAACCCCAGGAGACGGAAGAACTCCCTGGTGTTCAGGGACTGAAGTGGTATTAGGTCCTGGAAAGAGGAGGTGAGAGACCGTATCTTTTTTTGGGGTAGACAAGCTATCATTGTGTCTGTTAGAATCCTGCACCCCAGGAAGACATGATCCTGGGATGGGATCAGGGAAGACTTTTGGAGGTTGATGGTAAACACTAGCCCTCTCAGAAGGGACATTGCTTAGGAAAGATTGTCTAGGAGTAGTTCTGGAAATGGGGCCTGGAGGAGCAGGTCGTCCAAATATGGAAATATCTGTATGTCCTATAACGGATGCTAAACATTTTGTGAATACCCTTGGTACTTTACTATTTAGTTTTTTGTTTGAGGGTTTTCGCTAAAGCAAGAAGTCTTGAAAAACGTGAACATGGAATATAAATGGCAGGTTTATAGGCAACCTATTAAAAACAATTACAATTAACTGCTTCTTTCAGAGTGAATTAAATACTGTTTTCAAAAAACTGCACAAAAGTCAAACAAAAAACTAAATAAATTTTCAGAACTCTTTCATCCCCTTCAAATGTAGAACAGACACACAAAACTAAGTTTATTTTCAATAAGGAAGGGTAACAGAGTGGAATGAGGCTATGCAAGCAGTATGGACTCCAGCTTATAGATTGCTTTCCCTACCAGGGAGGGAGTGATAGAGTAGAAGCAAACAGAAAGTAGTAAGGTAGTGCTAAGTGAAAGACCAGCTTTTGTAGACTTTGTATCTAGAACAAATGATGTTAAAAAAAGGCATAAATACAAGGGTGTATAAAGACTGTATGATAAGTATATGAATCAATCAAAAGAGGTTTGAAAAGAGAATGGAAAAACAAGTTGCAAGGTAATAATGGGAAGAAAACTGTGTGGCTACCAAGGTTGCAAGAAAGTCCAGGAGGTTTATAATTTTTGCAAGGAAGCACATGCAATGTATTCTTATATTCCAAGTATATATTCGAAATGTAACAAGTTGGTGGATCTTAAAAATTCCCTAGAGAGCACTTTGACAAACATGTTGGGAGAACAAATGGTAGTAATTAAGAAAAATGACTTCTGAATTGGGGTACTGGATCTGAATTGCCTAGACATAGTAAGGTCTTACTAAGTTTGATGCACTTAATGGCCACAAAAGTGACTACAAGAAAATGGAAATTAAAATCTAAACCAGCTGCAATAAAAGCAGTGAATATTTTAAATGAGATAAAAAAATGAAGGTGGGATCTTTTGAAAAGAAAAGGAGTAAATTTCATATAAGTAAATGCAATTTGTTGGAAAAATACATAGACAACAACATCAAGGAGGAGGAGTGAGGTTTAAATAAATGCAGGAACTGAGCAATTGATGTAATAAGAGCAACTAAAAATTCTGAAAAGAAAACATGTATACTGAATAACAATAATAATGGAAACTATTATTAAGGTTTGTTTTCTTTTCTATTACTGTGGCAACACAAAAGAAAAAATGTTGACATTAGTGTTGATCACCAAAATGTACGTGAAATCTCTGGTTCCAGAATAATCATCTACTTGAACAGTAAGGTAACCTTAGCAAGCCAAGTGGCCCTGGGAAGCCTCCTCTACTTCTGACACCTATTATATATTGTGATTATTACTTCATCAAGCTCCTACACTCTGCCTACTTGTAAAACTTGGAGGAAGCAATTAAGGTCTGCTGACCTCTGTTTTATTTATTTATTTCAGTTTGATGACCGGGGGGGTCCACTGGGCTCAGTGGAGGCCCGGGGAGAAAAGCTCCAACATTACATAGTAAAACATTAGATTTTCAGATTAAAGTTACAATTCAGGATGCAGATACATAAGTTAAGCAAAATACAGTTAATATAGAGGGTGTAGATACATTACAAAATCAGAGACATGAACAGGTAAATTGGTAAAGCTCCACATTACATTGTAGACATTAAAGTTTTAGATTAAAGTTACCATTCAAGATTCAGACATGAACTGGTACATTGGTAAAGCTCCCTGTTGCATAGTAAACATTAAATATTCAGATTAAAGTACCCTTCAAGATGCAGATACATAAGATAAGCAAGCTACAGTTAATATTGAGGGCGCAGATACATTTTAAAACAAAGACATGAACTGGTACATTAGTAACTTAGCATACAAGTTATGTGCTGAAAGGAAAAAAATTCCAATGGTTGTATAGAAAATGTGTCTTGTTTGGGTAATTATGGCAGAACAGTTATAAATGATAGGGAGAGGAGAAAAGAGAGAGCAAACTATATACAATATGTACATGAGAACGCTGAGGAGTGAGTCATTTTTAGAGGAGTTAAGTAGTAGGCAAAGGGGAAGTAGGGAAAATATGATCCTTTTATAACTTTTCTGGTTGACTCCATTCAAATACAACAAATATTTCTTACTATCCTGCTGTAGACGTTCATAGCTCTACACTTCTAATCAGTCAAACTATCATCCAAACACTACACACATCCTTGAAGAATCTAGTTAATTTCTCATTAATCTCCATATGCCTTCATGTGACTAACAATCAACTTCCTTAGCTTGCTATTAAAAGATTAACTTTTCTGCTCCTCAGCTTTCAAAGCACTACATTCATTTGCCCCCTAGGACTCACCAGAAATCATGCCTCAACATTTCTTTCTCTACTTCACTTCTACCCACAACTTCCAACTGGAATTGTAGGCTACCCTCCTCCACTTCACATTCCTTCTCATCGTTTTTACCCCTCATCTTCATACTTCTTAAATTGATGTTCACGAAACGGTGATGTAACTGCCTTTGAATAGTACAGTTTTGTACCTACCATAAATGTAGATGTTCGAAGATCCACATTGCTGCAGTCCTTACACTTGGGGTAGTCCGCTGTCCTCGGTCGGCCCGAATATCAAAGTATTAGGCTGACGTCGGTCAAGGCGCTTAAGACTGACATCAGGACGTCAGGGTACAAATGCGTATGACCGACGTCATATCCTCAGTCTTTTCTTGCCCCAGATGTCAGAAGACCATAAACAGAAAGGTCAAAACCAAAAGACAGCAAAAAACAACCAACCACCCTTGCACTAATCATATGAACAATATATACAATATGCACAATATTTACAACCCAAACCACACAACCGCCTCTAACAACAGAGGGGAAGGAGGGAGGGTAAATTGGACTGCAGCAATGTGGATCTTCGAACATCTACATTTATGGTAGGTACAAAACTGTACTATGTTCTTCATCTCACATTGCTGCAGTCCTTACACTTGGGTAGAATCCCAAAGCAGAGGTAAGGGAGGATGGCAAAACTATAAAGTAGCAGGAGCTGCCAAAATGCCCTGTAAAATAGCAGTGGCAAACCCAGCCCTAGATTTAGAGTAAAGTGGAAGGTGGTAATGTTTAGAGAAAGTATGCACTGAACTCCAAGTAGCTGCCTCCAAAATATCTTTAGTTGCCACCCCTTAAAAAGCTGTAGAAGTGGCAGTAGCTCTAGTGGAATGAGGCCTAATCCCAGCTGGAACCTCCTTACCATGATGGGAATAACAGAAAGCAATACAAAACCCAATCCACTTAGAAATAGTTTGTTTTGACACAGGCTTGCCCTGAGAACCCAAAGCAAAAGAAACAAACAACTGCTGAGACTGCCTGAACCCTTTAGTTCTGCTCAAATAATATCGTAACTGCCTGTGTATATCCAAGGTGTGCAAAATCTTTTCCCCTTTATTTTGGGGGTTTGCATAAAAAGTAGGCAAATGAATAGTTTGGTTTAAAGCCACACTAGAAACCACCTTAGGCATAAAGGAAGGATTAATACGTAAAGATACCCTATCCTTATGGAAAATTAAGAAAGGCTCAACTGCCATAAGGGCCTGTAATTCAGAAACCCTTCTCGCAGAGGTAATGGCCAACAAAAAAGCAGTCTTCCATGATAAATGTTTCAACTCGGCAGTAGCTGCAGGCTCAAAAGGTTGTAGAGTGAGTTTCTCCAACACAAAATTGAGATCCCAAGCAGGAGTAGGAGCTCTGCTGGGGTCTTATATTCTTTGCCCCTCTAAGGAATTGCTTAAACAAAGGATGAGAAAACAATGGTGGATCACAGTCATAGTGAGCAGAAATTGCTGCAGCATGAATCTTAATAGAAGAGAAGGACAATCCTTTGTCCAGTAACTCAGCAAGATATTGAAGAGCCACACTTAAATCAGGCTTAGCAACATCAAATTCCTTTGCTGCACTCCAAAATAAAAATCTCTTCCATTTATCTGCGTATACTTTCCTTGTACTAGGCCTTCTGGCCTCCAAAATAACATTCAAAACTTGCTGCGGAAGCTGAGACCCTCCAGGGTTTAAAACAGAATATGCCAGGCTGTTAGGTGAAGAGAGTGAAGTTTGACATTGAGTAAATGACTGTTCTCTTGAGACAGCAGGTGTGGGATCGAAGGCAAAGGCCATGGAGGCTCCCACCAGACTTCTCAGTAATGGGTACCAGTGCTGTCGAGGCCAATCTGGAGCTATTAGAATCATCTTTGGCTTGTCCTGTCTGACCTTTAGGAGTACCTTTGGGAGGAGAGGCAGAGGTGGAAAGGCATACACATGAAGATTGCCTCAATTGAAAGAAAGAGCATCCACTTTCAAGCTGTGGGATGAAACCTTTTGTGCAAAACTTTGGCAGCTGGTAGTTTAGTGGAGAAGCGAACAGATCTATGTCTGGAGTTCCCCATGACACTGTCAATTTCTGAAATACATGAGGATCAATTTCCACTCGTGGGGATCCATAATGCGTCTGCTCAACACATCTGCTAAGGAGTTCTGTGCTCGGCAGAAACCTTGCCTGAAGATTGAGCTGTAAACTGAGAGCAGTCTCCCACAAAATCATTGCTTGCCTGCATAGAGGATAAGAATGTGTTCCCCCTTGCTTGTTGATGTACCACATGACAGTTGTGTTGTCTGTTAGAACCAACACCTGCCTGGAAGAAGTAAATCCTTGAAAGCTATTAATGCAAATTGGACTGCTAACATCTCCTTCAAGTTGATATGTAGATGTTGTAGTCTGGCAGGCCACGTGTCTTGTATCCACTTTCCATTTAGATGAGCTCCCCAAGCTTTGTCTGAGGCATCTGTCGTTAGAATCTGACTCGCCTCTGGCGGATCACAGAGAGTCCCTTGTTTAGGTGACATTCCTGAGCCCACCACAAAAATTCCTTTTGAATGCAAGGTATTATCTGAATGACAGTGTCCATATCTTGGCAGTGCTGTGTCCATACATTTTGAGATACCATTGTAGCTTCCTCATATGCAGTTTGGCATTGGGAAGCACCAGAATACAAGATGCCATGAACCCCAAGGCTTGAAGGACTGTCCTTGCAGTCAGCCTGGACTGATGAGACAATTGATGGAAGTAAAGGGAAAGATTCTTTTGTTTGTCCGGGGTCAAAAGGCCATCTGGGATGCTGTATTCAGTCTCACACCCAGAAAGCACATGTCTTGAGAGGGTACTAGACTGGACTTTATTTCGTTCACAGAATACCCCAGGCATCTTAGCACTGCTATCACATATTGCAAATGATGAAGAAGCTCGTCCCTTCCTTTGGCCAGAATCAGGCAATCGTCCAAATAAGGATAGATCTGTATTCCTTTTAGCCTGAAGAAAGCTATCACTGGAGCCAGAACCTTTGTGAACACTCTGGGCAGTAGATAAGCCAAAGGGCAATGCAGAGAACTGATAATGAGAAGTCCCAGCTCAGCAGATACTTCCTGCAACTTAGCCTGATAGGAACATGAAGGTAAGCTTCCTTGAGATCCAGAGTCACCATCCAGTGATCTTTGCCCAGCAGAGGTAAAAGCTGTTGTAACGTCAACATTTTGAACTTGGGAATGTCCAGATAAGTGTTGAGGATAGATAAATCCAAAATTGGTCTCCACGTGTTCCCCTTCTTTGGTACTAGGAACAGGCGAGAATAAAATCCTAGGCCTACTTCTGGCAGAGGGACCGGCTGTATGGCCCCTATTTGCAGCAGCAGAGAGATTTGTTTGTGAGCCGCTATTCTTTGCTGAGGAGGAACGTCTGGCATGCCTTTGAAAGGAGGCAAGGTATGGAAATAAAACCTGTAACCTTGGTGTATAATATCCAATACCCATCTGTCCTGGGTAATTAAACTCCAATTTTCTTTGAAGAGTGCCAACCTTCCTTCCAAAGGTGCTGCCAGACAAGAAAGCTCTGGCAGCTGAAAAGGTAGGTCATTGGGCCTGTTTACGAAAGGACTGGCCCCTGCCCTCACCCGAAGACTGTGCAGGTGAACTCCCTGTTCTAGGTCTGAGCAGCCCTGAGCTCTACCCTACCACGTCTAGATCTTCCCTAGACTGTGAATCATAAGAAGGGTGCGTCCACCCCTTAGCAGGCCAATTCCTACTAAACTTGGAGGCTGAACTTGCAAAAATCTTTAACAGTCTGCATAGACTTAGCCTTGTCTTCCATTTTCTTTAAAACTGCCTCCACAGGTGAACCAAACAATACATCAGACTGTAAAGGAGCATCTAAAATCCTTGTCTTAACATGGTCAGATAAGTTCTGATCCCTCAGCCAGGCGTGCCTGCGAAGAACTGACCCAGTGGCAGCCACCCTAGACGAGGCCTGTACAGCATCAAATCCACATTGTAAAGAATGCTTACCCACCTGTTCAGAAACATGTACCAAATCTTGTAATTCTTTACACTCAGTGCCTTCCGCCAGAGCATCTACCTTAGACTTCAATTGAGAAAGAAGATAGTTTTGATATTTCAACATGTGAAACTGGCAATTCAAAGCCCTCATAGCTAAGGTGGAAGAAGTATAGACTTTCTTTCCCCACCTATCCAAAGCTCTGGCCTCTATCTGGAGGAACCGGATTTTTTACCACAGAGGCCTTGACACCCTTAGGTCCCTGACTAACTGTTTCTGGGTCCGCCCTAGGACTCTTATACAGATATTTATGAGCTTCAGGCACCCTGTAATACCTGTCGGTTTAACAGGAGCAGGAGGCAAAGAATCAGGATTAAGTGAAGCCTCTGCAAACACATCTTCCACAACATCCAGAACAGGAGGAATAGCCAAAGGCCTATGCTGGGGTAAAAGCAAAATTTCCCTAAGCCTTTTCCTGGAATCAGAGAAGTCCTGACCTTCCCACTTAAAATGTTCCCTCATAGAATGAAGAGTCTCTGAAAAAGAAAAATCCTCTGGAGAAGAAGCAGAAGGAGTAGAATCATCCACATCAGAATCAGAATAAGGAGAATACTCCTGCAAGTCTTCAGCCGAAGACTCTGAAACATCCGAAACCTGCTCAAAACTCCCCAACTCTGGTTCCACCCTAGGCCTCTTATCAGGAGGGGGCAAAGAACCTCTAATCAAAGTAATTAAATCTTCTGCCATTTTGAGCATGTGCTTCTCGGGCACAGATCCTGAAGAACTAGGAGTGACACCAACAGAAGCTAAACCTGGCCTGCCTCTGGGAGAAGCCTTGGAAACAGAAGGAGAGGGCCTAACCACCCTAGGAAGGGAGGGAGTACAGTAACCTGAGAAGCCCCTTCAGCCTGACCTGCCTCCTGAGAGGCCACATCCTGCAATATCAAAGTCTCCCCCTGGGACTCCAGAGAAGCCTCGGTGGAACCACGGTTCCACTAGCCTCCAAAGAACCAGCGTCCGGTGCGGATGACTCTTCTTGCCTGGGTTTAGCTGCTTTGTCTTTGCGCTTCTTGAAGCGGGCGTCGGAGCATCCGGCGGCATATTGTAATGCACCGCTTCCGAAGACCAACCTGGCACAATCTAACCCGGCTTAATAGTGCGCTTATTAAACCTAGCACAAAAGCGACACCCAACAACGTCGTGCTCAGGCCCCAAACAAGGAATACACAAAGTATGATAATCTCTATGCGGTATCTGCTTCCCACAAGAAATACAGTTATTCACTTTTTCTGACATCCGGTAAACCACAGAGGCAAGAAAAACTAAAATATTCTAGCAGGTAGCCAACTTTGACTCGGTCTGAAACTCGGTCGAAAAATTTCCAGAGCGAGCGGCACTTGCAACGCTGCTTCTGCATTGGACCATGCGGCAAAAAAGACTGAGGATATGACGTCGGTCATGCGCATTTGTACCCTGACGTCCTGATGTCAGTCTTAAGCGCCTTGACCGGCGTCAGCCTAATACTTTGATATTCGGGCCGACCGAGGACAGCGGACTACCCCAAGTGTAAGGACTGCAGCAATGTGAGATGAAGAACATCTACTATCTTTCTCACCTTCTTACCCAAGTCACTCCTTACTGTGGATTTAATACCATCCCATCCAAATTCTTCTTGCTCTATATAACCGGACTACTGTTGTATGGGACTGTTCTTACTTCTTCAGCAACCCTCCCCATGCTTTCCTTAGATATCCACTTTCTGGAGTTGGACCTATAAGATTTAACCCTACTGTTCTTCACCCGCCAGAATTTAACTTGGAAAAGTACCTGATTTGAAACGCTCATATCATGAAAATAAATTCCCTCAATGAACTTATTAGTGCCCTCACCTCTGTCATCCCAAGTAGAAACTAGTCCAGCCTGCTGGCATTATGCCTACCATCATTTTTTGAAGTATGATGAAAGGCATCCTTATGGGAGTACCTTCAAATTTTGTTTATTTTACTTTTGTGGGGCTTTCATAGTGTTTTAAAATGCTTTTTATTGTTTTTTTCTGTTAAAAAAATTAACTGCTACTTTTCTCTTCCCACTCTTATGCTTATCTTCTGCCCCCTAAACCTTTCCTATCTGTCCTTAAACTGAAACTTTTTTTTCCAGAACTGCATTTTAGCCTAGCCTCTCTTACCTTACCTCGATTCTGCTGACTCTAGCTTTTCTACTTACTTTATTTCAATACACTAGCTGACTATCTGATACACCTTCTCTAACCTACTGACTTACCTGTTAGTTCTTCCCTTGCTCTGAATGTTTCCTGCTGAACTCCACTCTCTTGTGTCTTCCCGCTCCGTTCGCCCTCCGGGCTCACTCCGCTCCCCTACCCTGCCCCCAATTCCCACCCGCCCCCAGGGTGTCTACCTATATACTCTCTTAGCCACACCCCCCCACTCCTCAATTCTATCCCAACCAACCACTCACCTCTTTCTAGCCACACCCTACATTTTTACCTCCACACCCACTAGCTTTACATCTCCCCTTATTTATCTCTAACCTTTTCTCACAATAGCTAATCCTTCTCCTCCTCATACTACATATACTTACTACTCCATCATTCACTAACCTCACCCTTCACTAATTATCCTTAACCTACTAGGTACAAACCTTCCCCTATCATCTATAGCCTTTCTCACCTAAAGCAGTCCTTTTCCTCATCTCTCTACCTATAACTTTTTTCCCTCCTCTCTCAACATGCCTAACCTACACCTCTGTCTACTACTGTCATTGTTCGCTTCTCTCACCACTATCTATCTCCTTACCTCCTATGAACAACCCCTTCTCAAAACTCTTTTCATACCATCCAAACACACTACTACATCACTTCCTGTTTCATGCACAAACTTTAATAATTCCACATATAACCATAGCTACATCCAAGCCAAATATCACCGACTTTTTCATATAAAACCTCAATTCCTAACACTTTCGAAAATTATATGACCTTAATCCTAAACTTAGCCGGTATCATAACTTCACTTTGATCCACTCCCTTAAGGATGGAGACATTCATCCAAACCCAGGCCCAAAGTTTCACTCATCCTTCTCTAATAGTATTGAATCTGATTCTATCCCATTACTATCAGCTCAATCCTCAAAAACACTCAAAATTGCCCATCTTAATATACGTAGCATCTGCAACAAAATTACTCAAGTACATGCTCTCCTAGATGTCCACTGCTTTGACATCCTTTGTTTAACTGAAACGTGGCTTAAACCAACAATAAAAGATACAGAAATTATTCCCCCAGGTTACAATATTATTCGCAAAGACCGCATCAAAAAAAAAGGTGGAGGGTTGCTATTCTCTACAAGGCAGGATTACAAATCAGTAAAATAAACCACAAACCACATTCTTTAATGAAAAAAAAAAACTAAAAAAAAAGAAAAAATATTTCCCCAAAAACTAAAAAAAACCCAAACCCAAAACCAAAACTGCAGATACAAGATTGTCACCTACTCCTGCTTGAGATGAGGGAATGTAAATAGCCTGGAGAAACCTGATTCGACTGGGTTATCTCCCAAGCGTATAATGCCAGTCTGCAGAGAATACAAGACTTTGTCCCTCCTGCTTGTTGATGTACCAGAGGACTGTGGTATTGTCTGTGAACTACCTAGAACCCCTTGTGAAATCTTGACTCTGTGTACAGATCCTGGTTGGGTGAAAGTGGATGAAGGAGTAGGCCTGGATTTCTGGAGACCTAGAAAATCTACCACTCTAACTCCTTTATTAAACAGGGTAGGAGGGGGACAACACATTCTAGAGGGTGAGAGTGTTGTTTCCAAACTGTTCTCAGGAACCACTGAAATTTCCTCATGTGTAGTCTGGCAAATGGAAGCACTGGAATAGTTGAGGCCATGAACCCCAGGAGGCGGAAGAACTCCCTGGTGTTCAGGGACTGAAGTGGTATTAGGTCCTGGAAAGAGGAGGTGAGAGACCGTATCTTTTTTTGGGGTAGACAAGCTATCATTGTGTCTGTTAGAATCCTGCACCCCAGGAAGACATGATCCTGGGATGGGATCAGGGAAGACTTTTGGAGGTTGATGGTAAACACTAGCCCTCTCAGAAGGGACATTGCTTAGGAAAGATTGTCTAGGAGTAGTTCTGGAAATGGGGCCTGGAGGAGCAGGTCGTCCAAATATGGAAATATCTGTATGTCCTATAACGGATGCTAAATATTTTGTGAATACCCTTGGTACTTTACTATTTAGTTTTTTGTTTGAGGGTTTTCGCTAAAGCAAGAAGTCTTGAAAAACGTGAACATGGAATATAAATGGCAGGTTTATAGGCAACCTATTAAAAACAATTACAATTAACTGCTTCTTTCAGAGTGAATTAAATACTGTTTTCAAAAAACTGCACAAAAGTCAAACAAAAAACTAAATAAATTTTCAGAACTCTTTCATCCCCTTCAAATGTAGAACAGACACACAAAACTAAGTTTATTTTCAATAAGGAAGGGTAACAGAGTGGAATGAGGCTATGCAAGCAGTATGGACTCCAGCTTATAGATTGCTTTCCCTACCAGGGAGGGAGTGATAGAGTAGAAGCAAACAGAAAGTAGTAAGGTAGTGCTAAGTGAAAGACCAGCTTTTGTAGACTTTGTATCTAGAACAAATGATGTTAAAAAAAGGCATAAATACAAGGGTGTATAAAGACTGTATGATAAGTATATGAATCAATCAAAAGAGGTTTGAAAAGGGAATGGAAAAACAAGTTGCAAGGTAATAATGGGAAGAAAACTGTGTGGCTACCAAGGTTGCAAGAAAGTCCAGGAGGTTTATAATTTTGCAAGGAAGCACATGCAATGTATTCTTATATTCCAAGTATATATTAGAAATGTAACAAGTTGGTGGATCTTAAAATTCCCTAGAGAGCACTTTGACAAACATGTTGGGAGAACAAATGGTAGTAATTAAGAAAAATGACTTCTGAATTGGGGTACTGGATCTGAATTGCCTAGACATAGTAAGGTCTTACTAAGTTTGATGCATAATGGCCACAAAAGTGACTACAAGAAATGGAAATTAAAATCTAAACCAGCTGCAATAAAAGCAGTGAATATTTTAAATGAGATAAAAAAATGAAGGTGGGATCTTTTGAAAAGAAAAGGAGTAAATTTCATATAAGTAAATGCAATTTGTTGGAAAAATACATAGACAACAACATCAAGGAGGAGGAGTGAGGTTTAAATAAATGCAGGAACTGAGCAATTGATGTAATAAGAGCAACTAAAATTCTGAAAAGAAAACATGTATACTGAATAACAATAATAATGGAAACTATTATTAAGGTTTGTTTTTCTATTACTGTGGCAACACAAAAGAAAAAAATGTTGACATTAGTGTTGATCACCAAAATGTACGTGAAATCTCTGGTTCCAGAATAATCATCTACTTGAACAGTAAGGTAACCTTAGCAAGCCAAGTGGCCCTGGGAAGCCTCTACCTGACACCTATTATATATTGTGATTATTACTTCATCAAGCTCCTACACTCTGCCTACTTGTAAAACTTGGAGGAAGCAATTAAGGTCTGCTGACCTCTGTTTTATTTATTTATTTCAGTTTGATGACCGGGGGGGTCCACTGGGCTCAGGAGCCCATTTTCAGTGGAGGCCCGGGGAGAAAAGCTCCAACATTACATAGTAAAACATTAGATTTTCAGATTAAAGTTACAATTCAGGATGCAGATACATAAGTTAAGCAAAATACAGTTAATATAGAGGGTGTAGATACATTACAAAATCAGAGACATGAACAGGTAAATTGGTAAAGCTCCACATTACATAGTAGACATTAATGTTTTAGATTAAAGTTACCATTCAAGATTCAGACATGAACTGGTACATTGGTAAAGCTCCCTGTTGCATAGTAAACATTAAATATTCAGATTAAAGTACCCTTCAAGATGCAGATACATAAGATAAGCAAGCTACAGTTAATATTGAGGGCGCAGATACATTTTAAAACAAAGACATGAACTGGTACATTAGTAACTTAGCATACAAGTCATGTGCTGAAAGGAAAAAAATTCCAATGGTTGTATAGAAAATGTGTCTTGTTTGGGTAATTATGGCAGAACAGTTATAAATGATAGGGAGAGGAGAAAAGAGAGAGCAAACTATATACAATATATACAAAATGTACATGAGATAACGCTGAGGAGTGAGTCATTTTTAGAGGAGTTAAGTAGTAGACAAAGGGGAAGTAGGGAAAATATGATCCTTTTATAACTTTTCTGGTTGACTCCAAATACAACAAATATTTCTTACTATCCTGCTGTAGACGTTCATAGCTCTACACTTCTAATCAGTCAAACTATCATCCAAACACTACACACATCCTTGAAGAATCTAGTTAATTTCTCATTAATCTCCATATGCCTTCATGTGACTAACATTCAACTTCCTTAGCTTGCTATTAAAAGATTAACTTTTCTGCTCCTCAGCTTTCAAGACACTACATTCATTTGCCCCCTAGGACTCACCAGAAATCATGCCTCAACATTTCTTTCTCTACTTCACTTCTACCCACAACTTCCAACTGGAATTGTAGGCTACCCTCCTCCACTTCACATTCCTTCTCATCGTTTTTACCCCTCATCTTCATACTTCTTAAATTGATGTTCACGAAACGGGGATGTAACTGCCTTTGAATCTACTATCTTTCTCACCTTCTTACCCAAGTCACTCCTTACTGTGGATTTAATACCATCCCATCCAAATTCTTCTTGCTCTATATAACCGGACTACTGTTGTATGGGACTGTTCTTACTTCTTCAGCAACCCTCCCCATGCTTTCCTTAGATATCCACTTTCTGGAGTTGGACCTATAAGATTTAACCCTACTGTTCTTCACCTGCCAAAATTTTACTTGGAAAAGTACCTGATTTGAAACGCTCATATCATGAAAATAAATTCCCTCAATGAACTTATTAGTGCCCTCACCTCTGTCATCCCAAGTAGAAACTAGTCCAGCCTGCTGGCATTATGCCTACCATCATTTTTTGAAGTATGATGAAAGGCATCCTTATGGGAGTACCTTCAAATTTTGTTTATTTTACTTTTGTGGGGCTTTCATAGTGTTTTAAAATGCTTTTTATTGTTTTTTTCTGTTAAAAAAATTAACTTTGGTGGACTGATATTGTTTAATGGGAATTGTTGCTCATCTTCCCACTTCCCCAAGAAAGAGGCAGCATTTTCAGCTTGACCATGGAACAGACAACTGGTCCCATGATCAATCGTCCTTCCAACCACAAAAAGAAAAAAAAAATGAGTGAACAGTCTTTGCCACCACAGCAGGATATATACTTACATCAGATGCAGGTGGGTGACTCTGCTGTGATCATTTATTGCACTTTACACCACTCATCTTTTGGCCTGGATCCCACTGATGCAGCACCTTCAGCCACTATGGACCAAGGGTTAGCAATGTCCTCTGTGGGGTTTGAGGTGCCCTCATTGGGCAAGGGAAAGCCACTCTTGATGGCCCTGAGAGAGGTTCTGCTGTTGTGTCAGAACGCTGTACCTGTCCCTGGGGAAGCTGCTTGCTACCAACATGGTTGGCTCCATTTTTCCTGTCAAAAAAGAAACAGAAAACCACGCATTTATCTAAACCTCAATTTTCGTTGGATAGGAGTAGTTTAATGGACCTGGTTCAGGGTTTAAATCAGGCTACTGATCCTTCTTGTATAGTAGTTTCTGGTTAAAGAGGAATTCCTCTCTTCCTGGAGAGATTCAAGATTCTAAATCTGAACAGGAAGATGTAGGGAGAGATGCAGAGTTTTTTCATCAGACTTCTGAATCAGACTCGGAAGAGAGCTCAGTTTCTGATTCTCCCTTAATGGGTTTTCTCTTTCTCTGAAACTAGTGGTCTAAAAACTTCACTGATGAGGTCAGTCACAATAATTTCCAAAAATCATGAAACTCAGGTAGTGTTCCAGAGCAAATGTGGAGAGGGTTATCCTTGTTTCCTCCTCCATTGGTTCTGGTGTAGAGGCGGGTACACTTCTCTCCCCCTCCAATGATTGTTGCCAAACTTCTGTTTCAACCTCTGCGATCACTTGAGATGCAGAAAATCTGAAGGGTTGTAATGATAGCCTTATTCAGTTAACATCTTCAGTCGCCCGTTCGCTTAATGTGTAATTCATGCCCGTGTGCTCAGTCATGCTTGATTCCTCATGGTGTTCATTGTGACTTATATCAGCAAATCTCCCACCCCAGATTTGAGAATGGGGAGGGGTAGATACACTAATACACTCCTGTAAGCTATATGGTCCCTCTCCATTTTTTTCTTTTTTTGTTTTTTAATTTGCTCCAAATGTTTATCTATGTTTGAAAAAAAATTCTACCATGTTCAAACTGGTATCGGAAGTAGTCATTGCCTGCCATAAGACTCTTTTCCAATAACTTTGTTTCAGATGTCACTTGGTCAATTAACTTACTGTTATATTTGACCAACAAACATATATATTCACAAGCATGGCGATTAAACATCACCAACAGGGCGTGATGCAGACGGGAATCCTTTTCCAACCCAGTCGGATATCTCCACAGTTCAAGCCCTTTTGGCACTTGGCTGCAGAGTACACATTCAATAAAATAAGCATTCTCGACCTGTAACTTGTTTAATTTGAAAAGTTTATAGTCCAGTTTGTCCAATTTACTCAACAAATTAACAGGTGTATCAGAGATAGACTTAAATAAATCAATTCCTTGTAAAATCTATTCAGAAAGCTTTGGAATATTCCTACTGTACTGTCTGTTATTGTTAGAATCCCTGTGATTCTGGTCCCATTGCTCCTGGGAGGGTTATTAGATAAATGAAAACTGTTATTTGGTGGTGTTCCACTTGGAGTTACCCCCTCCATTAACTCGTGCTGTGAGATTCCCATTGAGCTGACAAGATTGTGAAGCTTCTGCATGAGCTGCTGAATGAGTAAGGTTAAATTTCCAATGGTACAGGAACCCTCAAGCCAGATCAAATCATTAAACAGTAAATGTGACGCTGCAGTATCATCTGTGGCCATGTTAAAAAGACAGACAACAATAAAACACAAAACTCCAAACTCAGACTACTAAAACAAAAACATGGCGAAGGTGAGGATTCACAATTTAAAACCAACAAAGTAACCAACTGTTAACAGTTCACTTGTCCAACATAAAAAATCAAGAACTTGAAGAAACAAACTTCCATTTTCCAGAGTAAAAAACAAAAAGCGCTTTCATCCTGGTAATATTCAAGACTTCTTCAGATAACATAACTGTATTCTGGATTTTTAAAACACCCACAAGATAGGTAATACTATCAATATCCAATCCAGTCAGCTTAAAGAACAACACTCTCATTAGTCCAGAAAGTTGTACGTCAGTAACCAGTCTTTCACTGAACTTAGCATTCCAATTCAACAATCATCTTAATAAAGACTTTAGTTTTAAAAGACTGGAAATAGAAATGTTTTCACTGATTCCTGGCCATCCATCAGCCTGGAATACAAGTTGTCATTTAACCTTTCACCTTTCAGGGTGCAGGTGCCACAGACCACCCTTTGGCTTACAGGGAACTTGTTGCACTATAAGAAAATGAAAAACGTGTTCTGGGAATTATAAAATGTGTTTAATAAGACAAATTATGTTAAATACAATCTTGATAATAAATATATTTTAAACAAGAATTGGGAGATATTAAGAGACGGTAGAGATTTTCAACAATATTTTGGGCTGCATATTGTCTTTAAGAAGGAGAAAAACTTAAAACATTTTGGAAAGGGCAGCATATACTAATTTTATTGGTCCTACTGTTAATGGGATGGGAAAATATGGGCACTATCTCAGTTGTAAATGGATTCACATGGGACAAGATTATTTCATCAGGAACAAACTTGTTGCTGTTAAAGGAAAATTTAATTGAAACAGCAAAGGAGTGGCATATGCTGCATTATGTCAGGGTTGCAACTGTTTTTATATTAGAAAAAACTGAGTGGATGTCAAGGGAAAAGATGTATGAATACCTTTATGACATCTGAAAGAAAAAACAACCAGTGCCTTAGCTAAGCTGACAGGATTGGCTATTGATCATATGACCTACCTTGCAGGTATTTTAAAAATCAAGAATACACTTGTTATAGCTGAAGACATCTTGAATGTTACCAAGACAAAAGCACTTATTTTACTCTGGAGAAGTGAAGTTTGTTTCTTCAAGTTCTTGATTTTTTTTACATTGGACAAGTAAACTGTTAACAGTCAGTAATGTTGTTGGTTTTTAATACACAACTTTTGTATAAAATGAGGTTTATTTTCACCTGATTCAATGTTTGGGACAGATTACCAAGCTGCCTAAAAGGGTCGGTGTGGTATCAAAGAAGGGAATTCTGGAGGAAAGTAAAACAAAAGGATGAGCAAGCTCCGGGTTACACATCCGATTTGTAATGAGATATATATGTATGAACCGTTGACCAAGTTTGCTGTTACACAAATGTAATCAATGGGAACTTTTTTCATGAATGCTGTAGAGGTCGCCATTGCTCTACTGGTATGAGTTTTCAGTTCAGAATGCAGAGACAAACCTTGACTTTTATATACAAAAGAAATACAGTCTGAAAGCCACTTAGAAATTATTACCTTTGACACATGATTTCCTAATTTTGCTTTGGAGAAGGAGGCAAACATTTTCTAATATCTTTTGCATGGTATAAGTTGAATCTGGCTGTCTACCAATATCTAAGGCATCGAGCATATGTTCACCTTTGTTACAGAAATTGGAAAACAGACTGGCAAATCAATGGATGGATTCAGATTTGCTTCAGATGACATCTTTGAGAGAAAAGTAGGATTTGTTCTTAATGATACTGTCTTTGTGGAAAATGAGGAAAGATGGCTTGAATGAAAGCGCTTGTAATTCAGAAATTTGTTTAGCAGAGGTAATGGCAACTAGAAAAAACAATTTTCTAAGAAAGATGCTTAATATCCACTGATGTTGCTGGATCATAGGGTTTCTGAGTTAATGACTGCAGTTAAGATTGTGACATCCCATGGGAGAACTGGTCCCAAAATTGGAGGTCTTAGTAAAAAAACTTCCCGGAAGAAAGCTTTAGCTATGCTAACAGAAGCAATGGAAGCATCATTATGACCGAAGTGAAAATATGAAATAGCAGCTATTTGAACTTTGATGGTAGAAAAACTAGACCCTTGGTGAAAACCTTCTGAAAGAAATTCCATTACTGATGGGAGGGGAAAGAAAAGGGGTCCAAGTCCCTTTGATGAAGCCCAAATAGAAAATATTCTCTATTTACTTTTATAAGTCCTTTTGGTTGATTGCTTTTGAGAAGAAGAAGAAGAAATTATATGTACAGGAGAAGACATCCTGGCAATCTTTTGTTATGACTAAATTGGAGAAACCATGCAGTTAGTTTTAGGGCTTGTAGATCCAGTAGAGGCATTCCAGATGGCTGACTCTGGAGATCCAGACTAGAGATCCGCAGAGAGGGCCAGTATAGCAAAATGAGGCCAAATGAAGGGGAAATAAACCTGCTGGTGCCAGAATGGAGCAATGAGGATCACCTTGGTCTCACACATATTGGCTTTCTGAAAGAATTTGGTCAGGAAGGTTATTGGTGGAGACTTGGGGGCCAACTACAGCATACCGCAGTGACTGTCCCTGTGCAGGGATGAGAGCAAACCTTGAACTGTCTTCCCCTTAAAATGTCCCCCCCACCCACCCTAGAAGGGAAGAATCTGTAGTTACTGTGACCTGGGGTGTTGGTGGACAAAAAGGTCTCCCTTATGTAACTGACGGAGAGGTTATCCACCGCTTTAGGTGGTCTCTGCATACTTGAGTGAGATAAAGTTTGGCAAAAGGGGATTAAAGACTCTGTGATGTGACCATTGGACTAACAGTGTCCACTATAACATTCATGTGATATCCACCAGTGGAACAAAGGTAATGATAGAGGCCATCAGACCTAAGAAAAGAAGATTCCATCTTGCTTTAAACAAGGATGCTGAATTACCTGAGAAGCCACCAGTTTTAAGGACAGCACTCTTCCTGTTGGGAGTCTGGCAATTAGTTGAACTGTGCTGAAATGACAGCCTATGAATTCCATCTGTTCAGTGCAAGGCAGTTGGCTTTTTGCTTGATTGACTGTTATCTCTAATTGATCTGCAAGACTGAGTAATAGTGCTTGATGATGTAGCAGCAGATCCTTGGGAGTAGCAGTTAATAGCCAATTGTCTAAATATGGGAAGCCCTGGATACCTTGCAGCCGGAGATGAGCTGCTATCACTGCCATAATCTTGGTGAACACCCAGGCAGCTGTGATAAGACTGATTGGTAGTGCTCTGAACAACCCAAACACTGAATTCAATGAAAAGAGACCTCAGATCACAGGGTTCTCTAGTTGTGCGGGTCCAACCTGTACAGTTGGAGGGGGGGGGGATGCCTGTCTATATGTCAGCCTTTATACCAGATGCATGGACACATCTGTAAGAAAGGTTCTTGGCTCTGAAAATCTGCCTAGATGTACAATTCAGCCTGTGGAAGAGTTCCCTAACATAATGAGTGCAATAATAACCATACTTGGAGATCTATAATTATGATAATTTTCAATAGAACTGTACTTTCTTTCAAGGAGGTGGAAATGGGATGTGTGTACAGCTAAACAGACTAATGTATGAAATTTTTAGGTGATCCATGAATGAAATGGTAGTAAAGAGTACAGACTCTGCAGAACTGGTGAGATGCTAATGGGAAGAAAGGAACCTGCAACACAGTTCCCCAGACTGGTTATTATCCCCAAGCCCTCCAATTTTTAGCCTTCTGCATGAAACGCAGTCAAAAACTTTGTTAAAGTCTGGGTAGACCATGTCTACTGGCATTCTCTTTCAAGTTAATTTGAAAACCAATCATAAAACTGGATCAGGTTTTACTAATAGTTCTGACTGGCTTTAAGTCCATGTTGGTTGCTTCTTAGAGACTGCTCTCCAGTTAAAAAATATTTAATTTTCCTCTCAGGACTCTGTCCATACCTTTCCACATCCTTGCTAAGAGAACAGGCCCATAGTTTCCAGATGTTTCCTGCTCCCCATGTATAAAAAGTACTGCATTTGCTGTCCTCCCATTTTCTATCACTTCAGTAGTGGCAAATGATCTTTGGAAGATCACTACTGGGGATCTGCCATCACACTGGACTGACTTCTTAGGACTGTGGGAGACAGCCCAATCTGATCCAAAAGCTTTTTCATACCTAAAGGTAGCCAGTCCCCCTTATCCACCTTCTCCTCTTATATCCTGGGGTTTATATACTGCTTCCTGAACTCTGCCCTATTTCTAAACCTGCACTTGCTTTCCTTTGTGAAGACTAAAGCAAAGCATTATTCATTCAGAACATCTGCTTTTCACAGTCTTCTATGCTCCCCTTCACATCTTTGCTTAAGTTTGGCCAGTTCTCTCACTCCTTTCTGCAATACACCTAAGAGGGTTTTGGTTTCTCTTTCTTATCCCCTTTCTCAATTACCTTTCAACTTGCACCTTTGTTGCCTTTTGGCTTGGCTCCCCATACTGTGCCTCTTCTCTATACTACCTCTTTCCCACATCTTGTACTCCCCTTTTGTTTGCCCTAACTGATATCCCTGTATTCCTCTGCAGCAAGGCTACCTGCCTCTTTTTTTGGCCTCTTCCTCAAATCCACCTGCACAGTTCTGAGTAAGTCATCCTCAACCCAGTACCACAGTTTGTTTACAGCTTCAGTTTTTTCCCATGCTCCTAACTCATTTTGACACACTACCCCCACCCACCAGATGAACATAATCCATTCTCCTGAAGTCCTACACAATAAAATTTGACACTGTATTCTTACCTTTCCCTCACTGCAAACCACACTGTGGTAAGATTACTGTTGGGTAACAGTGCCTTTGACTTAACATACATGGCCCTGACCACAACATCAACCTTGGTTAAGTCCACATTCAGAATGTTATCTTTACTGGTTCAGTCTTGCACCAACAGGCTGAAATCCTCATGTCCTAAGACCACCCAAGTCATCTTTTTCCTCTTCTCTGCCTTGGAGCCTGGAAATTCCCAGTCTATTCCTGACCAATTCAGATCCCTTATGAGTATTACGCCCATTTTCCTACCCCCTTTCCCTCTTATTTTCTCTCTCCCCAATCTGTTTTTGCGCTGCTTAAATTTGTCTGTAGATGGATAACGCCATCTGCTCTCCAGTGCTTCCATCACATTAACTCGCAGGCACTTAAAGTAGATTATGGCCTTGTCTTCTTTACAGGAAGGCGTTTTCCTTCTCTTTCACCTCACATTTTATATCCTCCTTTATGCAGGCTGCTACTCACCACGTCCATCCCTTGCCTAGATATATCAAGGCCTTGCTGAATCTAATTATGATGGCTACCAAAAAAGCAATTACCAGAAAATGGAAATCAAAATCTAAACCAACTTTACTAGAAGTAGTGAAGATAGTAACAGTTAAAACAACCGGAACTGGGATTTTTATAAAACGGTAGGAGCAAATTACATAGGAAAAAATGGGACTGTGGGATCAATATATGCAGAAGAGGAATGAGGTTTAAAAGAAGGCAGGATATGAATGAGCTACATAATGGTTGACTAACAATGACTGGATATGTTAAAAGTGATGTATACTGTTTGCAGCTACAGTTTGGAATGTATAATGTTTGCAACAAAGATTATGTTGCTATGGTTTATTGTCATTTATATAAATGTAAGATGGCCTATGTCATACATGTTAATTTAATAAAGATGTTTCTTGTTTAGAAAAATAATATACCTGGCATATTTATGTCCCACACCCTCTAGTCACTGGTCATGTTTGTCAGATACTAACAAAATCCATCCTCCCCTCCTGTATCATTACTTAGAGCTGTCCTTTTCCTACCTAGAATCCAGATACTGTGAAGATGCAACTGAGATTATGTTGCTATGCTTTAGTGTCATTTATATAAATGTAACATAGCCTATGTCATACATGTTTATTTTAACAAAATGTTTCTTGTTTAAAAAATAATATACCTGGCATATTTATGTCCCACACCCTCTAGTCACTGGTCATGTTTATCAGATACTAACAAAATCCACCCTCCCCTCTTGTATCATTACTTATCTAGAACCCAAATACTGCGAAGCGACACTACCCAACAATGCTCCATCAACACTGTTTCTCCTATGCTTTTATAGATCTGTTTTTACCTTCTGTCTCATGCCTGAATACCAACCCCCTCTTCCATTTCAGATTAACCCAATCCATCCTTCAAACATAAAGACGCAGTCATCCATTTCAGCACCAGCAAGAAGCACCTCTTCCCCTTCTAGGTTAAGAGAGACCCTGTGCCACACAACTAGTCTTTATGTCAGATCTAACTTCTGTCCTAAAACCATTGCAGAGCCCTCCTACCTTACTCACTGCTGTAGCCAGTCATCACAGTCCCCAGGTCTTTCCTTTCATCAGCATGCTGACTGCTGGCAAAAGTAACACAGCTGAATATGTTACCTCCAGCTTCTTCCCAGACATCTCTCTGCTACCACCCTGGCTCTGCTTGTTGTCACCTTACATGATGTCTTTATTTAGTCACTGGTATTTGTAAGCACTGCAACATACACCGCCCTGAAAATTAGTAAGTGCCTTAAGGTCCCTCCTGCCATGTTTTACTGAGTTCTAAGCCCTGAAATTGCCTTCAGTGAAAAAATCCCTCTCCCACCAAGACTCAATCCCCCATGTGGCAAAGCCTCCAGTCAATAAAACCCTCTTTGCTGTCTGCACATTGCTTCTCATCTCCTTCATTTCCTGCCCCACTCACTTCTCTCCCACTATACAACTTTCTGTCTTCCTCATGGTCTATGCTAGTCGGCTTTCTCACTGTGTTGCACCTGATCCCTTCCTTTTCTCTTCTGTACTTTTGTACAAGATGCTTCCACTGTTTTCTCTCTCTCTCTCTCTCTCTTCCACTCTCCGTCCTTTCCAACTGACTAGGGATCCCATCTGCCTTCCTTGTGGAAGTATCACAAGCACGGTCAACTCTAGCTCCTCCTTCATTTCTACATGTCACTGCAGCCTGCATCTCTCCTTTTTACACTGGCTTCCTTCTATGTCTTCTCCCTTTTGTGTCTGCAGCTGCAGCTCCCATGTTCTCCTTCACTTACTCTGTGCCATCCTCACATGCCTGTACTTCTCTCCTGATCTCTGCCCATATGCTGCTGTCTTCTGCCTTCCTTCCCTCTACCTCCTCATACCCCACCCACTCCCTTAGCTTCAGTGTTGTCCTCCTCCTCTCTCTCTAGCCCCACTCAAACTTTCATGGCTAACCAGTCAATCCAGTACCATTTCTAGGTATCTCTATATTCCAAAGATGACCCACACTCTACAGACTCCATGTCCTCCTCAGCCCAACACTCCCTGAATACCTCACTCATCTCTCTCATACTTTCCGCATACAATGAAAGTTGTTAGTTTCATGCCCTATTCTTAGATCCCTCACTTTCTCACTCTCTCTCTCTGTTTTTTTTTAACTAGTTGTATTTTTTTTTCTTTTTACCTAGCTACATATGCTGACAAAGTTTTACCCTTCACCAAATAAGCAAGTATCAAGTAAATGACGCATTAAAAGGAAATTTAAGAAATAATTATCACTTAAGTTATCAATATTTTTGGTAATAAGGCAAATTTAAACGTCTTTTAGAAGTAGAACTGCTTTGCACATAGTCTGCAATTCATAAACAGCACTGCAGCTTGCTCTGCACAGATAATCCAAGATGCTCTGGTTCACTATTAAACAATTCACAGCCATGCACATTCCTAATAATTTATATATCAACTATATCAAATTAATAAATATTTTCTATGATTAAGAATCACTCAAATTAGCAATCTGAACTGCTCAGTTGAGTGTCCTGCAAATATTCACTAGTAAGTATTGCTCATGCCCAGCATAGCACACACATATACAATATGCATACTGTAACCTGCCCCATTTGCTGTGTTGCTATTGGACAGGGGAGGCAAAGTAGGACAGAGTTACTATAGATCATAGCCCAGCTCTAATCAGCATCAGTGTATTGTAGTAAACACCATACAGACAATGTCATATACTCTGCAAAGAATGTGATGCATGCACAAACAAAAGAGAAACATACAGACATACACACATCCCATATCTCCACACAGCGCAGCCATGATCTCACCAACCAAAGCCAAAGATCACTCCATTGACTGAAACATACACAGTCATAATAAGTATTCCTACACATGCACTCAAACAACCCATTCACACATTACCATTATACGACCCAACAGATACAGAAATACACACTGTGGACAGTAGTACTTACCTGGATCGTAAGTCTAGGCAAGGTGAATCTGTTGTGCTTAACCCAGCACAGATCATCTCCCAGTGAAACACACTGGTTCATGCAGTTAAATTGCTGCATACACATGCATTTTGTGCACTACTCTGTTTATGCTGTTTATTAAGCTCCTCAGTGGCACAGATCGATAAAGCCCTGTCTACAGCCCTGGCAATCCTGATTTGGTTACTGGCTCAGGAGCTTGATGGAACAAGACAGGGGATGATGGGCGCACCGATTCTTAGACAAAACAGAAAATTAAGTTATGGATTATCTGCACAGTAAAATATTTAATTTGGAGAATCCAGCATAGGAAATTTGACAGCATGATGTAACAATGGGTCCCCAGATTAATTAGCAAGCTAGTGACGATGGAGGCATCTGAAGAAGATTTGCCAAGTGGTGATGCTCTGGAGCTTTCTGTGGGAGACCCTTAAGAAAGTCCAGTTAAAGTTACACAGCAAGGGAAGAAACAGGAAGCTGTGGCAACTCTGACAATATACTTTAGAAACTTTAAGTTTCAAAACTTCGAACTTCAAACAACCAAGACCATAAGATTGAAATTTTGAAACTTCGAAAACCTAATAAAAAAATAAAACCACAAAAAAATATTTTTTACATTTTTGCAGGGGGGCAAGCCCCCTGCATCGCCCACACCCCCTGTTAAATAAATATACCCACTCAAGATGACTACAGTGAGAAAAACAGTAAATATCCCCTTCCACATTGTATGGTGTCTCCATTCAAAACGTTTGAAGCTTCTGAAAAGGATCCACTCTGACACGTCATTTTGCAGAGCGAGGGGCCAATGGGTTCTCATATGAAGGAACAGCAGATAAAGCACGGTATATCTTAAATGGATGTGTCACAGGAAGATGTTCCAGAACTTTTTTTCTGTAGAATACTTACAAAAAACAGTAAAGATGATGCTCTCAGTCCAAAAGGAAAGGATCTAAGGAAAGATATGCTTGATTTAATAGAGATGGACAGATATATTAAATGTTATAAGATTGGTAAAACAGACAAACACAGTAATCAGTACCATACCTCTCAAACTGGAAACATTAACAATCTGGACTAAAGCCCATGAAAAGTAAGTACAACTGGCCAAAAAAGCAGGACACTGATTAACATAAAGTTTGCATATATAATCCTGTCCACTCAAATAGAATTGTGGGATACCAATATGATGATTGTCTGCCATTATTTATTATTATCCAGTGACTCTATTTGAATTTCAGACTTCATATCCCTCAGAAAATACAGAATAATGCAACACCTGTTATTGTAGTAACTATTTGAGTTTACAGGAGGAGCAATATTTAAAATCTGGTTGTCGCCTCACAGTTAGACGTTGTACATTCGATTCTCAGTTAGAGTGTCTTCTGTGTGTCGACATGCGTGAATGGGCATTCCTTCATTGAAGGTTGTGCGTTAGACCCAGCAAGCCAGCACGTAAAAATCTACTGCCAATCATTAGCAGACCAGAGTTCCGCTGTGGTGACCCCTAACCGGGAAAAGCCGAAAGACAGTTTTCCCTATTTCCGGGCCTTTGTCCCACTATTATTTTTGGCTTTGTTCAGATTTCCTGCTCTGAGAGATTAAGAGGCATGATCTCAAAGACTTCTTTAGCTAAGGGAAAGAAACAACAATAAGAATAATATGGGTTATGCTTGATGGTCATCACCACCCACTACCCGTTAATGTCACTATATTAAGATTCTGAATGGCTACGGGATATGTCTTCTTAACTTCAGTGTGGTGGTGTAGGTCATCCATAACAATCCCGCATAAGGAAGGCTGATGTGAATGACAAGCTAAGCCATAGCAGGCTGCCTCTCTCTGTTACAATCACGTTTTGTTGTCCACAGACAAATCCAGTTGTGCAGTATCTGAAGTAACCTTTAAACTATTGCAGTTGTTTCCAACAAGATCATTAAAAATGAAAAGTAAACTTTGTAATGCATAAAAATCAGTATTATTTATGGACATATAGGAGAAACAATATGATCATGTAAAAGGCCACACTGACTGAATTACATGACTTTTACTCAAAGATGTATTGTAAAGCATTACTGGTTTGCCTGAAAACTGTAAATACAGGTGGATGCAACCCACCAAGAGAATACTGCCTTCCATCCATGTCTGTGGGCACTGAACAATCTCTGTTGCTGTTGCATACACTTCTGCTTTATTTCAGTCTAACAAAACCTGTATATTAGTCCTTATCTCATAAACATATCTTTCATATGTTAAACAGATATTCCTTTTTTAATTCAGCCAAACCAGAGGCTTACACCATCTACTTGCATTTTAAGTCTACTTAAGTCTTAAACAGCTCACAGCATCCTCTTTGGTTGGCAGCCACTGCAAGTTGTGTGATGATGTCAGCGCCAATCAAAAACTGAAAATGCACTTTTGGCTTGAGTTGATGACCCATTTTTTTCTCTTCCTACAGTTACTAATACAGAGTACATGAGTAGATGTATGCTTATAGCAGCATTACACAATTACTTATATTTAACTATAACTACAGGCATGTAATTAACTGCACATCTTATATATTCGCAACTTCTGTTTTAAAAGACGACCAGTTAATAACAGGTAATTGGATTACTTGTCAAACTCAATTTGGCTGTTGTACCTGCTATAGCTCTAGTCTTGTCTTATTTGTTATCTATTTCTGAATCGTTTCACATTTACCAGTTACATGCTTTCATTTTACTGTCCTCTAACTCATCTTCAGAGTATTGGTGATGTAGGTAGTATGTGCCGTCCTTTCCCCATCACTCACACCACCCAACCTCCCGGGTACTTAATACTACTGTCCTTCGCTATTGCTGCCCGCCTTCAGTGATCCCCGCAAGTTCTTGTGTTTCTCAATTCATTATATCAATCATGCCAAGGCGGTAAAAAAAAATTGATTGTGCATGCCCAAAGTCCGTCCAGACTGGACTTTTATTAAACACTACATTTTGGTGCATATGACAATTGTTTGAAAGTACTGGTGTGGGTAATACTTCTAGAATGAATATGGGTGGCATACTGTTAAAAATTACAATCAAATAAAATAAAACTGCCACAACACACCCTACAAAGTGTGTTTACCTCTGAGGAAAAACACACAATCCCATGTACAGATGTAAAACCGCAAATTTCTAAGTAGAAGAACAGAAAATTCTCCATACCCTTTTGACTCCTACCAGTTCATTCTTCAACAGAAAATTCATCAGGTACATTTAAGCTAACAAACTTTTATGCAGCAAATGAGTTACAATTTACTCTGGTCTTAATAGCAAGCAGCCATCACAACTGCTTGGAAGGAACGCCACACAGCACTGGATGGGGCATGGTTCAGCTCTTTAACACAATTTTGTTGTATACAAATTATTGCATTGCACCACTGCCAATGATTTTTCAGACTTGTATTTAAGAATATTTAAGAATAAGGAAGTAAATCCAATTCCACCATTTGTGTTTGTGATGATGAGCTGTCATTGGGAACTCAAGGCAAGCTAAATCAGACAAACAATAAAGATATGCACACATTAGAGAGGAGAGCTTCCACTATCCACTTTTCAGGATAATTATTTACTTACCTATTGTAAAGGACATTTTTCACTATTTCCTTTTAATTTGTGCCTTTGCAGAAACCAATTACCCTGGACTTGCGGTAAATAAATATGTGACGTGTACTGCACAATTCTGATCTGCATAACACTTGGAACTATTGACTGTGTAGCAAACTTTGACTTGCTTTGTAAAATAAGGAGGAAGTTTGTATTAGTTAAGAGTCTGTTGGTTTTCAGTAAAAATAGGTCTTAAGCAGCCCATGCTGATCTTTGGTTGGCAACTGCTGCAAGTTGAGTGATGTCAGCAGCAATAAAAACTGAAAATTATTTTGCCCTCAAAACCAGGAAATACCGAGAAATTTAGTATGGTTGAGGTATGATCAATACTACTAAGAGCAATTCATTCATGTTATATAACAGAAATAAATAATATATATCACTGCAGCTAAAACAATAATGGATAAAGTGTTGGCACAAAAAACAGAGTAAAAGAGGAAAGGGAAGGAACAAGTAAAACATCACTATAGAAGCATGAAATAGAGAAAACTATAAAGCAATTCAGAAAACAAGTATCAGTAGTAGAAAAATATAGAAAAGGGAACTTCATGCTTCTTAAGACAGAAGTGGTGAACTTCAAGACACCCATGCAGATGGACAATACAGTTACATCTGCTGAATCCTACACAAATGCACTCTATAAGCACTTACACGAGTGCATGGATTGTGCTATCCCAAACAGAACCAAGAAGCTATCCTCCAAAAAAAGGAAGCCAATCTGGTGGTCCCCTGCCATAAACAAACTGTACAATAGAAGGAAGAAACTGTTGCAAAAGAGAGTAAAATCCCATGAGTGGAGGAGCTCCCTGGTCAGCCTTAGTAAGAATCTGAGATCCCTTATAAGATCCTCCAAAGCTAGCTACGAAAACAAAACTGCCACTAATTCCAAGGACAACCACAAAGCATTCTATAGCTATGTCAAGAATCTAGATGGCAACTCCCAGATCTGCTCTGAGTTACAGCACAAAGGCACGAAAATTACAGAACCAACTGATATTGCCAACATCCTGGCAGATTGGTTCAGTGCTAACTTTACCCCCCTCTCACCCGCTAAAGGGCCCATATCTATACAGGAAGAATGCGGAGTCCCTGTAATCACAACTACGCAGGTAAAAGCTGCACTCTCTAAAGCCAAAAACACAGCATCCATGGGACCGGACAACATCCCATGCTGCGTTTTTACACGAACTTCAGAACGAACTGGCTCCCCACTTAAGCATCATGTTCAATAATAGCTTCGCATCAGGCTTTGTGCCCACTGAATGGCGCACAGCAACAGTTATCCCATTCCACAAAGGGGGAGCCACCACTGATCCCGGAAACTATCGACCTATTAGTCTGACGAGCCTGGTCTGCAAGGCCATGGAACTCATAAACAAAGACATTGGTAACCTCCAAACTCTGGATCCCACCCAGTTCGGGTTTGTGAAAGGAAGATCATGCCTCTTGATCCTGATCGACTTCTTTGAGGCAGTCACCAAAGCAGTGGATGAGGGTAAGGTGGTTCACACAGCATATCTTGACCTTGCCAAGGCTTTCAACACCATCCCCCATTCTGGAATTATAGCTAAACTCACTAAACTAGGTATAAATCCCTACGTCACAAGATGGGTTGCCAACTGGCTCATTGACAGAACCCACACTGTAAAAGTTGCAAACTCCAAATCTGACCTCAAAGCAGTGACAAATGGAGTACCACAGGGTTCCGACCTGGGACCTCTCCTGTTTGGTATCTACTTCTCTGAAGTACAGGCTAACGCAGAAAGCCTCTGGCCAACGAAGTTTGCAGAGGACTGCAAACTAGGAGCCATAGTCAAGTCCCCAAATGATGTGGATATCCTACAGAAGGGCCTCACTGAGACAGAGATGCCTGGTGTCAAAACCATGGTCTCAAGCTCAATGCCAAAAAGTGCAGTGTCATCCCCTTTGGTAAAAACTCTGTACCCATGAACTACCACAAAGGCAGCAATCGACTTAACACTGAATGCATGATAAGAGACCTTGGGACCCTGGTGGACAGTAGTCTCTCCTTTGATAGTCACATCACCACAGTAGTCAGGAAGTCCTTCTACGTGGCACACCTCATCATAAAAGGGTTCTCATCCAGAAAAAAAGAGGTCATTGTTCCCCTCTACTCATCACTCATAAGACTGATTATAGAGTACAACGCCCCTTTTGGAATGTGCCTCACAAGACATCTGCAGCAGCTGGAAAGGCCACAGAAGTACCTCACAAAGTGGATTACTGGCCTCAAACAAATGCCCTACACTGACCACCTCAAAAAACTCCAGCTTTACTCCGTAGCATATCGCCTACTCTGAGGTGATCTCTGCCTAACATATAAAGCTATGTCAAACCCAGAGCTGTTGGACATGCTACACCTAAAGAAATCCAATCCCTCCGAGCTACACACTCTAGGGACCTAAACCTTGTCACTACAATAAACAGGACACGCTTGAGGGATAGATTCCTGTCCCAGAGACTTCGTATACTCTGGAACAAGCTACCCATCTATGTCAAGCAAAGTTCTTCATTAGCACACTTCATGAAAAATCTTGATGAGTGGATAGGAAATATACCCCAGGGATCACTTGCTGGACAGTAGCACAGGAAAATAACTTTCTTGGGTGCCGTAAGCTATGGAACCTTGCTGGCTAGGCTTACGTAGGCCATTGGGCCGATAGCCTAGTACCTACCTATAAACCTATGAGCCTATCATCAAAAATAATTAAAGACAAACAAGGTAAAAACAAGACATGGTATCAAAAACAGACCAGAATCAATCATACACTATTGCCAACAAAAAACTAAAAACATTAGCATGCAGATAAATATAAAGGAAAAGTACAAAAGAAGCAATTCACCAATGACTCAAAAAAGGTTGAATACAGAACTGGGAATCAAAGCAAAGGGAAAAGAATCACCATAAAAAAGTAGAAGACGACACATTTTGGAGAAACATTTATGTAGGCTTTATTGAATATAACAAGGATGTTGAATGGATAGAAAATTTAAGACTAAGGAGTTCTAATGTGGTGGATATGAAACAAGTGAAGTAACAGCCAAAGAAACAGATAAAATTAAAAAAAATGCTTCTAACCTGAAAACCCCATTCCCAGACAGAGTACCCACCTTCTGGCACCTTTACACAAAGATTTAGTCCAGAGTAAGAATTACTTATATGTCCATCCCAAAGAAACACCAACTTGGTTAACATCAGGAAGAATGTTACTCTTCCTTAAGAGTCAATCTGCAAGTCACACTAAAAAGTATATTTCAAAAACTTGCATTCTAACAATATACAAATTACACACTGGAATTGGTGCAGACAGAGTTTATAGTCATTTAGAAAAAAAAAAAAAACAATTAAAGCAAGAGAACAAAACGGTAACAAAAGAAAATCATATGAAACAAATAATTATTTGTTGCTAAATAACGCCACAGTAGAGAATTGTTAAAAGGAGAATAATCTAAGTAAGGCATAGATAGATTACAAAAGAAAAAAAAAATAAACATTTGAAAGTATCCCACTTTCATGGATAAAAGAATGCTTACAGATGTACAAGATAGACCCCCCCCGCCCTACAGTCATCCGTTACATTACAGTGACCATGAAACAATGGCAAACTGCTTTGAATTGAGCCATGACAAAGGGCAAATTATCATCCCAGGGATAAAAATGCAAAGGTGGTTATTCCAATTCTTTTGTCACCACTGCTGCTTTGTATTACCCTTAATCCATTAAGCTCAGTCTACAGTTACAATTTGGCTCAAGAAACCAATCTTGTTTAAAGAATTCTCATCTACTTTTTTGGATGACTTACAAATGTAGAGTTCATTAGATGAAACGAGTTGAAAGCACAACTACAAATGGTTAAAACTTTCTCACGTGATATAAGAATGACATTTGGTCTTTATAATTGAGCAAAACAACATTTAAAACAGAAAACATGCAGCACCAAGAAAATATCAACCTGGGACAGGAATGTGATATAAAGAAACTAGAGCAGGAGGAGTATATACAAATGAAAATAAAATTCAGTAAGGAATACTTCAGAAGACTAAAACTAATACTGAAGACCATCTTGACATCTACGAATAAAATCCAAGCAATAAGTAATTGTTTTCTTCCTGTTCCAAGTTACAGTTCTGAGGTGATTGGCTCTTCCTAAAAGGACAGAAAAACAAGAAAAAATGCTTCATGCTTCTCAAGTAATACTGCATATTAAAGATTATATATTTTTCTCTCTGAAGGAGGTATGGGCCCTCCTTAAAACTGATTACATGTATAAATCTGCAGTCATGGGACTGCATACTTATCTTCTGATTTCATCAAATCCAAACACAGTGAAAGTTTAAAACATGAGGAGAAGTCATCTAAGTCTGCATCTTTGCTTAGTTTAGCATAAGCAATTTGTTATCAAGCAGGAAAGGGAAAAAAAATAAGACAGTAACTGAACGTGCCAAAAAAATAAAAGAAAGTGTATAAGGAAAATGACCAGATGAGAAAAAAGAAAACTGGAAAAGTCATGTTGTGGCAAGTACAGAGATCCCCTGAAACAACCTCGTGTTGACCAAGATTTGACGCAGGAATGATTAAGGAGAGGTGAACTGTAACCAAAAGATGAAAGGCTGATAAAGGTGACTCAGGATTCTGGACTATGTACACATTAGTTTACAAAGTATATTGAAAAGGTGGGGGAAATAGACAAATGGAGGCTCTGCAAAAAAGAACTGGAAACGGTTGTACATCCTGTTGATACACTTATAGCAGAGGTCTTGTATACTATAGAAGCAACTGAGAAGCACTGGAACCATGAACCACAAATCATTATAGAGAAAAATAAAGTTTATATCACATAGGAAGCACTCATTACCAACAATTCAAAAACAGATGCAAGAAAAAAACAATACAGTAGTCCATGAAAAAAGACAAAAGTAGCAATGATCAGTGACATTGTTACACCCAGTTATTATAGTGTCTTACATACAGATTGACACAGTTATAAAATACCAGGATGTGGAGGCAAAAACAAGAGCGATCTGGAAGAAAGATACCTAGACAGTTCCAATTTAAAATCATACTTAGATATGCTACCAATATATATATATATATATATATATATATATATATATATATATATATATATATATATATATAAAAGTAACCCCATATGAATTACAGGAGGAAGTAATTCTGGGCACACGGAGCCTGCTGAGAAAAGCACTCTTGGATAACATCAAAAAGTGAAACAATATTTATTTCATAAACTTTAATTTTAGCCTGACTTGGGAATGGGGTAAATTCCTGTCATGGTATTAGAAATCCAAAACACTTGGAGAAGTTAAACCAAGGCAAGAACTGGGGTCCATCCTCAAATGGGATGATAGCCCAATGGTCCATTTGTTCCGCTAATCACAGTAGGCACTCCAGCTCTTATCTTCTACAGAAGGGGTTACATGGTAGGGAGTGGACCAGTCTAAATATTTATAAGGACTTCCTAATGCCCTCCCATTGAGCTTTGCAAACTCAGCAACAGCTACCTAAGAAAGTGTATGCTTGCTACCATGCATGCCATTTCACATCATTAGGAAATTTTACAATACAGTATAAAGCTTGCTAGGCTCATTTCTGTGGGTGGGTTGCACTTGCAGGTCTCAACAATGCAGTAAATCAAACTCATCTCCTTTGTCCATGTAGGTGGCCCTGTCACAGCCCCTCACTTCCATGCTACCCACCTGGGTCCCCCAGGTGTTCATGCAAACATGGATTGGCTAGATTGCATTCAGGGCTTCATTTCACTAAACCACATATTCAGGCCGTAGTGGAGAAATTTTTAAAAACAAGTAGTGGAAGTGACAACACCTTAGTTGCAGTGCTGTTTGGCAGCAGCACTTCATAGAAGTCAATTAGAAGGCCTAAATGAAGGTTAGACAACCACATCAAACATGAAATTCAAGTTTCAAGAAGACAAACCACAACAAAGTAAAAGCTCCCAATGGTCAATGAAGGCTGGAAGAAAGTACTGACACCGTCTTTAGTGTACACAAATTTTATTCCACACTTTCGTCTGAACTGACTTCTTCAGAATACACAAAAAACATTACCCACTCCTCCTTATATACATCAGTAATTAACCAATTAACATTTAAAAACACAGGTCAAACTCACTATAAAACACAGTGATGGGTCCACTATAAAACAATGCATTATTACAATAAACAAGTACTATCATGTTTTTCTCTCTTTTAATTTCCTATATTTAAAAAAACACAATGTTGATGGTTTCATTTAGACCAGGTTTTTCATCTGCTTCCAATTTCATCTGCCACAACGTTTCTTTCTATTCTAAACAATTTTTAAAATCACTGCCCCTTAAGTCAGAATTTGCTACTTCCAATATTGAAAATAAAAACTTGTTATGTTTGTCACACTCTAAGGAATGCTTAAATAATGCATTTTTTGAATCCTTGGTTTTAATACTATAAACATGTTCCATCATACTTTCCCATAAGGGTGCATGTGGTCATCCCTAATAAAATGCTTCACATCCATTACACAGACTGATATAAACCACCCTTTTTATTTTACAGGTTAGATGTCCTGGAACTTTAAGAGTATATTTAATGTGATTTAACATACTATATGGACCTTCCAAAACATACCTGCAAAAATTGCACTGACCACATCTGTACATTCCTACCCTTTCATTAGAGTATAAAATACTTGAGGGACACTTAGTGTGATCTTTCTCTAACAATTTTTTAATATTGTAATTATTCCTATAGACAAAATTAGGTTTAACATCTATTGCTTTGATTAAATCAGTATTTCCCTCCAAAATCTTCCATTTTTTTGTACTATATTTCTAATAAAGGGACAATCTATGGTCATATCCAAGGTGCAAACTGCACCATTTCTTTCATTATCTTCATTGTGAACAGCCCTATTGTTTACAAAGGGCACTCTTAAAATATGGGGAGGGGGGTAATAAAGTGTTTCTCTTGATTAAAATATCTTGACTTAAAAAATTGACATATTCATTATCATACCTTCTATTCAAAAACATATTTATTAAGCCAAACTCATCTAGCAAGTCAGAGTCCTTAGTAGTCATCTGACTTGCACATATATATTACCCATTTGGTATGTTTTTCTTAACAAAGGGTGGATGATTACTTTTGTGATGCGGTTCAAGACAAGGCAGAGATGCAGAACCCCTTTAGGGAACTGCTTGATAAAAGTTATGACTACTGGAAATAGCTAAGACATGTACCTTGAACATGGAATAAATGAGATCCAAATCATTCATGTGTGCGAAGGAGGTCAGAGGTACCTACAGGCTGACAAACTGAAGCAGCACAGAACAACACTCTCCTCAGATGGAGAACTTCTTTTACTTCACAGAATGTCTTGGTTATCAATTGTCATCCATCATTGCTACAAATCACCAAGAAACTAAGCTCTGGTCTTTCTTCTAGGAGTCTTGATAACAGGCATGGAATCAGAGGAAATGAAGGGATCAAAACATCAGTAATGCCCAGAGATAAAAGTGCTTCTTGCAATCGACCACAGAATTCTTTGGCTTGGACCAGGAGGATTTTCTTTACTACCAGGGAACTGACTGCGGGAAATTACACCCTTGCCAGACATAAAAATAAAATGAGTGATGGCCTTTCAAATCTACATTTCAATATTAGGCAGAAAATCAGAGGAAATGGTGGAAAGCAGTAAAGAAATCTTTCAGGCCAAAGGAAGAAAGCATCCATATCAATGTCTCTTGCCCTGCTGAACAGTGCAGAGTAAATAGAGGATCTCATTGCTGCAAAAGCAGTCAGTAAGGCTTCAGGTTGCCTTACTCCAGTAAGACTGCAAGTAGCAGGAAAATGGAATCCTCAGGCCTAAGACATGACGGAAGGTGGGGCTCAAGGAATCTGTCAGCAAATTCATTTCTTGAATATAAGCATCAGGAAGGATGTTGTCATTGGTTGCATTTACTGCCATAAAATTATTGCCTCTTTGCAAAGAAGGTATAGGCAAATACCACATTGCTTCTTTATGTACCATATTACAGCAGGTTGCTGGAATAGATCAAGAAGAGTTCAGGAATCAAATTTCTTCCAAAACTTTCAGGAACAGAAGCACTGACAGAAGCTTCCGCTGGTTATGTGTGCAGCACCTTCTCCTGACAGATCACTGCCTCTGAACCAGGAGGATCTAAGAGAGGTACTCCATCCTGCCAACAAAGTATCCAACATTACATCCAACAATGGATTCTGCTCAAGTAAAGGAAGGCCTATGCTGTTATTAGTGGGAAATGTCCACCACTCAACACCAGCACCAGGGGGTGACACATGAGAAGATCAGAGACTAAGTGTTAACTCTAAAACCAATGACAACTCACTGTGCAGTGCAGCACCCCCATCTCCAGCATACAAATGAACAATGAGGAAAGGGAGCAACAGTAAGCTCAAAAAGGTGCAGAAGGGGGCAAGACTGTGGTGTCTGCTGTGTCCTGATCCAGAATACCAAAGCCATTAGTTTGTCGTCCCTATCTGTGGGAGGAATGGCTGACATTAAAGTGGATGTAGCTCTGCCACAATAAAAGCAATCCTCAGAGCCAAGAACATGACCAAGGCATCTCCTCATAGGGCAGGCAGGAGACAAAGTTAAATGAGTAGGGGAATGCATGGAGCTGCACCCTAGCAACTAATACCCTGCTAAAAACTGGGGTTAAGTCAGATCACAAGCTAGTAACTTTCTCCCTCAATCTAAACACACTGACACCAATATAATAGAGTTCAAAGACTTCAACAGCATCAGTTTCATTACATTCTATGATGAAGTCTCGAAATTCACTTACAGCAGTATCACCCTAGACACTACCTTAGCAAAAATGGTCATAAAGGAGATTTATACCCACTTGGATAAATGTATAGAACTGGCAGTGCCAACCAGAACCAAAATATAATGGGAAACTTAAAAGAAAAACATCTTGGTGGTCTAATGACAAATAAAATCTACAATAGAGGAAAACTCTCATTATAGTACAGAACAGATCAAAAGACCCCCAGGTCAAACAGGAAATCTGGAATTTTACTAAAATTTAAATAAAAAACTACTAAATCTACTAAAATAGTCCATGAGCTTATATTATCATCTTAAACAAAGGAAAACTACAAATCTTTCTTTAGTTATGTTAGGAAACTAAGCAACACCACCCAGCACTGCACATAACTCATACAAAAGGATGCCACCTACCCTGGACCTGGTGAACATTTCCAATATACTAGTAAACAAATTTTAATCCTGAGAGGACTATCCAATGTCCCTCTATCCCACAGTCTCTCAAACCACGCATCATCACTACAGAACAGGCTGTTTGGTACACAGTATTAACCATGTCCTGGTGGAACTACTCCATAAACGATTTAGCCTCAGCCTACCAGCAGGCACAGTCGTGACAGTAAGGTGCACAGCACTGGTGATGCCACTTCACAAGGGTGGCACCATTACAGACCCTGGGAATTACATGTTCATCATTCTGACAAGTCTTATTTGTAAAAGCATAGAATATATATAACCAACCTGATAAACTCTGACATTAAAAATCTCACCAAGCTAGATCCGCAATAATTTTGCTTTGTAAAAGGTACAGCCTATCTAATAAATCTAGTGAACTTCTTCAAAAAGTTAACACAAACTATGGACAGCGACCACTCTGTCCACATTATTACACTGATTTAGCCAAGGCACTCCTCATGCTAGGGCAACTAACAAGCTAAATGCACTGCAAATATATTTCTGTGTGGTAATATTGATAGCCAGTTGGTTAAAAGACAGGACTCATACCATGTGGGTGTGGCAGCGCAATGTCTGCTAACATGAAGGTAACCAGTGGTGTTCCACAGGGCTTAGTACTGCAACCACTTTTATTTGGTATTTGCTATTTGCTATTCTGACCTTCAGACAAGAACACAGACCTCTGACTACCCAAGTTTGCAGACAACTACAAACTGGGAGTCACAGACAAATGCCTAGGGCCTCCAACAAGAACGTACACTTATAAAATACCTGGCGTACCAAAAATGGACTTAAAAAAATGCTAAAAAGTGCAACACTGTCATAGTTGGAAGACAATTCTACCACAAGCATACAATCCCACTTCCAAATGAAAATGTGGTTGCAGACTTTGGTATATGAGCTGATAACTTCTCCTTTGATCACCATGTAACAACAGTTGTCAGAAACTCCTACTTATCATAGCTAACCACCAAGGGAATGTCATCCACATCTAAAAAAGTAACGGTTTCCTTATATTCATCATTGATCAGACAGTTATAGATTACAATGTCCCTTTGGGATGTACCTCACTAGACAAAAATAATATTAAAGATCCCAGAAGTTCCTAATCAATAGGATAACATGCTTAAAAACCCTAGCTAAGAGAAAAAAAACTAGTACCATCACAACTCACAGTCCCACAAATACCAGAACCAGGGATCTAAATCTACTTCAGCAGATTAATAAGACAAGGTGGAGACACAGATTTATTACTCAGTGCCCCTCCATCACCACCAGAATACACACCCTATTTAGATCAAGTAGTGTGACCCACCATCTCTCTTCAAAAAGGACCTGGATAATTGGACAAGTATTCATAAATTCACCCCAGGCCTGAATTTATTTTGGGGAGGTGGGGGAGACACAGTCAAAAGAGGAAACTGGCAAAATGTAATAGTTACAAGACTCGGTTACTTTGAATTTTCCTATGATTTCTATGAACAGCCACTACTTTGTACTGAAAGTGGTGCCAAGCTGAGAGAAACAAAAAACTTCCTATGCAAACCCAAGACACTGATGTACAGCATTAGAAAGCCACCATATTCATCAACACCATCCAGGTGCCTTGCACCAGTACAAGTTTGAGCTATCTTTAGAAAACGAACACACCAAATGTAGTTAGGGAAGTTTCTAAGGAATCTAGGTCAGATGTAAGTTTCACTTTTCCTTCCTCTTCTTAAACAGGGTAAGGCTGCTGTAATACCTCTCCCGGGAAAGCCACTGTGGCCCTTTTGACAAGTATGGTTTGAACAAGTCTCAAGTGCTCTGTGATGGCAGTTCGGTCCTTGAACACAGACGTTTATGGGGGAAGAATCTAAAAGCCCTAAGATGCTGCTTCCTAAGGGAGTTGGCCAGCTTAGCCTGAAAATAACATAACCTGATGCTCGAGGACCTTTCTCATTCTATGAATGGGCTTCTTCCTAGAAAAATGAGATGGCCTAGAAGAAGAAAAGGGGACATGAAGGGCATAATGTCTATTTTCATCTTGGAGGTTCTCAAGTTTTGGTCACGATGCCTTTGGAGAAATTCTCCTCAGAAAAGGGCATTCAGGACAGCCTACCTGACAGCATCCCTGAAGAACAGCCCGAGTCATGCCACCCCCTGCACAAGCACATAAGTAGGCCTGCTGTTCTAGTTATAGCATCAGCACAATTTTAAATTGAATAACAGAAAAGTCCAACAAACTGCAGCCTCCTTGACTCCATCTTCAAGGAAGTCTATCAAGTACACCAATTCCTTGATCCAGTAGGGAAAGCAGGAAGTTGGAAACCACAGAAACAGTCCAGGTATCTACACCTCAGTATGGCAAAGAACCACAGCTTCTTGACTATCTAATCCAAATCCTTGAGCTCCTTATTACGCAATACAGTGGGAATGTGCTGTTGTCCAAGGGGACCTATGATAAACCAGGGAGATCATAAAGGAAAATTGTGATATGCTGATACAGGATTTTGTTCTTAACAGTAGAAACTGGGATGCCTCCAGACTGTAAAGTGTGTTAGTTGAGGGGAAGCTGGTGAGATATGAAAAACAGAAGTTTACATTATGGTTGCTCATCTTAGGAGGATGTGATCAGTGTCGCTGACATAAAATGCTCAGGTACCACCCTTGGGTCACTTGAGGTGCCCTTCTTATTGATACCTTTGCTGGGTAACTTCAACTGCTACCATCTTGACAGAGCTTCAGGCTTCTACCTTCATTTGTAAGAGACAGTACTGAAATGTTGCCAAATAATGGCAACACTGAATGACATGATCTTTACCAAACCAACAGACAGAGAAGAAATGCAAACTCTAGTGTGTGATCTGACATCAAAATGATTGCTGGGAAAATTTCCAAAGCATACATTAAGATCACAGTTTAGACTACTTGAGCATCATAAAAAGAAAGGAGGGGCAGAAGAGCTAGTTATGTTTAGGTCACTGTGCAGTGCCATTATATGCAGTGCCTGGAGTAACATAGGCATGACAATACAATTTTGCTGGACTGGGAGAGTGAGGAACTCATAAAGCTACTAAAGACGGCTTAAGAATCATATTTTTTAGATACATTATACTCCTACACATCTTGAGACACTGCATATAGTTGCCACAGTTTCAAACACTACAGATTTCCTTTGTCCCACTTTCACAGGGAATGCTTACCTTCTCTTAATGATCGAAGCTCATTACGTGTTTTTTGAAGAATTTCTTCAAGCTCAGAAGAACGACATTTTTCCTTCTCAAAAGCCAGCTTCAATTCATTGTACTGTAAAGGGACTTGAGAGGGTGGTGATGGGTCATCCCTCCTCCTGCCAAACAATCCCTACATGTAAACCAAAGAACAAAGTCAATCTAACACACAATGACAAGATCACTTCCCTTTGTTAAAAAAGTATTAGACAATTTTGTCAGTTTTCAGACATCTACTCATACAGGGATATTTCAAATGTCCTCACTGTCACCATTAAGACATTCATTATTTACCAAAGACATGAGTTTTTTTGGCAAAGGAAAACATTTAAAAAGATAAATGACAAATACCTACAGAAGAACAGAATTCCTCATACTAAAATGGAAAAAAAATAATTTCATGCAAGAAAATCATCTGTTTGACTTCCCTGAGCAACATAAAAAAATAGGTGTGTGCGTGTGGGGGGGGGGCTGCTGGTGCAAGTTTAATATTTCAAACCAAACACAGACTGCCTCTTTGCAGCAGTCACAGTCACAGCCATCACAAAGACCAGTGAGAAGTGGGCTAAACATGAACAAATGAGCTTTATTGTGGATGTCCCTATTAAAGACAATTCGGTCTGCTGGAACTTTGTGACAAGATGAGACCTCCACTTCAAACTGCATCACATAATAGGCAGGAAGGTAGTGTTTATTTTCAGTTTACTTTCAACATATGTACAGCAATAATGTGCTGCTATATATACTTAATTTGTTTTAAATGGATTTTTCTGACCTAAGGAATAAGTTAGAAACATTTCAAAAGCATCACAGTAAGCAAAGTTAAGACAAATTCTAAGTAATTTCTGTAAATTTAACAGCTTAAATTTTTTTCTTCCTGAAAAACAAGGTAGAAACATTTAATTTTGATTTGGGTAGCATACGCTGAATGAGATGGATGCTTATGTGACCAGCAATCAGTGTGAAAATGCATTCTTAGGTAAGGTCAATGCACAGGAATAGAACAACTGCATTGATCGCAATCCAACAATTTATTCTGCAAAATCCAGTGTTTAAGTAGTCCCATGAGCCAGTACATATCACACAGGCTAAATAATACTCTCTTTCCATAAAACCTGATAATTTGACCCCCATGCCATTAGTAAATGTATTTCCACATTTGAAGAAACAGGAAAGCTACAAAACCTACATTAATAACAAAGCAATATAAAAGCATTTAAACTGCATAATTCACAGGGAAGTCAATCAGGTGAAGCTGGCAGAGACATTTATCTACTACAGAAAAGGGAGGGTATTTCTGACTTAACAAAGATAGTCTCAGAAATCAACGGATAGAGCAGCAGCCTCCTGTGTGTTGCATTTAAAACTGAGGCTCTTCCTTGATAAATTCTGCCCCAAAAGTGGTTACCAAGTTGGATGGAGTTGGAGGACTGCACAATACAAACCAGAGATAACAAGAGTTTTGCAGGAATTTCTTTCTGAAGTCTGATTCCTAGAGTCACTGAGACAATAATGCCTGGCAGAGTTGTGCATTGAAGACCAGGTAGTCAAGGTGCAGGTATCTGCAATGGAAACATTCGTAAAGAAAGCACTGTATGCAGCCACCACTCTAGTAGACTGAATTTTGACTACTACACAATCTACCAAAGGCAGTCAGTCACCTAATGATTAACAAATGTAGTTGTTGCTGAATGACTTCAAGTTCTCCTCTCTTTGGTACAAAAATAATGAACTGGTTTCTCTTTGTGAACCACTGCTCCCAGTGCAGGTAGCACCTGAGCTGCTGGGTAATGACAAGGCTGTGAAGAGTGCTTCCTTTGCTATGATATCGACCATCACAAAGGAAAACAGGAGTTTAATAGATGGGTTTGGGGCAATTCTGAAACCACCTTTAGCAGGAAATGACAGTTTGTCAAGAAGTACAGTCATGGAAGACCACACATAGCTTTCTACACAAGGACCTAAGACTCTGAGATCTTACAAACGGTTCACCTTCATAAACTCGAATCACAGTGGTTCGAGTGCTCATACGAGCGACTCGAAACCATGAAAGTGAAAACGTAGACAGTCCTTAATGTTCGAAAAACAGCAAATCGAAAAGCAGATTTGCTGTTTTTCGAACATTAATGCCACACCCCCCCTACTTTATTATTCTAACTCCGAGATCGCACTACAGTGGGGAAAGGAACCATTTCCCGATCCCCACTACAGTGCAATCCACCCCACAACGTCAAATGTGCAATGAGCGAATGTCACTGTGCATTCGCTCATTGCACATTCAAACCTTTTTTCTTTCGGCATTTGCAAAATTTGCAAACAGCCTTTCGAACACTTGCTGTTCACCCGACCGTGTATCACCTTTATAAAGGTAAACCCTTACAAGCAGATGTGATAGCTACCACGAAATGTACTTTTCAAGAAATTAACTTCAATGCCACAAAGTAAGTACGCTCAACTGGCAGGAAAGCAAACTCACTGACCAGGAAGTTCATCTTCAAATGAGGGAAGCATCTCTGTTGGGGCATGATGGAGAAGGTTATGCAGAGAGAATGGAACAAGGTTTCCTAGAAAAATCTTTTGGGCAATGGATATGCTGAGATACCATTCATTTGGGAACAGAATTTGCTTGCTCAGCCTGACCACAATCATAGTAGATGTCCCTGGGATCAGGGCCAGCCTTAGCTGAAACGGCGCCCTAGGCGAAGTACTGCTCTGGCGCCCCTTAAGCCCCACCCACACCGAACTCAAGGAACACCCGTATTTGAGCCATGCCCACAGATGGGTCACTCCCACAAAACCCACTCCAGTTCTTTCAATATTTAAATGCATGAAAAAACAGTCATACTGTAACAGACACCTTGTAGTGTAGTTGACTGCAATTGAAGGCTGAATTCTCCTTAAACCTGCTTGCTCTGTTGCTAGTGTAGCGTTCACACAGAGAAATGACAGGTGCTAAAGCCATGGTTTAAAGCTCAGTGCCACAAAATGTATAATACTACCCTTTGAGAAGTCACACACCCTAGGACATAACCTCATTGACAGCATACCCCTAACGGTAGGACAAGAAGGGATTTGGGTGTGCATGTAGATAGTAACCTGGTTTTGACCAACATGTGTCTAAGATAGTAAGGAAATGATTCCATGTTGCTCAACCTATAAGCAAGGGCATGCCATCTAGGTCCAAGGAAGTCAGTTTCACTGTATTTGGAACTCATCAGGCTGATAATGGAGTACAATGACCTCTTTAATATGTACCTTATTAGGCACCTGTAACAAATGAAATGTCTATAAAGGTTTTTCACAGAAAGAGCAGAGGGTGGAAACAACATGTCCTATGCAGATCGCTTCACAGCCCTAATCTCTATATTCTGTTTCCTACAGACTGTTGAAAAGCAATCTATGCCTGGCATACAAGGTGTCCTTGAATCCTACTATGATGGACCTTTTGCATATCAAGAAAATGAATAAGATTCAAATTACTGGATCTAGGGATTTAAACTTATCTGCTGACTTAAATAGGACATGCTGGAGGGACAGGTATATGTCTCTCAGAATTTCTCTTCTCTGGAACAGGCTTATTATCTATGTGAAGCAGAGCTTTTCCCTAACCCTATGCAAGAGAAACCTGGACCAGTAGATGGGAAATTAGAAATACACCCTGGGTCATGCACCTATGTTTCTTGTCCTAGCTTACATATACACCTTAAAATAGCCTCTAAGGCATATAAACTTCTGGGATACAATTTGCATGCTTGGCTAGGCTTATAAAGGCCCCAGTGGTCATTATCTTAGTATACACCTATTAACTTATAATGAGCGTCTCATGGAACTTGGAATATATATGTCCTAGACCAAACAGCGGTCTGATAGTATTTTAATCGGTATTGCTCTATCTCACCAGTTCATCTATCAGAAAAGGATACTCCAATGATTTTTTTCTAGGCCCCATATGTCATACATTTGTTATAAACACTGTCATGATTATTAGCTCAAATATTCTAGACTAAGACCACTGAGGAACATTTAAAGGTAAATAAGTCATTGTCAAAAATAGAAATAAACATCAACTGCAAAATGGGCAATGTGCTGTTGTTTAGTAACCATAAAAGGGTTAAACTAGTACCATCAGACTCAGCTGTTTATTCACAATAGGAAGCAATTAAGATTGTGTAATGGGGTAAATATCTATGGAGATGGTTAGACAGCTATCCTTTCCTTTGCTGACCATGTAGAGAAAGCTCAGAACCATGTCTCATAATTGCTGAGAATTTGCTCCAGAATATAATACCTGCTAATCAGATGAAGTAAAATCTCGCTTGAGAAATGAATACCCATCCCCCTACTAGATGTGGGTATGGCAGTGGTTGTCTCAAACTTTAAATGGGTAAGACTATGCAATTTTTATTATCACAGTCATCTCCACTACAAATACTTCAGTACTTCATGACTTTTTGTAGGTTCATGCAGCAGTTTCCAGGAAGGGATCACTGTTGTGTTACTCTTTCTAGACCAGCTGCACCTTAAATGTAATCTGCTTTACACAAACAGTTTCTGCGAGGTACCTAGTGCACGCATTTTTGAGATATCATGTACATCTTCTACTTCCTTGTTATTCTCATAGCTAGTGACCTGGACTATAGCTGAAAGTGGCTATTGGATTAGTCCTGTTACCCAGAACAAATAATCAGATCAATAAAATAATTAAAATTTGCTCTGGTTCCACAACATTGTCTTTATTTTAGCAACCTTAAAGGCATTGTAATTTTCCAACCTATTTCCTACATGCTCTCAGTTAACACCAAATGCATACTCAACAAGATCATTTGAACAACACCTATTTGCTGACTTACAATGACATTTCCAAGAAGTATTACAGATGTGTTACATGACACAACCTTTTAGAATTATTTCTCTTGACTTGTCATGCAACCCTGTGTCTTTCTGCCTGCCTGCTTGCATGTCTGTCTTCCTCTGTCTCAACCATAAAAAGGCACACATGCAGACACTGAAACTCAGGTACATGCGTGCACACACATTTATTTATGGTCTTTGTGGTGTTTTGGAGTATGACAGATTCCTTGTTGTGTGCTATGAGGAAATAGTGTGAATAAGCATTGGATGGAAGAAGTATAACACTTTATTGTGCACATTTCCACTATCTCATGTTTTGTCATAAATAATCCTATATCTAAGGTTAAACATAATGATGAATTCTTTCTGTGATTCTCATTAAGAACGGCATCCTACAAGGCACTTTACATCAGCGTGTTATTGGGACTATCAAGCCTACTGCTTGTTTCAAAGGTGTGCAGGAAAACTGGTGAAAATAGTATTTGTTAGCTTATCAAGTCCTAATAGTTCATTAAAATCTGCAAAATGTTAAGGTAGACAATTTTATTATATTCTTATTGTAGAATTTCACTATTAAACAACTGACAGTAGAAAACAATTATGGAGTTTATATAGGTCAGAGGTGAGGTTCATAAACTAGAAACATTAATACTGATTTACCATTTCATTTTGAACATATATCCATTCCAAATTCATTAAATGTTCATATAAAGTGGCCAGAAATGTTTGTTTTAAATTTATTATTTTCTGGTATTTGCTTGCATCTTAGTAGTTTGTACTGTTGTCTTCTTACAGCTTTGAATGTTGACTTCTAATCTGGTATCATTCGATACACAAGTTTTATAGTATATTGGTATTTGCTGTAATATGGTCCCGCCTATCTACACTTCTTAGATTTCTCTCACTGCTAGTAAATTGACATTTAACTTAATGATAAGGGCACCACAATGTTTCTGAATACAAGTGTTTCAGCTTTAGGGTGATGTACCCTTATCACTTGTCTTTTCTTTGTACCTTGTAAAATAGACATTGGGTATCTGTAGAACTGACAGTTATTAATGAATGCATGAACATTTGTTTTGTGAAAATTAAACAAACAACCCGTCAGTATTCGAACATTTAAAATGGACATGTTAAACATGAAGCTGAAGACGTTTATAGTGATCAACACTGCGGGAGCGTTTACCATTTTTAAACATTTAAGCATTACCTTGCACACAAAAATAAAGGAAGTTGCAAATGTTTATTCCATGCATTTTTAATGTCCTGGAACCAAAATTAGACTTTGTCATAGCAGCAGAATATGTGCTGAAAATCTATACATGATATTAATAGCGTAGTGGATAACAAGATACCATATGGGAAACTTTTGATTTTAGACAGAACTTAACACTGACTCCATTCTTTTCTGGCAGCCATTACAAATGTTTAACACAGCTGATTAATGAGGGGTAGTCACCTCATGATGTGCAGAGGAAAAATATATTCTGTACCAGGTTTCTCACCATGGCCATAGGTAGTACTCAGGAGTGTGAAACTGTCTGATATAAGCAATGGAGGAGCAGTTCATTTCTTAGTCTCTGTTTTCAGCTTGTGGATGTCTTGGTCAGTGAGGGGTTGGTGGGAGGGCCATCTTTTATGCACAACCCAGAGTGGGAAGAAAATGATCTAATATGCATCATGCAGTAGAAACATGGACTGTCATGGACAAAGGCACATTTAAGTCAGGAGCACAGGGCTAGTTCCATTTTGCTGTACTAATGAAGCCTTTATTAGTGTGTTTTATGGGTAAACTCATGTCTCATAACACAAAGAAAATCTGTGTTTGCTGCAGCTACTAAATTCCTCGCAGGCATGTCTAATTTTCTAGTTGATATGTAAAACTGATATTCATAACTTTAGAGTTACACAGGTTGGTTTCCTAGACAAAAAGTTTTCAAATAATTTACATGTAAACATTTGGTACAAATTCATCACATTTATTGACTAATTATACATAGTATGTGTTTCAATGTATTTAATTACAAACAGCTGCCTGAGAACAGCACATGTCCATGTAGTTTATAACATGCCATTGCTGTCTGGCATATCTGTACTAAATGACTGGGTTCGTTTTGGAAACTGATATTAATTTTTGACTAATACAATTTTCCCTGAGACAAAATACACATTTCCTTCACTTCAAGCAATATTGGACCAAATCTGATAATAAAATCTTCTCATAAATTTCCATAGTACAAACAATTAAAATTTGCTACAGTCAAGTTACCCTCTTGGCCATGTCCCAACAAAATCATGTGCTAGTACTTGCATATCAAACATGTGCAGATTTTTTAAATATTAAAAAAATCCAGACAGATCCCTTCTACTGCCAACATTTTTATTACAAACATTCTGATGAAAACTCCTTTGCCAATTAAACATATACCATGCTTTAAAACTGCATTATTCCACCTCTCAGATATATTTTTATAGCGTTGCGTGGCAATTGCACAAGAAAGCTGGGTGCTGCCTGAATCAACTTGCCTTCAAAAGCCAAGCAAGGGAAGCAAACAAGGGACACGAGGAGGTACGAGTACTACACAGAAAAAAAGCGCAAATCGCACTTGGTAGCCCTAGTGTTGTACAGGGAGCCAGTCTGCCGATAATCCACGCCGTCCAGTCCACAGATCAGATAAGACCAGGAACAGGAAGTAATGACAGCCAATAGATACGCCCGCCTCTATCTCGTCAATGAAGTAAGGAATGAGAGGCGGGCGTGAGCTGCATTATATATTCTGGATTGGAGCAGTAGCCGGGGATGTCAGTGGTACAAAAGCATCACTGACTGGATGCTTTAAATAATGCCCAACAAGAGCAGCCACTGAAACTCGTCAGGGGGAGGGAATGGAATAACACAGCAAGGGGGCCATTCTATGTGCTGTGAATGAATCGTGCTTGAATTACGGAAGTGGGGGAGGGCACAATACTACAACGGGGCCGGGCGCAAGGCTGAAAAGTGGAGAGATAGAAGTAATGTTAAACTACCTAAACTGTGCCCTTTATGGCGCCCTAGGCGGTCGCCTAGTTCACCTATGCCTAAGGCTGGCCCTGCCTGGGATGTATATTGCTCTTATAAAGCAACACTAAGAAACAGCATATTCACAAACATGCATAGCTTCTCTGCCGAGGAAGTAGGATATAGTTCCTCCCTGCTTGTTTATGTACCATACCACCACCATATTGTCTGAGTGAATGAAAAATGTACCTTGGCGGAGAAGGTCTTGAAAAGCCTGTAGACTTAGGAAGACCACTCATCTCCAAGACACTGATGTGCAATTTTGCCTTGTCTGTGATCCATGTCACCTACATGTCACCTAGACTATCCTGTTCAAGTAATGGTCTCATCCCAGTAAAGACATCTGTCGTTATCTTGGCTGCCAGGACAGGCTGAACCAGTTGGGTTTCTCAGATGAGATTTTTTAATTTTATCCACCATGACAAGTGCTTCAAACAAATCCTTGAAACTCTTAAAGCTTTTATATTAGGTTGCAATGCTCAACACCACTGAGCTCCGAGTGTACATAGTAAGATTTTTATTTGTATCTAGCACATATTAAAGTTATGTACTTGATGATAGATCTGTGCTGTCTTATTTTCATCTGAATTCAGCATGTGGGTTGTTGGATCCAACCTTGGTGCCTTATACTGAAGTATTGGATCCAAGAGCACTGACTCTTCCCCTACCCACAATTCCCTCTTCTGCCCAAATTACCTCAGATCAAGTTTACTGGGTGACCCAAACTGGTGACAAATTATACAGAAAATAAACAGGAGGAAAAGTAGACCAGTATATAAGCTAAGTGGTAAAAAGTGTCAGACAGGGTCCAAAGAATGTCTAGCCGATCCCTGGAAAGGATAAGTGACAATCTGGCAGGAGTAAGAATGGAGTGAAGTTGGCAGAGCCAAAAGATGCGCGAGTCCTTGACTGCACATCTAATTTATAATGAGATACAGAAGTATGAGTTGAAGACCAAGTTGCTGCAGAGCATGTCATGTACACTCACTCTTTTTGCAAATGCTGCTGAAGTTACCATTACTCTGGCAGAATGAGCATTAGGCTTTCATTGCAAGGACATGCCTTTTGACTTATAAAAAAATTAAATGCAGTCCACTACCCATTTTAATATGGTTACTTTAGACAGCTTTTCCAAGTTTGTTCTTAGATTAGGATATGAACAATTGATCTAATTTTCTGAAACGCTCAGTATGATGAAGACAGAATCTGAGTAGTCTATCAACATCTAAAGTATGTAGAGTATAATCTCCTTTGTTAGTAAAATTTGGAAAGAAAACTGAAAAAATCAATTTGTTAGTTCAGGTTAGATTCCGAAGCCACTCTGGGGAAAAAATGAAGGGTTTGTTCTCAGTGACATTCTATTCTTTTCTTCTGAAAAATAATGAAAGGAGGTTTACAAGAGAGTGACTGTAGTTCTGACACATGATCTCCAGATATAATAGCAACCCAACCAAGAAAATATTTTTCCACGATATGAACTAAAGCTCTACTGATGTTGCGAGCTCAAAGGGTTTTTGGGTTAATGATTACAGTAAAATTGTAATATCCCAAGGAGGGACTGGATCACGAACTGTGAGCGTCAATAAGAATGTTCCCGTAAAGAAGACCTTGGTCACTTTGAGGGACACAATGGATATACTGTTGTGCCCTATGTGAAAATCTGAAATGGCAGCTATTTGGCCTTTAATTGCAGAGTAACTTGAGCCAACCCTAAATAGTTGCAATAGAACCTCCAAAATTTCAGGTAAGGGTGCTGAAAAAGTTTCTAGTCCCTTTAAAGAGGCACATAAAGAAAAATATTTCAATTTTCTTGGCTGGGTCCATTTGAGAAGAAGAGATTATATGCAATACCAGGGAAGAAAGAAATGCATCTCTGGCAATTTTTAAAATTGCAGAAACCATTTGGTAGTTTTAGGGCCTTGAGATCCAGTAGAAGTAGCCCGAACAGGTGACTGAGATCTGGAAAGGGATCCAGAACCCAGTCTGTGCACCAGATGAGGTCAAATAAAGGGGAACCATACCTGCTGAGGCCAGAAGGGGGCAATACAAATACCCTGGTCTTGCATTCCATAGCTTTCTGAACAAAAATGGTGCTAAGAGAAATTGGTAGAAAGACATAAAGGAGACCTGGGGGCCAATTATGGGCTACATCATCTGTTGGTGACTGTCCCTGTGGAGGAAGGAGGGCAAAGTAACTTTTGTATTTGATGCCGAGGTACAATGAAAAAGGTCACAGCAAGGTTGGCCTCAGTGTTTGGAAATCTCTGTTGCCACTGTTCTGTTGGGAGACCACTTACACAATAGTATAGTTCTGCTTAATTTGCCCGCTAGAATACTGGACATCTCAGGTATGTGCTCAGCAGTGCAGAAATGAGAAAACCCAACCGTTGTCAAAAATAGCTCCGGCAGTTTTTGTTTACTGTGTTGTAGTTCACTGGAATTGTAGTGCATGAATTATAAACAATTCTGTTATGGTAGCTAAGGATATGTGGGAAGAGACTAAACCGAAAATAATACAAAACTTAAGAAACTCAAGGCTCTTAATTATGGATATGGATAGTACGATACAAGCAGAGAAAATATTTTTAGTCCCTTTAGTCTCAAACACATGGCAAGCATATTTTTATCAACCAGAGAAGTTGTGGATAACCATAAAAAAAATAAGGAATTTATTTGGGAGAGGAAGAGAGCAAGGGTTAAGTAAGATATGCTGATTTTCCTCGCAGCACAAACTGGTTGAGGGCTACCTGATATGAAAGATTACATCAAAGCTAAGCATTTAAAAGCTCATGCACTTAACTTAAGCAGAAGCTTATGAATCAAAATAAAAAAGGGATGGTGCTGAAAATGGGAGGGGGGATAAAGGGATTTTAGGTAAGTCTTTAAGGAGAACAGTAACAACTACACAGATTATTATATTCATAAAACAGAGAAAAGTATTCTAAGAAGTAAGCCAGTGAAGAAATGGGAAAAGGAGATTTTACTAACAGGGATGACTATTACATAGGGTACAAAAATGGGCAAGGGGGAGGCAGAATTTACTGAAGGAAATTAGCAAAGGGATTTAGTCACTTGAAACAAACAACTCACAAGGAAAAGTAATGAGTGGAATAAGGTTAAGCAGGAGTTTGGACTGTAGGTTAGAGATTGCCCTTAAATATCAGGGATTCATAAGGAGTACACACCAAGAAAAAGGGACAAGGGGGTGAGAAGTGAAAGACCAGTTCAGGAAGAGCTTTTAGCTGAGTTCAGAAAAGAAAATGTTAAAAAGAGATAATTAGTAGGAGTATAAAATACTGCATGAAAACAATCCGAATCAATCTAATTCAAAGAAGATTAGAAAAGACAGGGGAAAAGAAGGTAGAAACACATTTTACAAATAAACAATGGAAATAAATTTGCAAGGCTTCTAAGTATGCTACAAAGTTAAGCTTAGGATTTTTACATGGAAGTGTTGCTTCATGTATTTGTATAGTCCAAAAAGCCTTGACAGTGATTTCTTCTCTAGTAGATACCACATGTTGAAAATGTTTTAGGGCAGACAGAGGTAATTGGCAACATGTTTTTGGGAATCTAATCAGTTGGCAGATTTGAAAAATTCCCCATGCCATACTCTGTCAGAAATATTGGGGAAACAAATGCTAGTAACTGAAACTATTCTTTTGAGATATGATATAGAATCTAAATGACTAAACACAATAAGGCCTTACTAAGTTAATGGTACAGGCTGCCAAAAAAAAAGCAATTATTAGACCACAGAAACCAAAGTCTATACAAACTATAACAGATATTTTGAATACTGTAAAGAAGGTAAAACAAATAAAGGTGGGATCTTTAGAAAAGGAAATACACTAATTTCATAGAAATAACTGGAATTAGTGGTAACAAATACCATTGATGCTGAGGAGATTAATCCATAGAGGGCTTCAACAATATAAGTCTCTCTCCAAAAAGATATGACTGCAGGGCAGATGGGGAGGGCTACAATGAAGAACTCGCAGTCCTTATCAGTCTCTGTGGTAAGTGTCCCTAAATCCACAGTCCTCTTTATGGGAGAGGAAAGGAGAAAGCACAGTTTACATAAATAAACTTACCATCTACCATCACAGTAAATGTTAAAATAATCACTGTTGCAGCAGCTTTAGTTATATGGGTTATATCCAAAATACAACTATATGACACTGTTGTGCAGAATAAAGAAAGGTAACCACAAAGTGGCTAAAATATACTCTCATAAACTTTATTGAAAATAACATAAAATGCTTAACTTGATCACCACGTTTTTCGTCCTTCCACAAAGGACTTCATCAGATGACCTTTCCCACACAATGACTCCATTATATACTAGCACTTGTTATCCAATTACGCAATAAAAAATTCTAACTAGGTGACTGATACAATGAATTAATAGCACCATACAAATTATAAACTTAAATGCCAAACTAATCCGGCATGATAAAAACTATGGTCTGAACCAATTCCATATGGATCAAATGTCTTCCACTCCTGTTAAAAATAGTTACTCAATTAAAAATATAAAGCAATAAAAATAAACTTGTATATGAATCAAAATAATGAATACTTAAACATGCGTAATACTTTGCTACCCTCCACTGGCCAGACAGAAGAATTTGTCATACATTCACTTAAAAATTATAAAACTAAAAACATATCATCTTAAAACTATCATGTTAAAATATATTTTTTTATATACATATGAATAAAATCGCACTAAAAATGTACTATACTCAACACACTGAATGAAAATAAAAATAATGTTAATAAAACATTTTAATGTATATCTAAATGTGATATGATGTTTTATACAATCTAGCTTCTCTTTACTTAAGGACAGGGGCAAGGCAGATATTTTCATTGAGGCCTGGAACCACATTTGCTTGTAAAACTAGCTGCCAGTAAATCTCTCTACATTCTATTTTTTTTCTTCCCAAGTCCCTCCTCTTAAATCACATAGTACTACTTCAAGCACAAAAAATAAAAACTTGGCTTCCCTGCAGCTCAAAGTATGTTTATATAGGACATTATTAATATTTCTAGATTTAATACCATAATAGTGTTCATATATCCTATGTTTTAAAGCCCTTTCAGTTTTTCCCTACATACAATGCCATACATAGTTCGTATGTCGCCAAATAAATCACCCCTTTACTATTGCAATTAGTATAACTCTTAGCCTGTATTAATCTATCTCTATTAGGAACACATCACTCTTATCACCAATATACCCACATTGGATACACATACCACACTTAAAAGTCCTTTTCTTACCTGCTTTATTTTCATGACTTTTCCCATCATATTCCAATATGTTCTTAATACTACAGCCCTTTAAAGATGAATTTTATTGGTCCTTTAAATACACTTTCTAGGTCAGAAAAGCTTCTGAACAACTCCCAAATAGGTGGTGATAATATTTTTATAATACCAGCATCTCTATTGTAATGCACAAGAAAAGCTCCACTGCATTCTAAACCACCTTCTATATTAATTCTGAGGTCCATCCACTTCATTATTATTATTAACCTTAAACTCTACATTTGCTGTCCACAATAATGGGTAATAGCTATCTTTTCTAGCTTATTTAACTTCATTCATGACTTCGTCTATTAGCTTAACTGGATATCTTCTATCGGTAAACACATCTTTGAGCTTCACACATTCCAGATTAAAATCCTCTTCATCTGAGGTCATCCTAGAGGCTCTAATAAACTGACCTTTAAGGATGCTCCTCTTTTGCTTATATGGATGCACATTGGTGTAAAACTGGATTTAAATTTATTCCAGGTAAGAACAGTGATGTTAACAAGTTAATTATTGATCTCAAAATGTTCATCAGAAAAAATAACTCAGATTATATTTTCTAAGATGGAAAAGGAAAAGAAACCAGACATGGTTTTGAAAAGAAAAAGTACCTACAATCCAAACCTGCATCCTTAACTAAAAAACTTTGAGGTGATAGTTGAGAAAGAATTAAGAAAAACGTTGGTAAGAACAGAGTGGGTGCCAATCTCCCGACTGAAGACTGGCACTTATTGAATGAATTAAGTAGGAATAAAAATGTAAGAGTGATGAGGCCAGATAAAGGGGAGGGGCAGTTTTAATGGATAATATATATATATATATATATATATATATATATATATATATATATATATATATATATATAGACAAGATGACGGACATTCTAGGTGACATCAGCGCAAATATGCTAGAATTTCTAAAAATGAAATTACTATAGTTTATTCAAATATAGATTGTACCCTAAATGACATATTGATGGAAAGTTTAACTGATCTTGACACTTACAATTTTTTTTAAAAATACATAAACCCATCATATCATCTATATATGGAATCTCAAAAGTGCACAAAAGCATTGAGGACCCTCCTTTGTGGCCCACTGTGGCCGGTAATGGGTACAAAACACATCCTATAGTGAAATACATAGATTTGAAGTTAAAATCTATGTGGACCCAACAAGAAGATTTTCTGAAGGATTCATGAGATTTTTTTTAAGAGTAGTGGACAATAAGTATAATAAAAATATAATTTTTTATTACGACTGATATTGTAAATCTTTTTTCAGTTATACTTCACAGTATAGGTTTGGAATGGTTTGAAGAGGCTACGGTGGATAAGGGTAATTATAATTTTAAAGATTTTTTAAGTTCTTCTGAAATTAATGGAAATAGTGCTCCATAACAATTACATTTATTTTGAAGGGAAAATTTTTAAGCAAATTAGTTGGGTAGCTATGGGAGCAAGTTGTGTTCCAAGTTAACTAATATAATTTTGCATGTATAGAAGAAAAATATATTTTTAATTCCCCTTACTTTAAATATTGGAGGTTATTACAAGAGATATTTGGATGACATTTGTATATTTTGGTATTGAAGATAATCTGAAGGAGTTTTTAAAGTATTTAGGTTCATAGGTTGATACTAGGCTATCTGCCATAGGGGATTTATAAGCCCAGCCAGTGTGTGTTTGGCTTTTGCCACCCTTTTAGATTAGTTGACTGTGCCTCTGTATAGTAGGTCACAGAAGATAGCCCTTTTGAGGTTAGTTTACTGTGCCTCTGTCTAGTAGGGACACAGAAGAGATCCCAGGGGTAAACCTACAATCTCCCGTCCACTCGTCAAGATTTCTCTTGAAGAGGGTCATTGAGGGACTCTGCCTAACATGGATTGGGATTTTGTTCCAGAGTGAGGTGAGCCTCTGGGATATGAATCTGTCCCTCCAGCATGTCCTATTTATTTCTGTGCTGAGGTTTAAGTCCCTGGAGCATGTAGCTCTAAGGGATTTGGATTTCCTGAGGTGGAGCATGTCCATTAATTCTGGGTTGGACATGGCTTTATACGTCAGGTACAGATCGCCTCTGAGTAGGTGGTAAGCAACTGAGTAGAGCTGGAGTTTCTTTAGCCTAACTGTGTAGGGCATCTGTTTGAGTCCCTTGATCCTCTTGGTGAGGTACTTTTGGGGTCTTTCCAGTTGCTGCAGGTGTTGGGTAAGGTACATCCCAAATGGGGCATTGTATTCAATTATGGGCCTGATGAGTGATGAGTAGAGGGATACAATGACCTCTCTTGATCTAGATGTGAACCCTTTCGTGATAAGGTGGGCTATATAGAAGGTCTTTCTAACCAATTTGGTAACGTGATTGTCAAAGGAGAGATTGCTATCTACTTGGGTCCCCAAATCCCCAATTACTTCTTCTGTACTTAATGGATTACCACCTATGTGGTAATTTGTGGGCACTTTGTTTTTCCCAAAGGGGATGACTATGCACTTATAGCATTTAGCTTTAGGCCATGGATCTGGCACCAGTTATCAGTCTCTGTGAGACCCTTTTGGAGGATACTTGGGTCAGTCGGCGAGTCGATCATGGCACCCAGTTTGCAGTCATCTGCGAACTTGGTCAGCCATAGTCCTCCCATGTTAGCCTGTACCTCAGAGAAATATATACTGAACAAGAGAGGTCCCAGGACTGAGCCTTGTGGGACGCCACTTGTAACTGGTTTAGAGTCTGACATGGCACCTGCAATTCTGACCATGTGTGTTCTATCCCTGAGCCAGTTTGCAACCCATCTTGTGACATAGGGGTTGATATTTAAGCTGGTGAGCTTATTTATGATGCCCGAGTGGGGTATTGTGTTGAGGGCTTTTACGAGGTCCAGGTAGGCTGTGTGGACTACCTTCCCTTCATCTATGGCCTTGGTGACTGTTTCAAAGAAGTCGACCAGGTTCAAGAGGCAAGATCTGCCCTTAACAAAACTGAACTGGGTAGGATCCAGTGTTTGGAGGTTCCCAATGTCTTTGTTTATGAGTTTCATGATGATACACTCCATAGCTTTGCAGACCAGGCTAGTCAGGCTTATAGGGTGATAGTTTCCGGGGTCCATTGTGGCACCACCTTTGTGGAGTGGGACCAATGTTGCTGTACGCCATTCCTTGGGTACATATCCTGTAGTAAGGCTGAGACTGAACAGTGACTATATGTGAGGGTTCAGTTCTTCTTGGAGTTCGTGTAAGATGCAGCCGGGGACACCGTCCGGTCCCACTGATGCTGTGTTTTTTGCTTTGGAGAGGGCAGCTCTCACCTGTGCATCTGCGATGTCAGGGAGTCTACACTCTGTTGGGATAGACATTTACTCTTTTGGGGGGGGGGGGGAGACATTTGCACTGAACCTGTCTGCCAGGATGTTGTCAATGTCTGTGGGTCCAGTGTATTTTTTGTCATTTTGAATTAACTCAGAGCATATCTGGGAGTTGCCACCCAGGTTCCTGACATAACTAAAGAAGGCCTTGTGATTATCTTTAGCATCTTGTGCAATTTTTTTTTTCGAAGCTGGCCTTAGATGATTTTATGAGAGATCATAGTTTCTTGCTAGTACTGATCAGAGATGCCTTCCCTTTTTGGGATTTTGCTCTATCATGTAGTAGATTCCTCCTTCTGTTGTATAGCTTATTTATGGCTGAGGTCCACCAGACAGGTCTCCTGCCTTTGGAGGAATGAGTCTTGGTTTTATTTGGGATAGCACAATCCATGCATTCCTGTAGGTGTCCATAGAAAGCGTTTGTAAAGGATTCTGCGGTATGGGCCATATTTTCCTCTGGTCCGTGGGCTTTGAAGGATTCCACCTTGGTTTTGAGAAGTGTGAAGTTTGCTTTTGAGAAGTTCTTCACCGTGGTTTCCTTGGCTGGGGATGGGGACGGGATATGGATGTCCAGTGAGATTAATTTATGGTCAGATCTTACCAATGAGGGGTATACCTCTGGTATGGAACATAGAGTCCCCATGTTGGTGATGATCAGGTCCAATATGTTTTCCCCTCTTGTGGGAGTGGTGACCAGTTGTTCCATAGCATTTGAGTTTATAAATTCTAGGAATCATTGGGCGAGGGTGTTAGGGCTTGAGTAGTGCTCCCAGTCTATGTTTGGGTAGTTGAAGTCACCCAATATAATGGTGTTTGGAGAGACCTTCATATTCTCCAGTGTTCTCAGGAAAGCCGAGTGGGGTTCCTGAGTTTGGGAGGGTGGTATGTAGCAGGCTACAAACTGAAAGGCAGCTTTGCCCACTGTTAGTTGCACATGGATGGTCTCCGATGCTTCATGCAGTGCCACTAACCTGGAGGTGTGGGTATCTTTGATGAATATGGATACTCCCCCTCCTTTTGTGGTTCGGTCCGAGTTTTGGGGCCGAAAAGCATGGTATGATATATAACCTGGTAGTGCTGGGGTGCTCTCGGGAGCCTTGAACCAGGTTTCTGTTACTGTGCAGATATCGATATTCTCCATACTGAGGAGAGCCTCAAGTGCGTTCATCTTGAGGTTTAGACTTCTGGTGTTGAGCAGCATTACCCTTAGTTTCTTTTTCTTTGTGTTGTCTATGGAGGTGGGTTTGTCTTTTTAGCCTTGCCTAAAACAGGCATTATGGGGGTGGCAAGAGCCTTAGCCAGTATTCGAAAGCCCAGGGGTGACAGGTGCAAGCCGTCCCTAGCAAAGCAACTTGGCTTGTCGAGCATGTCATCCCAGGCTGACAGACACTGGACCCCCTTTGAATGACACCAATACTTTAGCCAATTGTTAAAATTGATCATTTTGTCTTTATACTGTGGCATCATTCTTGGTGAGGGTAAGATGCTACTCAAGGTCAGGGTCATACCGGCCTGGGCTACATGATCAGAGAGCTCCTCTATGTCTCTTTTCATGTAGTCCAGGGAGGTATGTCTCAGGTCATTCACACCAGCATGGACAATGACGGAGTCATATTTGTACTTGCTTTGGAGTGACCTGAGTGCTTGTGTTATGTGGCGGATCCTGGCACCCGACAGGCAGCTTACAGTGACCTTCTCCTTGTTCAGCCTGGTGAGTGGGACGTCAGTGTGTCTAACAATAGAGTCACCTATTACAAGTGTATTAGGTGTGTTGTTTAGCCTTAAGGGCTGTGACTGTGTGGCACACTGACTTTGTGAACTATGTGATACATGGGTATTGTTGTGGGGTAGCAGTTGTTGGATGTCTGTTTTGGAGGTCTCTGCTGCTTGAGCAGATTTTTATTTAGAGCCTCCGAGTATGTTTTTGTGTGTTTATGTGTTTGGTTTTCTGTTGCGATAGGTCTATGTGAGACTGGATTTGTGGTGTGTGTGGTTACCTTCTCCTCCTGACTGACTGCGCCAGTATTGGGTTGAGAGAGCTCAGCCTCCAGTTTGGCTATATAGTTGCATCTCTCACATATATTTGAGCTTGTTGGGAGGAGGAGTGGGTGGTCTGTATACATAAGGCAGTTGTAACATTGCCTCAAGATTCCCAGATTCACCAACTGGACTGGAGAGTAAACCCGAAACTGACTTTTGGACAAGCCAGAATAGTATAAGGAACTACTTTTTGACTGATCAAAAAGGACCAATAGGGAGCCAAGTACTTAAAGGGAGAATAAGAGGGTGTAGTGCTTTAGTTTATTAGTGCTTACTTATAAGATTACTTATACGAGCAACTACAGGGCTTTAGAATGAAAATAGAGTGCTTACTTTGAGATTTAGAACAGTTCTAAGGGAAAAAGTGAAGAGCAGACTTTGTGGAGCCGGGAATAATTTAAACCCGTTTAAGCGCGCAAAATCATGCAAAACCTCACAAATGCGGGTTCTAAAGCAGAGAAACTGAAAGAGATAGGAATTGACCCAGATTGGCCATTAAGCTACTAGATTCAGGGCTGAGACCACTCCTCCAGGGACAGATAGGCTGCTCAAAGCTCCCCACACTCACTGGTGAACAGAGAAGCTTCCTCCTATCCAAGTAAGGATATGGGCAACACAGGAAAATATACCACAGTCCGGAATTCAGCAAAACCTGAAATCTGGACTAATCTAGTTCAGCAAAGGCGGGAAAAGAGAATTTTTTTTTTTTCCCAGGAAACAGCAGAAAAACACACAGAAAACACTGTAAATGCTATAAACAGGCTAGCGCACTTTAGTGTGCAGCCTACAACAGTTATACAATAGAAACATGACTTAAATTGATATAAAAGAAGTGCAAAAACTGTAAAAAGCAGAAGGCAAATGCAATTTAAACTTTTTAAAGCACAGATCAGTTAGAAAATCACTGTTTAGGTGGGAAAAGGCAGTCGGAGCAAAAAAAACAGAGAAAAAAATACTTAAATCTGGAAAAGTCTCTCTTGGGTCTCTCTGTTGCCTGTATCACTCTGCAGGACACCACGAGGAGCTGTGCGGAGATGTATACTGGCGCAAACCACGCAAATGCCGGATTTTAAAGCAGGGAAACTGAAAGAGAGTGGAACTGACCCAAAACGGCCAATAAGCTACTAGTTTCAGGGCTGAGACCACTCTTCCCAGGGACAGATAGGCTGCTCAAAGCTGCCCACTCTCACTGGTGAACAGAAAAGCTTCCTCCTATCCAAGTAAGGATATGGGCAACATAGGAAACTGTACCACAGTCCGGAATTCAGCAAAACCTGAAATCTGGACTAATCTAGTTTAGCAAAGGCGGGAAAAGAGAATTTTTTTCCCCCAGGAAACAGCAGAAAAACACACAGAAAACACTGTAAATGCTATAAACAAGCTAGCGCACTTTAGTGTGTAGCCTACAACAGTTAAACAGTACAAAAACGACTTCAATTGATATAAAACAATTGCAAAAACTGTAAAAAGCATAAGGCAAATGCAATTTAAACTTTTTAAAGCACAGATCAGTTAGAAATTCGCTTTTTAGGTGGGAAAAGGCAGTCTGAGCAAAAAAACAGAGAAAAAATACTTAAATCTGGAAAAGTCTCTCTTGGGTCTCTCTGTTGCCTGTATCACTCTGCAGGACAAACAAACTACTGAGTTTTTTTTAAATTTACATATAAGCTAGATAGGTTAAGGGTGAATTATTTGGATGTGACTATCCATTTAGTAAAAGAAAAACAGCAATTTAAGTCAACTATATACAGGAAAGAAACATTTTCCAATTCATATTTGTTTTATACCAGTGAGCATCCGTATAAACAAGAGAGGAGGATCCTTAAAGTCAGTTCATTAGAGCTTCTCGGATGAAGAGAATTTTAATCTGAAATGTGTGAAGTTCAAAGATATGTTTACCAACACAAGATATCCAGTTAACCTAATAGACAAAGTCATGAATGAAGTTAAAGAAGCTAGAAAACCCATTAGGAAAACAAATCTAGAATTTAAGGTAAATAATAATAATGAAGTGGATGGACCTCAGAATAATATAGAAGGTGGTTGACAATACAGTGGAGCTTTTCTTATGAATTACAACAGAGATTCTAGTATTATAAAAATATTATCACCACCTATTGGGAGTTAAGCAGAAGCTTTTCTGAAAGTATATTTAAAGTACCAATAAAATTCATCTTTAGAAAGGTTTTTAGTATTAAGAACATACTGGAAAATGATAATGGGAAAAGTCATGACAACAAAGCAGGTAAGAAAGGGACTTTCAAGTGTGGTATGTGTACCCACTGTGGGTATATTAGTAATAAGAGTGATATATATGTTCCTAGTAGAGATAGATTAACACAGGCTAAGAGTTATACTAATTGCAATAGTAAAGGGGAGATTTATTTAACGTCGTAAGCTATGTATGGCATTTTATGTAGGAAAAACTGAAAGGGCCTTAAAACGTAGGATATATAAACACTACTATGATATTAAAACTAGAAATGTTAGTAAAGTCCTATATAAACATGCTTATAGCTGCAGGGATGTCAAGTTTTTATTTTTTATGCTTAAAGTAGCACTGTGTGATTTAAGAGGAGGGCCTTGAGACGAAAAACTAGAATATAGAGAGATTTATTGCCAGCTAGTTTTACAGGCAAATGTAGTTCCAGGCCTCAATGAAAATATCTCCCTGGCCCCGGTCTTCAAGTTAAGAGTAGCTAGATTGCAATAAAATGACATCAAGTAGCTATATTGTAATAACATGTCATATCACATTTAGATGTGCATTAAAAATTGTTTTATTAACATTCTTCTTATTCTCATTCCTTGTGTTGAGTGTAGTGCATTTGTAGTGGAGTTTTATTCATACGTATTTTTTTTAAATACATTTAACATGATAGTTTTAAGATATGTTTTTGTCGTGTAATTTTAAAATCATTCTATTTTATAAGACCATTGGTAATACAGTTTTATAATTTTTAAGTGAATGTATGTCAAATTCTTCTGTCTGGCCAGTGGAGGGTAGCAAAGTATTACACATGTTTAAGTATTCATTACTTTTATTCATATACAAGTTTATTTTTATTGTTTTATATTTTTAATTGAGTAACTATTTTTAACAGGAGTGGAAGACATTTGATCCATATGGAATTGGTTCAGACCCTAGGTTTTATGCTATATCAGTTTGGAATTTAAGTTTATAATTTGTATGGTGCTCTTAATTCATTGCATCATTCAATTAGTCTGAATTTTTTATTGTGTAATTGGATAAGTGTTAGTATATAATGGAGTCCTTGTGAGGGAAAGGTCATCTGACGAATTCCTTTGTGAAAGGATGAAAAATGCGATAAGTGTTTTTAGTTATTTTTAATAAAATTTATAGGTTCATAGGTGTGTACTAGGCTAATGGCCCTGGAGCCTTTACAAGCCTAGCCCATAGGATTACCCTGGCATTGTGCCACCAAACTTTAGTTCCCAGTGCCTCTGTCAAGTCAAGCCACTGGAATGATCCCCGGGGTGAATTTTCTGTTTCCCATCCACTCATCAAGGTTTCTCTTGAAGAGGGCCAGTGAGGTGCTCTGTTTGACATGTATGGGAAGTCTATTCCATACCATGGGCAGCCTCTGGGTTCTGAACCTGTCCCTCCAGGTTGTTCTGTTGATTGTGGTAATGAAGTTAAGGTCTCTGGAGCATGTGGTGTGGAGGGATTGGGATTTCTTTAGATGTAGAATGTCTAACAGAGCTGGATCAGACATGGATTTGTAAGTCAAGCAGAGATCGCCTCTAAGTAGACGATATGAGACAGATAATAGTTGGAGTTTTTTGAGTCTGTCCATATAGGACAAGTGTTTATGGCCTAGGATCTTCTTTGTGAGGTACTATTGCGGCCTCTCCAGTTGTTGCAGGTGTCTAGTAAGGTACATGTCAAATGGGGCATTGTACTCGATGACTGGCCTAATGAGGGAAGAGCAGAGGGAGGCAATGACCTCTTTCTTCCTGGATGCAAAACCCTTAGTAATGAGATGTGCCACAAACGACTTTCTGATCACAGTGGCAATATGGTGGTCAAAAGAGAGGTTGCTGTCAACCTGTGTTCCCAAATCTCTTACAACTCTTTCTGTGTTCAGTGGACTACCACTGATGTGGTAATTCATGGGAACCAGGCTTTTCCCAAAGGGGATGACAATTTTTTTGGCATTGAGCTTAAGGCCACTGACACCAGTCGTTGGTCTCAGTGAGGACTTTCTGTAGGACGACAACATCACTTGAGGAGTTAATAACAGCTCCAAACTTGCACTAGTCTGCGAACTTTGTCAGCCAGAGTCCCTTCGTGTTGGCCTGGACTTCAGAGAAATAGATACCAAACAGGAGAGGACCCAGGACCAAACCCTGTGGAACTCCACTATGACAGGTCGGCAGTCTGACTTGGAGTCAGCTACTTTCACACTGTGGGTTCTCTGAGCCAGTTTGCAACCCACTTAGTGATATAGGGGTTGATGCTTAGCTTAGTGAGTTTTTCTATGATTCCTGAGTGGGGAATGGTATCAAATGCCTTGGCCAGATCAGGGTAGGCTGTATGAATCACCTTGCCTTTATCCACAGCTCTGGTGACTGACTCAAAGAAGCTGAGCAGGCATGATCTACCCTTCACAAAACCAAACTGTGTGGGATCCAGAGTTTGGAGATTATGAGAGTGCATCTTGGACAGTATGTGCTTTACCTTGCTTTATTCTGCACCACCACAGTATCATTTAGTTGTATTTTGGAGTTGGCATTTATTACGTTATAGACACTAGTTTGCATTTGGGATATATGGGTGATTTCCCGACAAGGATATAAGAGCCAGCCTGTTTCCAAAGATTCAGTGCACCTTTCACATGTCAAAACTGTTAGGCAGCATAAGCTGAGCTGAATAAAAGACAAGTCTGGGCGCAAAGCCGTTCTGAGTTTTCCGGCCAAACGAGAGAAGGTGGCCGACCCCTGAAAGGACAAAGCTAGGAACAAAAAATAAATAAAAATCATCATTGTGGCATAAAAAGCACACCAAAAACAAGAGGAATGGAGGGAGTGGCTACTGCAGTAGTGATCATTCAAACATTTACTATTATGGCAAGTTTACTTAGCTTCATAGGAAGATTACCACAGTTAACTACATTTTGGAAGTGGAAGGTGAAAAGTCCAGAATCCCCTAGAGAATGGTCCTAGCACAGCCTGATCAAGACCTAGAGTAGGAATCAAGCTTATACTGTTTTGCAAAAATAGAAGTTATGTTCTTACCATAACGTTCCATGTTAGTTGTCTTCTTCTCGCCTTCTTCTTGCTGGATGGGTTCGGAGCTGACCTCGGCTCCGACTCGGCCACTCTAAAAGCTCGAGAGTTGGTTCCACCGGCTCGAGGCTCCCCTTATATCCCACAATGCTGGCGAGAGTTACCTCAGATCTCGTTTGTAAGCTAACCCCAGCTTATAACAGTAACAATGTAACTGTAAACAGAGTCCACCTCTAACAACAGGAAGAAAGAAGGGTGACCTACATCCTGAACCAGGAAATATGCACAATAGCATATGTCTAAGAAAGAGGTGGTAGAAAGAGAGGTCACAATCACAACTCCTCTAGGTCTGTCCAGGCCAGGGGGAAGGAGGGTGGGGAAGAAGAAGGCGAGAAGAAGACAACTAACATGGAACGTTATGGTAAGAACATAACTTCTATATGTTAAGTTGTCTATCTACTTCATTCTTGCTGGATGGGACCGCGTCCCTAGCACCTTGTCCCGGGTGGCCTAACGAAACAGACTCCTGAGAACAGTGGAACCAAAGTTAGCTCTATGCCTAGAAGCTAAATCCAACTTATAATGAGAAAAGAAAGTGTGAGGAGTAGCCCAAGTAGCCGCTGCACAAATGGTGTCAATAGGCAGTCTGTCTTGGAAGGCTAAAGAAGTAGCCAAAGCTCTGGTGGAATGAGCCTTAGGTTTATTAGGCAGCTTTTGGTGTCTAATTTCGTATACAAGGGAAATCAAAGATGTTAGCCATCTGGATAATGATACCTTTGAAACTGAAAGTCCCTTTCTGCTTTCCGCATAGGAGACAAACAGCTGATCAGATTTTCTGAATTGTTTTGTTCTATCCAAGTAGTACCTCAATTGACGGTGAACATCCAGGCAGTGTAACTTTTGTTCAGACCTATTGGAGTATTCTGGAAAAAAGACAGGTAGATCAATGCTTTGATTTAGATTTGACGTCGAGACCACCTTAGGCAGAAAGGACGGGTTAGTTCGTAAGGATACTCTGTCCTTATGAAACAAAAGATAAGGAGGACGACAGCTGAGTGCTTGAAGCTCTGAAACTCTTCTAGCTGATGTAATAGCTACCAGAAAAGAGTTTTCCATGATAATAATTTTAAAGAACAGGAGACTGCAGGTTCGAAAGGGGGAAGAATCAAAGAAGCAAGAACTAAATTTAGGTCCCAAGGAGAAGGAGGATTTCTTATAGGAGGTCTGAGAAGAAAACTCCTTTCAAAAATGCTTTGCAAAGCTTGTGGGACATTAAGGCAGATTCAGAAATACCCACATGAAAGTTAGAAATAGCTGCCAATTGAACTTTAAGTGTAGAGGGAGATGAACCTGCATGGAAGAGTTCAGCTAAAAAATCAAGGACTAATTGGATGGAAGCAGTGAAAGGATCTATGTCCTTTCCTTGAGCCCAATATGTGAAGCGTTTCCACTTACTCAAATAAATCTTCCGAGTGGAAGATTTATGGGAAGCTATCAAAATATCTCTAACAGAGTGAGATAATTGAGGAAGCCTGGCTAAGGTTGGAACTGGAGGAACCAAGCAGTGAGGTTCAGAGAGGGGAGGGAGCGATGAAACTGACCCGACTGATGGATCAAAAGATCTGGAACTAGGTCCAGATTCCACGGTCGCTCCAAAAGAAATCGGTGTAGAAAGGGGAACCACACTTGTCGAGGCCAGTAAGGAGCAATGAGGATCAATGAGGCCTTCTGAGCGATAGCTTTCTGTATCACTTGAGAGATTAGTGGGAAGGAGGAAATGCATACAGAAGTCCCGGGCCAAACTTGGACTAGAGCGTCTCTGCTCGGTTGCTCTCGTAAAGGGAATAGAGTGAAATATTCTCTGCACTTGCTGTTTTGGGGAGTAGCAAAAAGATCGCAGCAAGGCTGACCCCATTTGAGGAAAATTTCTCTCACAACAGAGTCTTTCAGAGACCACTCGTGAGGCATGAGGATAGCTCTGCTCAACTTGTCCGCAATTTGATTGGACTTCCGGGATGTGCGTTGCTATCAGAAACCGCTGAGAAGAAATCGCCCATTGCCACAGTCTGAGTGCTTCTCGACACAGGGGGTATGACCTGGTTCCGCCTTGTTTGTTGATGTACCACACTACAGATATATTGTCTGTCTGGATTGCAATCGTTCCCAAGGGAAGAGAGTCTTGAAGGGCTTGCAACGCTAAAAGCACTGCTCTCATCTCCAGAACATTTATGTGCAAGTGGCATTCGTTTGGTTGCCATGTGCCCTGGACCGTCCTGCCCTGATAATGCCCCCCCCACCCGATCAGGGAGGCATCCGTTGTCAGAGTAGCAACCGGAGGGGGTGGAACAAAGGGTCTTCCCAACAAGAGCTGAGGGGAAGACATCCACCACATAAGATGATTCTTGCACGCTTGCGTGATCATAATGGTGTGAGACATTGGAAGTTGCTGGTATGACCATTGAGTAAATAGCATCCATTGAAGGATCCGCATGTGGAATCTGGCTAATGGAAGCAGAGGTATGGCCGCTGCCATAATTCCCAACACTTTCAGAACTAACCTGGCTTTGATTCTGTTGTTGTTGAAAAGGAGTGATACCAGTTTGTGAATGTCTGTTATTCTCTGATGTGTTAGTCTCGCAGACATGTTTACTGTATCTAGATTTGCGCCTATGTAGGTAATAGTACGACAAGGCGACAAAACAGACTTTTCGCAATTTATTGAAATACCCAGCTTTTGACAAATGCGAAAAGTGTAATCCCTGGCCATCAGAAGGAGATGCTTGGTGGGAGCTGTGAGGAGCCAGTCGTCCAAATATGGAAACACCTGGAATCCTTGTCGTCTCAGGTGAGAAGCTACCACTGGCATGCATTTGGTAAACACCCGGGGCAGTGGTGAGACCAAAGGGCAGGGCCCTGAACTGAAAATGACTGGTTCCCAGCCTGGGCGGAGGAATCTTCTGGAGCGTCTGTTCATTTTATGTGATAGCACGCATCCTGAAGGTCTATAGAGCACATCCAGTTTCCTTTGCCCAAAAGGGGAAGGATGGATTGCAGCGTGACCATCCGAAATCTTGTTTTCTTGACTGATCTGTTCAAGATACTGAGATCCAAAATTGGTCTCCAGTCCCTGTTTTCTTTGGAACTAAAAAGAACCTTGAGTAGATTCCGGATCCTTGTTGGTCTGCTGGAACTGGCTGAATTGCTCTTTTTGCAAGCAGTTTTGAAATCTCCAAAACCGCTAGATCCCTTTGAGCGGTGGAACATCTGGAAGGGATTTTTGACTGATTTGGAATGCGAAGAAAGGGGATAGAATAGCCTTCGAAATGATGGACTGTACCCATTTGTCTTGAGTCAGGGATAGCCAGGCTTCTGGGTACAGTGACAATCTTCCCCCGACTGCCTCCGAAGATGGGCAGTCGGGCAACACCTCAGGGATGCTGAAAAGGCTTGTCAGGAAGGCTTCCCGATTGCCCTGGTTCTGCGGACCCCCTGCCCCTAGGGCGGCGTCTACCATTGTTATTCCCGCCTCTGCCTCTAGCGGAACGACTCTGTGCGCCAGGCGAAGTCCCTTGAGATTGTTTACGGAACCACATCTTTCCACCCTTCTGGCCTTTGGGGTAAGGCCTAGAAGGAGTAGAAAAACGGACTCCGACGGCAGAAAGGGTCTTGCCATCAGTTTTGCACCTAGTCAAGGTTTCTTTCACTTGAGGACCAAAGAGGAATGATCCATCAAAAGGGAGTTAGTGAAAGACGCCTTGAAGGGTCCGCAAAATTGCATAGCCGCATCCAGGCATGCCTACGTAAGGCCACACCTGTCCCTGCGGCTCTGCTCGCTCCATCAGCCGCGTAAGAAAGAAGGCGCATGGAGGAGTTGGTTATGGAGTTAAGGGTAGCCAGCTGCGTGTTCATCTTATCTTGAAACCCGCAGCTGTAGGGTCCTTTAACATTTCACTCGCTTCCTTGATCAAGTCCCTTTGAAGACGAGTAAAATGGCACAGGTAGTTCAGCTTAACGCATGGTAAATGTCGCTGACGAGAACATCCGCTTCCCGTACCTGTCCATGGACCTAGATTCCTTGTTAGGTGGATGGACAGGTACTGAAGGATCAGCTAGCTCCTTCTTAGTGGCAGCAGCTACCACCATAGCATCCACAGAAACTCCTTTAGTTAAGAACTGTTTGTCTGCTGGTGCCGTTATGAACTTGGAGGGTCTCCTGGGAGTGGGGTCCACTGAATCAGGAGCTGTCCACGCCTTCTTAGCAACCACCTGCATGAGGGGGTCAAAGGGGGGGGACACCCAGGAGGTGGAAGGACGAGAGCCAAACGCCTCAAGATACACAGATTCGTCCTCCGAAGGGCTGAGGGCTGGCCAATTTCCCCTCTGTTTCAGGATCTCCAGAATGTCTGCAAATGAGACATCTTCAGAAGGGGAACGGGGGATCCCTCAGAATCATCCAAATCTGTGTCTGACGTGATGGACTCAGGTGAGTCAATGTGTTTCCTCTTACACTTCCTCTTCCGAGGGGGCTCTTCTGCCAACTCAGTAGAGGCCTCAGAAGACGAAGAAATCCCCACAGGGGGTTCCTGAGGAGCTGGCTCTCTGCGGTCCGGGATGAGGGAGAGAGTCGACTTAACCTGAGGCACTGTAGAGGGAGGGGCGGACGGAGCCGACTGTGGAGTAGAGCCAGGCTCTAACACACTCCGCATGACCTCAAATGCACCCCTGTCAGGCAGAGACAGAGGTCCCCGCTCCGAGAAGCTAAGAACCCCCCTCGGCACCGACAGAGATGGCTCCGAGGCCGATGTCGGTGCCGAACTCACCAGCGCCAAGCACCGAGAGGGGGGGGCCGGACAAGGGTCCGATGCCACTCACCCCCTCGGAGCCGACGAGGGAAGTCCGGCGCCGAGATTCTTCCAAGGAAGAAATCGGAGCGGACGACGGAGCCGAAGACAATTGTATCGGCTCCGACGCTATCACAGTCTCGGTTCCGACGACCCGCCCGAGCTCAAGAGAGTCAAGGAGGAATATATTGATGGACCGGGCAGGCATCGACTGATGAGTCGGGCTCTGAAGCATCTGGGCCAGTGCCTCGGACTTAAGAAGTCGACTCACTACCCTCTGAAGGTCATGATCCGACAACCTCGATGACCTAGAGGAGTGAGATCTCTGGCTCCGTTCAGACAGCAGGGGAGATCCTGGAGCCGAATGAACGGAGCCAAGAGATGGTGACCTGGACCTCTTCCTAGTTGTCGGCTCCGAAGGTCTGGTCGGAGCCGACACAGGAACTTAACCTCGGCTCCGGCCGAGCCGAGGGACCACAGAAACTGTGGACTGAGACTCATCGGCTCCAGCCGGAGCCGATGAAGGCAAAGGTTTAGAAACCTTAGGTCTCGGCTCAGTTGTCGGAGCCGAAGACCTAGATGCCTTAGAGGGCTTCCCAGTAGAAACAGAAAGGGAATCCTCTGGCTTGAGTAAGCCCCTTAATATCAATTTATTTTTTCTTTCCTGCAGGACCCTGGGGCTGAAGCCATGGCACACAGCACAGGAGTCCTGCAGGTGCAAAGGTCCCAGACAGTACACACAAGAAGTGTGAGCGTCTGTCAGAGACATTTTCTGACAGCACGCATCACACTTCTTGAATCCGGAGACCTTTGCTTCCTTAGACATTTTGAAAAGGTGTAATCAAACACACACACAAACACACAATTACACCCTGTCAAGATTAAGTATAATAAAACCACTAACTAGGTTTTAAAATAAAAAAATAATACACACACTCCCTAGGGAAGAGAAAAGGCCAAAAGACCCAAGGGAAGAACCTAAAGTTCTCGAGGGAAAAAAAACGGGAATTTTTTGGTAGGGGATAAAAATTTCTCTAAACTAAGGGAAATAAGTAAAGATATTAAAATTAAAGGGGTTTAAATAGACTAATTTACACAAGAAAAAGTCACTTACCAAGAACCGGTAGAAAACCAACCTCGATAGCTGTAGCGGCAAACGAGATCTGAGGTAACTCTCACCTAGCATTGTGGGATATAAGGGGAGCCTCGAGCCGGTGGAACCAACTCTCGAGCTTTTAGAGTGGCCGAGTCGGAGCCGAGGTCGGCTCCGAACCCATCCAGCAAGAATGAAGGCGAGATAGACAACTTAACATGTATGTACACGCGGTGGTGCAGCGGTAGTGTTGTTGCCTCACAGCAAGAGGTTCTCCTGTTCGATTCTCGGCTTGGGTTGGGAGTGTCTTCTGTGTGGAGTCTGCATGTCCTCCCTGTGGTTGAGTGGGTGTTAGAAAGACATGCGTTGAATGGGCGTGCCTTCGCTGAAGGTTGGGTGTCGGGCTGGCAACTCAACACCATAAAAACCAAATGCCAATCATTAGCGGACCGGAGTTACGCTGTGGCAACCCCTAACCGGGAAAAGCTGAAAGACAAACAACAACAGAGAACCAAGTAGCAGTTTCTAGAATACTTTTAGAATTCAACCCTTTCCAAAAAGTTATAGATGAAGCTAATGTCCTGATACAGCGGACCTTGACCTTGCCTGGAATAGTTTTGCTATGGTGAGCATAGATAAACTTGATAACTTTAGACAACCATTTGAAAATAGACTGTTTTGACACAGGTTGTCCTTTTTAACTCCACAAAAAATTAACAATTAATCCAAAGATATGAAAGACATTTCTGTCAAGACAGTATACAAGTTGTTTCTGGGCATCCAAGGTATTGAGCATCCTTTATCCCTCATTTTTAGGTTCAGGAAAGAAAACAGGGAGATGGATAGTTTGGCTTAAAATAAACTAAGATATCAGTTTGGGCACAAAAGGAGGATTACTTCTCAAAGAAACTTAGTCCCTATGGAATGTGAGACAGAGTTGACTTGCCATAAGAGCCTACAACCCTTATTGTAGAAGTAAGAGCAATTAGTAAAACTGTTTTCCATGTTAAGAACCTCAAGTAAGCCAGGCTAGCTGGTTCAAATGGAGAAAGTATTAGCTTCTCTAACACAAAATTAAAATTCCAAGGAAGAACAACTTTTTCCTTAAGTTTTCTTAAGCAAAACCTCTTTCAAACACATTTTGACATGAGAATGCATCAAAAAAGAGAAGGAACTACGGGCGGAAATGCTGAAATGGCCAATAAATGAACACTGACAGAGGAAAAAGAAAGGCCACAGGATAGTAACTCATGCAAATATTGCCAAATCAGAGAACAACTAGTCCTGAATGGATGCTGTTTATGCTGTTGGCACCATTTCGAAAACCTTCTCCCTTTGCTAATATAAGATTTTCCAGTACCAGGCTTTTTTGCCTCGATTAGTACCTGATGCACATCCTCATTAGTAGTAGCCTAAAAGGAATTAAGATCCTATTATCCAGTCATCTGACATAGACTGATATCAGCATCATCAATCACCCATGTCCTTGTGTGAGTAGATCTAGTCTATGAAGAAGCTTGTGGTAACTGCCCATCGTCATTTCCAAAAAAAGGGAGATACATGGTTCCCTGGGCCAGAAGGGAGTCACCACAATGATCTTGGGGGATTCCTTCTGACTCTTCAGAAGTACCCTGGATATTAGTGAATAGGATGGGAAAGCATACAAAACATTCCGGTCCAAGGAAAAGAATCTTGCCAGTAGATTGTTCAGAGAGGAGGCACAAAGAGGTCTGCTTGAGGAACTCCCCACAGATGGATTAAGTCTTGAAAAACATCCTGATCAAGTTTAAATTTGTGAGTGTCTGCCCTGGTCCTGCTTAGTTTGTCCGCCATACAAATTTGCTCTGGTGGAATGTAGGATGCCTGTAGAGTGAGACTGTGGTGTGAAACTATATCCCAAGCTAACATGGCTAGCCTGTAAAGAGGGTATGACCTGGCTTTCCCTTGCTTGTTGACATACCACATGACTGCAGTATTGTCTGTAATCATTTGAAGAGTTCCTGGGGACCAAAGATGGTTCAGAGTTGTTAGCATTTTTTTTGATATTTATGTATTTGCATCCATAGCATCCCATACCCCCTTCACTTTTTTCCCTCATGAAATTGCTCCCTAACCAGAGTCTGAGGCATCTATGGTGACTGCTTTGGAGCAGGGAGTGAGAAACTGAGACATGGATTTAAAGATATCTGTTGTCGCAACCAAATTAGTTCTCTTTTAACAAACCCCAAGCACTGGGATTTGAAAACATAAAAGGTGTTGGTGTTAGGACCAAAGTGATATCGGATACCGTTGTATCTTTCTCATGTGGAATCTTGTTAGGGGTATCAATGGAATCATAGACACCATAAGACCCCAAATCCTAAGGTATTCCATTGCAGTGACCAAAGTCCGAGTGGAAAATCTTAGAAATAACTCTAGATATAGATCTATTTTTTCCTGTGAGAGAAAAATATTTGAACTGAGGCATCTAGTTGACAACTTCGGAACACAATCCTGTGTGGAGGAGCCAAGAAAGACTTATGAATGTTTTCTTGGAATCACAGCTTGTGTAAAAGTCTCTCACCCAACACGGAGATTCCTGACTTTGAAAAAGACTCTGAAAAGGTAAGCAAGTTGTCTAAATGTGAAAAAAATGTGGATACCCTTTAGCCTGTAATGAGCTCTAACTTGAGCTAGACACTTTGTGAACACTTTTGGTGGAGTGGATAGTCCAAAGGGTAAGACGGAGAACAGATAATGTTATCCATACATACAAATCCTTAAGAAACGCTTGAAGGCTGGATGAATAGGGATGTGATGAAAAGCATCTTTTAAGTCTAGTGTTAGCAAGAAACTTGAAAGAAAACGAAGAGGTAACATATTGTGAAGTGATATTTTGAATTGGTGCAGATATCACAAACCGGTTTAGCAAAGAAAGATCCAGCACTGATCACCAAGAATTTTCTTTCTCTGGCACTAGGAGCATCCTTGAATAAAAAACACACATTTCTTGGAACAGCAAGAGAGGATGATTAGCAGGACGGGGAATTTCCTCCCACTGCAATCTGTAACGTTGATGAAGGATTTTCAGAACCCATTTTTCTGAAACTGTTACTGTTACTAAAGACAAAAATGGAGAGGAATTTAATCTCTCATTTTAATGTCATTTGGGAGGTTCTGAGAATGCAGCCATGCAAACCTCCTCAAAACAGTACCAGTAGCCATAGGCCTAGAAGAAGAATCATACACAACTGAAAACAATGAGTAGTGACCTGTGCAATAGAAAAAAAATTTTTTTAAAGTAGATTATTCTTCACAAGAACAGACTGCTGAAAAATATTCCGCATATTTTCACAATTAACCAGAATCCACTAACATATGAGCCTGACAACTCAAAATTCTAAAAATCAAAATTGCAGAAGTGTACACTTTCCCCCATAACTGTCTGTAATATTCATATCCTTATCAGAAACAGGAGGATTGGAATTGACTAAGTGCTTAGCAACACTAGGATCACCTAGAGTTATAGCTGCTGGGTCAGGTTTGGAAATGGTGTATAAAAATTGAAAAGGCTGAGGAAATGTAGATGCATTGTAGCTGCCTTTTTAGGGAAAGCTGGCAGGCTATCAGGAAAAATAGGGTCTATGTTAAATATTCGAACTTCCAAAATGTCGAATACCATATGCTCGATATTTGGAAAATGTAACAAAAAAATAAATAAATAAACCCCACACCCCCCCTACTTAAATATACCAACTCCGAGACAGCACTTCAGTGCAGAAAAGGGAAATTCTCCCATTCTACACTGTACAGCGCCATTAAAAGTCAGTCTTCGAACACTTGAAATGTCGAGCATATGGTCTCGACCATATAACGCTCAACATTTCAAGCGTTCGTTTAATTGACATAGACCTGAAAAATACAGATGGCAATACACATATCCTCTAAAACAAATAGAACAGGAGGAATGGGCTTAGAATCTGGATTTTTTTTTCTGTAACAGCTCATTGTACTTTCTGAGGGACTGAGAAACCTCACTGTTCCCCCACTGAAAACACTGGGATATTCTAGCAAAAGTCTCAGAGAAAGAGAACCCCTCACAGGAAGAATCAGAAACTGATCTCTCGAGATTCTGAATCTTGAATCTCTTCAGGAAAAGAGGTATCCCTCTTTCTTTTACCAAAGACTACTTTACAGGAAGAATCAATAGCCTGAAGTAAACCCTGAGCCAGACCCAATAAACTACTCCTATCCAAAGAAATTTGAGGAGGAGTAGATACATGCTTGGTTTTCAGTTTCTTTTTGACAAGAAAAATGGAGGCCAACTATGTTACTAATGACAGCAGCTACTCCAGGGATGGGTACAACATGCTGATTGGGAAACCTTCCCTGTTCCCTCTCCCAGGACTGACAAAAGAGTGACTCTCCCTTGCCCACTGAGGGAATCCCAACAGCCGCAGAGGATGTGTGCAACCCCCGGTCCACAGTGGCTGTAGATGCTACACCAGAGGGATCCAGGGTAAAAGATGAGTGGTTTGAGGTACAACAAATGGCCACAGCAGAATCATCCACCTGTGGTTGAAGCAAAGTGATAGCCTGTTGTGGTCATAAAGGCTGTTTGCTTAATTCTTACGTTTTGTGGCTAGAAGAAAACTGACTGTGAGACCGGTAGCCTATTCCTTGGTCAAGCCGAAAATGCTGCCGCTTTCCTGGGAAAGACAAGCAGTAAATGCTGGTAAACACTACCAGTCTATAAATTTATGTTTTTGACAGAAAAACACAGCAAAAACCAATTAAAATATTATCCTAGCCCCACAAAAGTAAAATAAGCAGAATTTCGCCAAGGGGAAAAAAATGTTTTCAGTTTCTTTACACCACTTTTAAACTGACAGGAAAAACAAGCGCTCCATTTAAAAGCATGTTACAGTCTTGTGACAGTCCATTATAACACAACATTCTTAGCTTTAAAATAACCTTCCTGAAAAGGAAAGTGATAAAACAGTAACACAAATAAAAAAATAGAAGCTTTCCCCCAAAGGCAACTTATCTGCACAGCAAAGGAACAGCACAAGCAGACTGCTGATCATCAAAAGCCTCAAAGGAGCATAGTCTTTGGCAGCAGTAAACCTCTGAAGGACTTCCTGCCCAAACATGTTTTTCAGCGACCTCACCTTGAGCTGCCTGACAGTTTGGGCACATGGAAGGTGCTCTAAGGCTTTGGAAGCTGGTCGGCTGTTCTATCTTTGGCAGGATATAACTCGTATGGCTATGAATACTGCAGGAGTGATCAATATGACGAGCATCCTCCATTTACCCTAGACTGGGATGGGAAGACCTGTGTTCAGTCAACGCATTTGTGCTTAAGATTTGGCAACAGCACTCTGGCACCAGGTGGACTACTTGCTGTTAACGATGGTACTAGGGCTAGACAGGCCTCTGCAAGACCTAGTGCTGACATCAGACCATGTTACCTGATGGTGTGCCTCTGAAAGGGCAACCCCTCTACACAAATGAAGCATGCCCAAAATCTGGGCTTGTCTCTGCGGTCAATGTTAGAACGTGAGGACTCACTGCATTCTCTTTTGCTGGGTATTGAGGTCTGATGGATTTTAACTAGGATGGAGATGAAATGGCTCCTTGCTCCACTGTGGGACTTAGGATATCCCTCCATAGTGTCTATATAGACTCCAGTCCAAGTGCTCAACCAAAAGAAAGGTGGTAAGAACCTCCTAGGATTCACCCTCAAAATCCTGCTATGGCTGTACATCTGCCAAGCCTCTCACTGTCCACAGACAGGTGTGGGCTGAACCCTCTTGAAAGAGAGGGGCTCATAGCATATATGGTCCATAAGGCTGCCCAGATGGCTGACTTACCAGGAAGACAGACTAACCCAAGTGTAGCTTCAAATTCTTCAGTCTTCTCTCAGTGCACCAGCACCATCCTGGAATCAAGGCAGAGAACCTACTGCTAGTCTCTCTGCACTGGGCATACACAACTATCCAAGCTGTGACTGAATCAAGGCAGTCACATACATTGTGACTGCTGAAATTTAGCAGTCACAGCATATGTGACTACCTAAATACGGACACAACACAGAGAGTAGGAGGCACACACACTGTTCTCTGTCAATGTGTGTAAATGTGGGTTACAAAACCAAAGTTGGAATTTCAATATTTATCAAAGACGTACACACCTCCAGGGTGGTCAAATGGTATGACGCACAGGAGACACTCCAAGTGCATTTAACTGTTGACAAAACATCTATTCAAATCATAGCTAGCTACAGATCCTCAACCATGACTCAGGATGCCCACACCACCTATCTGGACTTACTTGAATCCATCAAGATTCAACCTTCTACCCTGATCCTGGGTAACTTTAACAACCTAAACATAGAGTGGAAAACCTATTTTAGCCCAAACATGAATGCCCAGAGACTCAGTGACTTCGTCAGTGCCAGTGCATTGGATCAGCTGATCGACACCCTACGAGAGGTGAAAATATCCTGGACCTGGTCCTAACCAACATGAGTAGCCACTGTAGCAACGCTACAGTGTCATCCTCCTCGGTAAGATGAGACCATAAAGCAATCACTTTCAAAGTCACCATCTTCCCTGACCACCCTCCCCCTTGTCAGGGTCAAACAAAAAAATGTTTCCAAAGTTGACTACAATCTCCTAAGAGCAGGTATAAACAGCTTCACAGCCACTGTCCCTTCAACTGGAACTAGCACTAATGTCCAAGCCTACACCAAAAAAACTATATGAGGACCTACATAGCTGTATGGACTCAGCAATACCTGACAGGACCAAATCATCTTCCTCAAGAAAGAGTAAACTTGCCTGGTGGACAGCAGCAATATACAAACTACTATAATAAAAGGAAAACAATTGCTGTCCAGGACCAAGGAGGAGCAGGTGCCAAATTGGAAGCAATCTCTCCTTTGTCTGAATGAGCAAATAAGGTAATTGGTGAAATCCTCTAAGGCTAACTTTGAGTCCAAATTGGCCACATCCACTAAGGACAATCACAAGGCCTTCTTCACATATGTCCACAATCTCAAAGTAACACCCAAATCTGCTCTGAACTGGTGGTCAATAACATCACATATACAAATGCTGTAGATATAGCCAAGCTGCTGGCAGACAGGTTCAGTGAAAACCTACCCCCCCCCCCCCTATAAGTAAACCTTGGCATCCCCAGGACCTGCTCCCCTCCCCTCATCACCAGGGAACAGGTCTTTAATGCCCTCTCAAAGGCAAAAAAATACAGTCTCCATGGGACCAGACAACATCCCTGGTTGTATCCTACAAGAACTCAGGCATGAGCTCTCAGCTCCATTAGGCACCCTATTCAACCAAAGCCTAAATGGAGGAGAGCCACTAGCAACCTCCAAACGCAACGCTTGACCCCACACAGTTTGGTTTTGTCAAAGGGAGATCATGCCTGTTAAACTTGGTCGACTTCTTTGAAACAGTCACCAAAGCCACGGGCGAGGGGAAGATGCTGCATACCGCCTGCCTTGACCTAGCCAAAGCCTTCGACACTATTCCCCACCCGGGCATAATAGATAAACTCTCCCAGTTAGGCATCAACCCATATGTTAACAGATGGGTAAGCTAACTGCCTCACTGATATAACCCAGTCAGTCAAAACAGCAGAAGCCACCTCTAGTAGCAAACCCGTAACGAGTGGTGTACCCCAAGGATTGGTCTTGGAACCTCTACTGTTTGGGATATACTTTTCTGAGGTGCAAGCTAAAACCAGTGGTTTGTGGCTTACCAAGTTTGCAGATGACTACAAGGTGGGTGCCGTCTTAAATTCTCCTAGTGATGTGAACATCCTCCAAGAGGGCATTACCCAAACTAATGACTGGTGTCAGAAGCATGGCCTCAAACTGAATGCCAAGAAATGCATCATTACCCCTTTTGGGAAAAATGGCATCCCCACCAATTATCACATTAATAACAATGTACTAAGCATACAATCAGTCATGAGGGACTTGGGCACCCAGGTTGATAGCAACCTGACTTTTGACCACCACTTTGCCTCCATTCTATGGAAGGCTTTCTACATGGCCCACCTCATAAGTAAGAGTATTTCATCCAGGAACAAGGAGGTCATAACATCCATGTACTCCTCCCTTATCAGACCCATTATCAAGTACAATGCCCCCTTTGGCATGAACCTTGCCAAGCACATGCAGCAGCTGGAAAGACCACAGAGGTTGCTGACCAGGAAATTCCAGGGTCTCAAATAGCGATCCTATACAGATAGGCTAAAAGCCCTGTCCCTCTACTCAGTCTTGTACAGACTGCTCAGAGATGACTTGTGTCTGGCTTACAAGGCCTTCTCAGACCCAGCCTTGATGGAGTTGTTTCACATCCGTAAGTCAAACTCCACTCGTGCAACCTGCACACAAGGCCTCAACCTGGTCTATGCCAATAGAACTTGTTGGCGGGATAGATTTGTGTCCCACAGACTCCCCTGTCTGTGGTATAGACTTCCTCTCTATGTGAAGCAAAGTACCTCTCTAGCCTTCTTTAAGAGGAACCTGGACGACTGGATGGGAAATAGTAAATACATCCCTGGGATCCCACTTGCATCCCTGCTGGAGTGGGAACATGGGCGAAATTCTTGGCTAGGGCTTATAAGGGCCTCCGAGCCAATAGCCTGGTATCACCCTATGAAATCCTTGCACTTAAAGCAGTGTGTCATATCAAGCTCCCCACCAAGGCAATGCAAATGCTGTAATATGGGTCCTGGCCCATGACATGGGAGCCAGATGCACACAAAAAGGTTTCACATTACTAGACATTGAATGCAGGAATGCATGCACAGTGAATTACATTATTAATATCCAAACTGTGTGTGCATCAGTAAAGATGTGGATATGGGAGGGGCTGGAAGTGTTCTTCTAGCCAGGACCATGACTTGTTAAGCAGGTGCAGATGTCTGCAGAAGCACATGCACTCCTTCTCTTCTCAAGTATGATGACGAACAGCCTGAGAAGTCTTTGTGAAACCTCATTTTCATTTCACTCAAGAATTCTGACAATCAAAAACAAGTAGTTTAGTATATTGCCTAATAACAGACACCCCACAAACTACATTTTATCAGCAGAAAAATCTGAAAGAAATATCACTGCCTAACCTTATCATTTGCTTTATGAGGGAAAGCTGTTTGGTGTAGCGGTCAGTGGCTTTCACTTTCCACGAATCACACAATCTGGCACTTGTTTATGGGAAGCTCCTGCAATCAAGGAACATATGCCCAGTGCCAGTACATGTATGATGTCAGGCTTCAAATATCTGAACACACACAAACACACACACCTTCAACCTCTAAGCACTTCCAGAGAAAATCATTACAGTGCTAACAGGTAGTACATTAAGTACAAACTTTCCTAACTTAAAGGAAACTCCAATAGCAAAGGCTAGATGAAGGTGCTATAAACTCAGCAGGATAGCAAGAAAACATCAGGGATTCACAGAGGATTGTGCACTCACAGATCAGCAGAAATGGTGAGAACATTTTATTTGTATACAATAACGGAGACCCTTCTTGAGGGCGGCCACGGTGGTGCAGCGATTTTTGTTGGTTGTTTGTTATATACTTCAGTCTGATAAAAAAATCAACCATCAAAATATGAAAAATGCAGTTTTGATAGCTCAACTCTATTTCAATTTTTAGTTCTTGCAATATCATAGAAGTAAAGATTTTTAATGAAGAATCAAGCAAAATGATGATCAATGTTTTTTTTGGATTTTTTCCATTTTTTTAAACAATCAAGAAAAGTAGCCCTTTTACCTCTTGACAACAGCCTAGTCTGACAGTTGGCACAGATGTTTAGGGCTGTGAGCTGTAGTTCCTGTGGTACAGGACATGATAGCCTCAACCCTCATTTGCTTACTGTGTGACCTTGAGCAAGTAGTACTTTTTGGTAAATAGAAATTTGGGCTAGGCTCCTCAATAGTCTCTAGACTGCAAGCCTAATAACTTACCTATGAACCTCTTTGTGCATCTTTGAAAAGTAGAACTGAGGATCTCAGGTCCATTAAAGATGGTAACTGTTACCTTTTATACTTAATTTATAATTTCTTCTGTTCTGGGACCTTATAGTTCTTCAAATTTCAAAGTATGCCAACAAACTGTATGTACAAACCTTTTCCTCAGTACTCCAGTATGTTCTGTTTTGAATAAATATTCACCATCTTCCCACTACATTTCAGAAATTGTATCTTTCTCTTTTTTTTTTCATTTTTTTTGTTTTTTTTCTCCCCTTTCATTTAAGAGACTCAGTTTTTTTAATCTTTAGTATTGGCCCACATTCATAACCTACTTACTTATTTTTCCCCAGTTTCTTATATTTCTCAAAAGAAGGATTTTTCATTCTCCTTACCACCTTCATCTTATGTTTCAATATCAGCCATTCTCTAATCTCTTCACAGATTTGTACATTTAAATTTTTCTCTACCATTTACAGTTTTCCTTTTTTACCCCAAGTTTGTACTCAGAGTCATAGATTACTACTAGGCTATCTGCCTGTGTGGGATTTTAAGCCTAGCCAAGTATCTCTTGTGAGAATCAAACCCTGCACCATGTGTCTGTAAGGCAAACACCTTAACCATTAGGCCATCCTCCCACCTATCTCTGTCAAACTTTCATTTCCATTCCTTGTTTTTCCAAAGTTATTTTCTTAATATATCTATAGTTACTATATAATGTCGTCCACCTTGTTTCACATTCTCTCTTTATTTAGTCATAACTTTTACATTTACATGAAATGATAAATTCCTACTCTCACCTTCATGGCCATCTGATATTTGTTGAATTACTAGCATTCAGTATTCTATTACAGGATCCTCAATTCTTTCAGTAGAACTTAAATGCTGAAACATTTTCTTCATTTAGATCATTATAAATTTTTAAATCATGTTTTAACTATTTTAAAAAACTGTCCGAATCTACTTCATTTTTGTCAACCAAACTTCTGATTGTTTTGTAACTTAACAAGAATAGTGCTGAGATTCTCCTATACCAGCAATGTTGCCAACTTACAGGAAATCTTAGTTTCTCATAACTAGGTGATAGGTATCCATCACAATATTCATCTTTTCTGAGATTTCTTTTTTGGATCAATCCATTTACTTACTGGAAGTATAAAACGTATTATTTTTCCATATAGGTTTCAAATAGGCATCCATCACAATATTTATCTTTTCTGAGATTTCTTTTTTGGATCACTCGATTTGCTTACTGGAAGTATAACACATGTATTATTTTTCATTTACTGTCACTCTAGACAAGAGAGTTAATTTTGATAATTACAATAAATATTCTAATTTAACATTTTATTAATCCTCCTCAGCTCTCTCAAATTCTTTCATTTTATTCTATGCATGTTCATAGCATTCATATTTCTGTACTGCTATTTTGTCTTCCTGAGTATGTTGTACTGTTTTATAAAGTGCAAACACAATCTAGATGATTAAGCTACTGTTAAGTCTGGCAAAAATGTACGACAAAGGATTGACAGCTCCCTTTTGATCTGAACCTTTTCATGTAATTCTCAACTCCTGGTCATTTGTCCACTGAACAATACAAACAATTTCATTAAACATCCTCATGTTAACACCTAGTTCTCCATTTAGATAACTGTTATACCATAAATCAATTTGCTTCACTTCTTGGGATCCTACTCGAGCTATACATTCACAATGATTTGTTTTTGTGGAAAGTTTAAGCAAAAATTTAATTTCAAAGGAATCTCCATTTATTACATTGCTCTGTACAGGGAGACAAGACCCACTTCTAGGAATTCTCTCTTTCACATTCATGAGTTACTAGTTTTCTTTCCTTCAGCACTACTGTTTTTAACACATTTATCTCTCCTGTTTACACCACATTTTTCCATTCCTTCATATTTCACATTTATTCTCTCGTCTCCAGACTCTAGAACTCTTCAGATTGCTTTACTCTGCATTTGATTATTACATTAACATTTAAATACAATTCACTTATCAAACTCTTAAAATTATTCATTTACAAAACTGATCTCCCAACCATACACTGTACATGACTGCCTATTTAATGCATTCATATAATCCCCTAAAATGCATATGATCTCCTACTGTAAACTAATTCACTTTATCTAAATATTTTCTATGTCTTTGTTAGTAATTTACGTATTTATTCATTCATTCATTCAATCAGCTGTTTAGGTTTTGTTAAGTGGTTTAGTCTTAATAGTTCTGTGATCTCTTTTTTTATTGTTACCCCCCCCCCCAGCCTGCTAACAATCATGCTTCCTCCTGCTGCACTTGAGCCCATTCATTCCCTGGTCATAATCATTCACTGCCAAATCCATTTGTGGAACAGCCATCCAATGGAGTCAACATATTGGATGAAATCAAAGACTGTATGCCCTTTCAAGCATACCTGCTACTGAGGGCATTAGTGTTAGCTTAACACCACACCACAGGTCAAAGGATGAGCAATCCACACAACCTTAGATGCTCACAGCACCTTACCATATGGGTGTCTGCTCTTGCACATTCCTAACATAGACTACCACTATCACTGGGGGCTTGATGAGCCTAATGCCTGCCCCCAGGCTAAGTATACATTCTTGTCCCTCCTCTGACAGAACTAATGTGATACTGTGCCCCCCCCCCCCATGACAGGCACTCCCATCTTCTCCTGGTTGCACTGTCCAAGATGCTAAATGCACTTAGGTTGCCTGGGCTGTAGTCACAGTTTTATTAACCAGTGAGGCTTATGTCGTCCTTTCAGGACAGACCTGAGGTGTTATTCATACTGACTAGTGTTTCGGTATGAAGCACCAAAGGGCTGTTGCTAGCTGGAAGGAGAGCCAAGATCCAGAATAACAGTAGGAAGAAGGAAAATGTAGTATCTTTAAAACATGCAAAGACAGTGGTTGATGTGTTTTATGAAGGGGGTTTGGATTTCCCTACTTTGATGACATTAATAAATGAAGAAAACTTGCAGATGACAATGTATTATGGAAAGGTGCGATTCTGTGTTGAAAGGCACTGGGAAGTAAGTTGATTCTGGTAGGATGAATTTGAGACTGGGGAAAAAAAAGGCAGTGTACTCAGGAGAAATAAAATGCAAAGCTGACAAACAGTTGAATAGAATGCTGCAGGCTGTCAGCTTGACTTATGCTAAAGTGGTAAATAAAATGAAAAAAAATAGGCAGAGTAGTGATTAAGACAGTACAATAAAAAAAATCAAGAATAAAAACAAGAAGAGATATTCTGACTGAGAAAGATATTGTATGGGAAAAACTAATGGAACTCCTAGATTTTATGGCTCCAGAATTATGTTCATTAATTTATCTGAGCACATAAAGCTTTCGTGACATGACTTTGAAACTTTCAGGCTGCTGGAAAAATTTTTGTTTGTGGTGGACATGAAAAAAAAAAGTTTTCCATGGAACCATTATGCATTCACCAGCTCCAATGTGCAAAATAAGAAAACAGTGGCTGTACAATTCAGAACCAATGAGCTGACTGAATATGAAACAAAGCATTTTTTAAACGTTATTGTTCAAGTGTTTAGATTGGTGCAAGAAATAAAGATGAGAGACATTTATGGACCAGGGCATGGGAAATGGAGGCAACACTGAACATTGTGGAACTCAAGCTTCATATACCTTCTGTAATTATGTATGGTCAAAGGGGGACTGTAATGTTTGCTAAAATTTATTTTTTGTGGTAATAAAACATCTCATTAGTGACAGTGATCAAAGAAAGCAATCAATATGGAGAAAAGAGGGCACACTGAAAAAAACAGAAGCTCAAATGAACAAAATGTAGGAAAGAGAGGGCTCTTGGGGTGACTGTGAAGGGTGAAGAATAATAATTGAGGCAATAAAGTTAATTAGATAGTTTTAGAAAATAAAATAGAAGGTGGGGGAAATGTTTTCTCAGGGGATGAATGTAGTGGCATTAGAATGGACAACAAGAAAATAAAAAAAAAAAACATAAGGTGGAGATGGTGTAATAGAACATAAGTATGAAGTATTAACATAAAAACACACAAAGAAAGAAAAACGCTAATTTTCAATGGTATGCATTGCTATAAATAGTATAACAAATGATACAGTAAATGAAAAGGTGTAAAAGGATATAAGGATATGGGGGGGTCTTTGACTTCTGGGAAAGAAGGAAGAAAATGAATTGGGATATGAACATATGTAGAAAAATAACAGGTTATGCATTTAGTATTAGGAAAGAAATGTGTATACCTAAAAAAGAGGAAATTTGCAAGCAGAAATAGATTTCATGTTTTTGAATGAAATCTAGGAAGTTAATAGTGGAAAAGCGGCAGCTACTTTTTAAGCTCACATGGCAATATTGTCAGAATTTGTGGAGAAAATATTATGGAAGGGACAGGAATTAATAGATACTCAGGAACATGTAGTATATTGATGGTAATGATGACAGAGAAAAGGAAATTATACAATGAACTTTAAATAAGATGTCTTTGGAAAAAAAACAAGTAGAGAAGAATGGTGGAAAGCTTATAAGGAGAAATATTAGGTACTGCACTTAAAAAAGGGGAAATGGAGATGACAGGCAATTATGAAGGAGCAGTGAAGAGAGATGATATTAAATGTATAAAAAGAGAGATGACGATATAAGACACAGGATAAAGGTAAGACGCTTTTTAATAAGAAAAATGAAAAAGTAATTTACAACTTTTTAGGGAAATACATAAAACCAGAAAAATATGAAATAAGTGAGGTAAGCAATGAGGAGGTCAATAGTACAAATCAACAAATAATACTGAAAAGTGTTGCTCGGTAGTTAAAAAATGCACAATGAGAAACAATAAGGCAGAAATAAATTGGAATACTAAAATAAGGAGGAAGAGAAGATTTAGAGAAGTAATGCTGGGCAAAATGAATATACTGATAAAAGGAAATATAAAAAGTGTACCTAGAAAAGATGAATTAAGCTATATGTTTTACACTTGGTATGCAAAAGGAAGAAATGGGAGATTTTTTGAGGTACTCCAGGAATTGCTGAACAGTTTTAAAAGATAGGGAATTTTGTAAAGAAATAATCATATTTTTGTGATAGAAAGGTACAGTTGTGTTTTTGAAAATGTAAATCCAATAAGACTGTGTAATGTGGTTTATAAAATAATAATGAAAATATTACTAAAACAATTTGAAGTGGCCATAGGAGATGTACTGCAAGAGAAAGTCTAAGGGATCAAAGGTAAGAATGTAAATTAAAAATTTATAATTAAGGAAACAGTTGACAGGATGAAGAAAGAGGAGATGGAAGCTAGAACTGTGGCATGTGATATAATAAAAGTCATGAAAATGTACTTCATGGCCAATTGTGCAAATCCATAATAAATATATAAACATATATACATACATGGGACTTAAGGAAGGTGGTTAAATGTTTACAAGTTTGACATTCTCCTGTTTGACAATCTACTTTTCTGAAGTAAAAGCCAATACTAATGGGCTCTGACTGATTAAATTTGCAGATGACTGCAAACTAGGAGTAATCATCGAATCCTAAATAACTTGGCCATCTGGCAGGAAGGTTTGTGTTTGTTCCAAATGAATAAATGGTAACAAAATCATAGACTGAAACTGTTGTTGCTGGTCTTTTTGACTTTTACCGGTTAGGGGTCGCCACAGCGGAACACCGGCCCGCTAATGATTGACAGTCAATTTTTTTTATGGTGCTGAGTTGCCAGCCTGACACACAACCTTCAGCGAAAGCACACCCATTCACGCATGTCTTTCGGAGGTCACTCGACCACGTGGAGGACATGCAGACTCCACACAGAAGGCACTCCAGCCGAGAATCGAACAGGAGAACCTCTTGCTGTGAGGCAACAATGCTACCACTGTACCACCAAAATCATAGGCAAACTAAATGCCAAAAAATGCATTACTGTATCCTTTAGTAAGTCATCTACCCCACTGAACTACCACACTGACAAATACACCCCTAAGAGTTGACTCCGTTATTTGGGATTTGGGAACTTATGTAACAGTGACCCAACTTTTGAACAAAGTGTGCATTGTTGTAAAAGTCCTTCTATATTGCACAGCTTATAAACAAAAAAGATTGTGTCTAGGATCTAGGGATGTCACTGTCCCACTTTACTCAGCACTCATTAGGTCAGTCACTGAATATAATGCTCCACTTGGCGTGCATCTGTCTAGGCACATACAACTGAAAACCCCATAAAAAATACCTTACTAAAAGGATAGAAGGCCTAAACATGTCCTACATGGAGAAAATCAAAATTGCTGTTGCTATACTCTGTATCCTACAGACTGCTAAGAGGTGACCTGTGTCTGGATTTACTGCACTTCAGCTAGTCAAATAGCATTAGAAATACTCAGTCTAGGGATCTAAACCACTTCTGCAATATCAATAGAATGGTATGGAGGGACAGATAAACTCAAACAGAAAACTGCTGCTGTGGAACAGGCTGCCCATGCACATAAAAAGGTCATCCCTGGCCACATTCAAGTGCAACTTGGCCCTATGGATGACAAACAGAAAATTTACTCTAGGGCTGACCGTTACACGACTAATGGACACAGGCAGTTCCTCAATGCTTTAGCCCATGCGTGTGTCCTGGCAAATTATCTATTGTATGATCCCAGTTATTCTCATTTGGGGTAATACAGAACTATTGACCACTTGATTGGTAAGACCAATTTCGAACCAAATGAGATAGGCTAATTTGAGCACAAAAAAGCAACCTGGCTAGGCTTAAATTGGCCCAGAGGGGCAACTAGCCTTGTACTTGCCTATGAATCTATAAGATGTGTACAGAACCACTTGGTTTGAAGCATTATTTAATGGAAAGATTATTGTAAAAGTGAAGATGTCAGTGAGCAGGCAGCGTGTTACTTTACTAGTGGAATTTTGTTTGACACAATGGCTAATGCAGTAATGGGGCAAGTAAAAGGGTGAGCTGGGTGATGCAAAGGTGAAGTATAACGATGAGGTAGACCTACTAATAATTAAGGTATGTAGACGATTTAATGATTTTAGTTAACAGACTACAGGTAAACATGACTTCATCATATTGCTTATCAACTAAGCACTACATGGCTAAAATGCCAGAGGGTAGAGAGATCAGCAATACACAAGTTACTGAAAATAAAAGGATTAACAGGACAAAAACTATGTTGACAAAAAAGTAAGTAAAGAAAAAGTACACTTGTAAGCCAAGAGGAAACATCAGTCTAGAAATAAATTGCCAAGCAATGAAAGTCAGCCAAACTCCAAACTCATTGACCAACTGGAGGGGCACTGTGAGCACAAAGTGCCCAAACAGCAACAGATACACTGTCAGAAGTGCAGCTATCTTCCTCCTACACCTGAAATATAAAGTCCGCATCAAACCAATCCAAGGCAAGGAGAAATCAGGGTACACACACAAACCATCCTAGGCTTTGTTGTCATTTCTGAGATAGGGATTATGAGTTCAGTAGTCCAGCATAGTTTTCTTCCTTTCCTTCTTTAGGTCTATCCCTGAAGCACAGTCACATCTTCTAAATGTTCGACTATCATTCAGTGGCCATCACCACTCTTGTCTACCCAGATGCCACTACTCCTTTCTGAAAACTACACAATTTAAATATCTCCAAATAACAAACTTAGGATCAGATTATTGGGTACAGGAAATCGGACAGCAGACCTCAACGATTACCTTGTTGAAGCTTGCAGCACATCACAAATAAAGGCTACTCAGGATACCCGGCACAACCAGGTCCATCTGCAGCTTTGTTTCCCCATTGCCTCATTGCTGTCTCTGGCACTAGCATTTGAACAGGGAAATTCAAGTTATCAGCACTACACCAGTGTGGATCATCAAAAATGGTAAAAAGGATGGTGAGCACAGTTGAAAAATCTTTGAAGTATTTAGGGTTAGGCTTGAGCAAAGGAAAATGTAAAGGACATAGTGAAATTGGTTGGTATTTATTTTACAAGGAATGTAGGATGCCTGTAGAGTAAGTTTGTGCTGTGAAGTTATATCTGAAGGTAACATGGCTAGTCTGGAAAGGTGGTATGATCTGGTTCCTCCTTGCTTCATGATGTACCACTAACATGACTAGTCCAGAAAGAGGAGATGATTTGGTTCCCCCTTGCCTCATGATGTACCACATGACTGTGGCAATGTCTGAAACAGCTGAACAGGTCAGGGTACCAGAGAAGTTTAGTTTTATTTTATTTTATTTAACATTTGTTTAAGGCAAAATTCGACTGGGATTGAGCCAGTTTTCAGTGGAGGCCTGGGGAGAAATGCTCCAGATGTCTCACAGAGTTGAGTGCCCTGGGGAAAGCATCTCTTTTATATTTATCTGCTTGACTCTGTTCTCGATGTCTCACACACCTTGCACCAAGCAAAGTCTGAGGCACCTGTGGTGACAGACTGCTTTGGAGCAGGGAAGGAGAAAGGAAGAACTGGATTTAGGGAAATTTGTTTTCTCCACCAAATTTCTCCTCTTCTGATAAACCCCAGCACTGGGGGTCACAAAGGATCTTTCTGCAGGGACCAAGATATTTCAGATGTCGAGTCATTCCAGGAGTACCATGAATACCGTCTCCATTCCCTCTCCCAGGATGGAAAACAGCAGCTCTCCCTTGCCCAGTGAGAGGACTCCAACAGCTGCAAAGAATGTGGCTAACCCATGGTCCACAGTGGTTGTAAGTGCTACACCAGTGGTATCGCAGGTTAAAGTTGAATGGTCTCAGGAACAAACTATGGCCACAAGAAAAGTAACTCATCTGTGGCTGAAGCAAACTGCTAGCCTGCTGTGGTGTCAAAGGCTGTTTAACTTTTTTTTTTGTTGCTGGAAGAACGGCTGGCAATTTGTTCCATTGTCAAGCTGGGAATATTGCCTCTTTCCCAGGGAAAACATGCAGCAAAAGATGGTAAAATTTCACATTCTTTAAAAGTTATTTTTTCATACAAAAAGCGCTTTAAAATACTTTGTTAGCCCCAAAACTAAAATAAATACAATTTCTGCACAGAAAAATTGTTTTCAATTATTCTGAACAACCTTTAAACTGAGAGGAAAAAAATGCACTCTCATTTGAAAGTACAGTTAAGTCCTGAAACCCATTAAAAAAAAACAAACAAACCCCAAGCTTAAAAAATAACATTCCTAAACTGGAAAGTACAATAAATTTTTTTTTTTAATGTGAAAGTTTTTTCGCCAAAGGAAACTAATCTGCCTAGCAAAAGAACAGCACAAGCTGAGAGTTGATCCTCAAAAGCATGCAGATGAGCATTATTGTCAGTTGCAGAAGAACTGTGAAGGGCTTGGCACCCAAATCTATCTTTTTAGTCAGCTCAGCTTGAGCTGACTAATTTGTTTGGACACATGGAAGGTGTCCTGAAGCTTTGGAAGTTTGCTGTCGTGTACTTGGCAGGATATAACCCATATAATGAAGGCTATAGAGCAGCAATCAATATGAAGAACATCTGACCTCTTTCTGAGGTGGCAATTCAGAAAACATAGAAGGATATGTCTTTAAATTAATGTAAAGACCATGTCTTTCTCCTTCGGATCTGTCCAACTCTTATGGAGCTTCATGCAATATGTCTGGTCTTTCTTGTGCTGGAGCTTATGTGCCAGAGTGCAAACTTGTCAGCTTGTACAATGAAAGTTTTTGTGCATTTGTTTTAAATTAATAGAGTATGGGGTCGTGTTTGGTTTCTTGTTTGAGGAATTTTAGTGAAATAAAAACGCATGGAAAATGTGACATACGTCAAAATGGAGATAAGAAAACACTGTATAAAAGCTCAACCTGACAAACATTAGTGGGTGCATGTAACACAAAAGCTGGAAACAGACATTTAAAAAAGCTGTCATATGTAATAAGTGGGAATAATAACTTCTTATCATAATGGCTACACTATTCACATTTTGGAATGTGAACGGCCTCACGGGTATAGACAAAGGTAAAGTATTGATTTATATTAAAAAATGCAGAGTGTAAACAGCAATGCAAATGTGAATTTGATAAAGACAGGAGTTCAAGATGAATATTTAGCAAAGTATTACGCACAAATGAAACAGGGAGTACTTATGATAATAATGGTAGATTTGTGGTAGTAAGGGGCTACTGGCAAGGGAACAGTTTGGATTCAGATCAGGATGCAGCACAATTGACCCGATGTTTGCATTGAGACAGATACTTGAGAAGAAACTAGAGAAGAGGTGAGAGTCAAACTGGGCTTTCCTAGACTTGGAGAAAGCATATGACAAGGTCCCAAGAAAGCTGATCTGGGCAGTACTGCGGTGGTTTGAAGTCCCAGAAACATTGGTAGAATTAGTACAGGCTATGTACAAGGACCCAGTGACTCAAGTACGAGCAGTGTTTGGCCTCATTAAGGGGTTCCCAGTGAGAGTGGGTACACACCAGGGTTCAGCTCTGAGCCCACTGCTGTTCATACTGGTAATGGACTACATCAGCAAACAGGTTGGAGGGGTCAGAGCAACAAAGCTACTGTATGCAGACGATGTGGCAGTACAGGTAGACTCTGATCTAGAACTTCAGCAAAGGATAGGCGAATGGAATGCAAATCTGAAGGCACATGGGATGAAACTAAGCACAGATAAGACAGTGGTAATTGCAGCAGATTGGGGAAATCAGAAGAAGCTGAGAATAGAGACAGATGGGAAGATAGTGGAACAGGTAAACAGTTTCAAGTATCTGGGAGGGGTGGTTGAGGAGAAGGGTAGTCTGAATGAAGAGGTCAAAGCTAGAATCAGAGGGGCTGCAGCCAACTGGCATAGAGTATCAGGTGTAGTATATGACAGAAGAATGCCAAAGAAGCTGAAAAGTAAGGTGTATAAGACAGTGGTGCGACCAGTACTACTGTATGGTACAGAATCCTGGGCAGTAAAGGCAGAACAGTTGAAGAAGCTAGAGGTGATGGAAATGAAGTGCCTGAGAAAGGTGGTAGGATGCACACTGCGGGACAGGCGAAGAAATGAGGACATAAAAGCAGAAGCCAAAGTAGCTCCAATTGCAGAAAAGATCAAAGAAAACAGATTACAAACCCAGTTTCACATAGAACTATCACAACTGCAAAACAAACACATAAACACACAAAGAAATACTCGGAGGCACTGATCAAAAATCTACCAAAACTAGAGGCCTCCAAAGCAGACACCCAAGCAACTGCCACCTCAAGACATAAGACATGCAACACATAGTTCTCAAAGTCAGTGTGCTAAACAGTCACAGCCCTTAAGGCCAAACACAATGCCAGACACACTTGTTATAGGTGACTCCATAGTCAGACACACTGACGTCCCACTCACCAGACTGAACAAGGAAAAGATCACAGTTAGCTGCCTGTCAGGCGCTAGAATCCGCCACATAACACAAGCACTCAGGTCACTCCACAGCAAGTACAAGTATGACTCAGTCATTGTCCATGCCGGTGTGAACAACCTGAGACGTACCTCCCTGGACTACATGAAAAGAGACATAGAGGAGCTCTCAGATTATGTAGCCCAGGCCGGTATGACCCTGACCCTGAGCAGTATCCTACCCTCACCAAGAATGATGCCACAATACAGAGACAAAATGATCAGCTTTAATAATTGGCTTAATTACTGGTGTCATTCTAAGGGGATCCAATGTCTGTCTGCCTGGGATGACATGCTTGACAAGCCACGCTGCCGCAAGGGACGGCTTGCACCTGTCACCCTGGGCTTCCGGATATTGGCAAAGGCTCTTGCCACCCCATAGTGCCTTTTTAGGCATGGCTCAAATGATAAACCTACCGCCTAGAAAACAAAAATGGAGAAAAACTAAGGGTAATACTGCTCAATGCCAGAAGTCTAAACCTCAAGATGCACGCCCTCAAAGCCCTCCTCAGTATGGAGAACATTGATGTTTGTGCTGTGACTGAAACCTGGTTCAAGGCTCCTGAGAGCACCCCAGCACTATCAGGTTATACCTCATATCATGCGTTCCGGCCCCAAAATCCGGACCGAACTACAAAAGGAGGGGGAGTATCCATATTCATAAAGGATACCCACACCTCCAGGTTAGTGGCAACGCACGAAGCATCGGAGACCATCCAGGTGCAATTAACCATAGGTAAAACTGCCCTACAGTTTGTAACATGCTACAGACCACCTTCTCAAACTCAGGAAACCCACACAGCCTTCCTGAAGACACTGGAGTATAAATGTCTCTCCAAACACCATCATATTGGGTGACTTCAACTACCCAAACATAGACTGGGAACATTACTCAAGCCCCAACACCCTAGCCCAAAGGTTCCTTGAGTTCATAAACTCAAATGCTACGGAACAACTAGTCACCATTCCCACAAGAGGAGAAAATATACTAGACCTGATCATCACAAACATGGGGACAAAATGCTGCACACGAAGTATATCCCTCATTGGTGAGATCAGACCATAAATTAATCTCACTGGAGATCCACATCCCGCCCCACCCCAGCAAAAAGACCACAGTGAAGAACTTCTCAAAAGCAAACTTCACACTTCTTAAGACTGGAGTGGTATCCTTCAAGGCCCCGAGCCAGTGGAAACCACAACCCACGCTGCTGAAACCCTTACAAATGCCTTCTACGAGCACCTCCAGGAATGTATGGATCAAGCAATCCCTAATAAAATCAAGACCTTTTCCACCAAAGGCAGGCGCCCGGTCTGGTGGACTCCAGCCATAAACAAACTCTACAACAAGAGGAGAAAGCTACTACATGACAGAGCAAAATCCCTAAATGGGAAGGCATCTCTAATCAATACTAGCAAAAAACTACAATCACTCATAAAATCATCCAAGGCCAACTTTGAGAGAAAAATCGCTAATGACACAAAAGACAATCATAAAGCCTTCTTTAGCTATGTTAGAAACCTGGGTGGAAACTCCCAGATATGCTCAGAATTAGTCCAAAATGATAAAAAATCACTGAACCCACAGACATTGCCAACATACTGGCAGACAGGTTCAGTGCAAATTTCTCCTCCCCCAAAAGGAGAAATATCTATCCCACCAGAGTCTAGCCTCCCAAACATCTCAAATGCCCAGGTGAGAGCTGCTCTCTCTAAAGCAAAAAACACAGCATCAATGGGACCGGACGGTGTCCCCGGCTGTGTGCTACACGAACTCAATGAGGAACTAAACTCACACATAAGGCTGCTGTTTAATCTTAGCCTTACTACAGGATACGTACCCAAAGAATGGCGTACGGCAACTGTGGTCCCACTCCACAAAGGCGGTGCTTCTACGGACCCTGGAAATTACCGCCCCATAAGCTTGACGAGCCTTGTCTGCAAAGCTATGGAGAGGATCATAATGGAACTCATAAACAAAGACATTGGGGACCTACAGACACTGGATCCTACCCAATTTGGCTTTGCCAAGGGCAGATCCTGCCTCTTGAACTTGGTCGACTTTTTCGAAACAGTCACTAAGGCCATTGATGAGGGTAAGGCAGTTCACACAGCATACCTTGACCTAGCAAAAGCATTCGGCACAATACCCCACTCGGGCATCATAGAAAAGCTCACCAGCTTAGATGTAAACCCATATGTCACAAGATGGGTTGCAAACTGGCTCAAGGACAGAACACACAGGGTTAGAGTTGCTGGTGCCATGTCAGACTCTAAGCCGGTCACGAGCGGTGTCCCACAGGGCTCAGTCCTGGGCCCCCTCTTGTTCGGCATTTATTTTTCTGAAGTGCAGGCAAACATAGGGGGATTGTGGCTGACAAAATTTGCAGATGACTGCAAACTGGGCACCATAACTGACACTCCATCAGACACAGACATCCTCCAGAAAGGTCTCATAGAAATGGATAACTGGTGCCAGAGCCATGGCCTTAAGCTAAATGCCAAAAATTGTATAGTCATACCCTTTGGGAAAAACAAGGTAACCCCTAATTACCACATAGGTGGTAATCCATTAAACACGGAAGAAGTTATCAGGGACCTGGGGACCCAAGTTGACAGTAACCTCTCTTTTGACACTCACATTGCCAAAGTGGTTAGGAAGACCTTCTACATTGCCCACCTGATCATGAAGGGATTCACATCCAGATCAGGAGAGGTCATTGTACCCCTGTACTCTTCACTTATCAGACCAATGATTGAGTACAACGCCCCATTCAGAATGTACCTTACCCGACACCTGCAGCAGTTGGAAAGACCCCAAAAGTTCCTCACCAAAAGGATAAAGAGGCTCAAACATATGTCATACGATGCCCGACTGAAGAAACTCCAGCTGTATTCAGTCGCATACCGTCTGCTCAGAGGTGATCTGTGCCTGACATACAAGGCCATGTCCAACCCGGAATTAATGGACATGCTCCACCTCAAAAAATCCAAATCCACCAGAGCCACGAGAGCAAGAGACTTAAACCTCAACACGGATATAAATAGGACGTGCTGGAGGGACAGATTCATCACCCAGAGACTCCCTACACTATGGAACAGAATCCCAGTCCATGTGAGGCAGAGCCCCTCACTGACTCTGTTCAAGAGAAATCTTGACGAGTGGATGGGAGATCGTAGGTTTACCCCGGGAATCATCTCTGTATCACTGCTGGACAGAGGCACAGCAAACTAATGGGTATAGTATTCTCTTCCTAAGGGGTGGTGAAAGCCACACACACTCTGGCTAGGCTTATAAATGCCCTAGGGCAGATAGCCTAGTATGAACCTATTACGATGGTATGGGCACATGTGTAGAAAAGCAGAAGACAATCTGGTGATGGAGATTTGGGACAGACAGGAAGAAGGTAAGAGGAAGCGAGGGCGTCCAGCAAAGAGGTGGATGGATTGTGTGAAAGAAGATCTCCGACAGTCAGGCATGAGTGTTGAAGAAGGCAGGAGAGTGGCACTGAATCGAGAGAGTTGGCAACAGTTAATACGATACCCCGACCCCATGTAAATGGGAAAAAGGGGATGATGATGATGATGGCAAGGGAGGAGGGATTACCATGACATGTATTATATTCCATCTAAAACTGTTACTATGGAGCTTAAAAAAATTGTGAGAAATACTCAGCTTTCAGCAGGGAATATTACTTATACACAAGGACTGGAACTTGATTTGCAACAATAAGGATATATCTGGGGGACCTAGAAGGGAAAATATAACAAAAGAGGGTAGATTTCTAAAGAAATTTATGAAAATATTTGGCATGGAAGACATGAATTCAGTAGTAGGAACTCAGAATTTACATATTATCCCCAAAGATAAAATAACTGGGTTACGCTAGATAGAAATTATATTTCTCAGGAACATGTGCATTTCATTGAAAGCTTCAACACACATCAGTTAACTATTTCAGATCATGTGCCAATAACAACCAAGGTAAAAATGCAGGGTAATGAAAAAAGTGAGACATTTCCCCCACCTACCTGTTAAAAAGAGGAATTTAAGGAATGGGTGTGGAAATTATTCAGGAGTTATTAGTTAGTAAGTAGGACAAAATGAAAGTGAAGTTTGAAAATAGGGTAAAAATAAAAGAAAAGATGTGGCTAACATGTAACAGGACTTATTTAGAAGGGCTGACAAATATTAAAGTACTGCAGAATAAGGGGAATCTCACAGAACAAGAGGAGGCATGACTGTAGATTGATGGAGAGAAAAAAAATGGAATACCCTGGATAATATGCATGAGTTCAGAAAGATTGCTATTGTTTTAGGTGATAACTCCACAGGACAAAATGTTTAGCACAATGACTTAAGCAACAGAAAGTAGAAAGGGATGCTGCCAAACTTCTACAACAAGAAAAATAACCAGACATCCTGCAGAGGTATTAGAGATATTTCGGAAATTTTATGAAAGTTTGTGTAAAGCAGGGAAATGTAGAAATCAAGAAAGAAAACAAACTGAGATAATTATGTAAAACTTAAGTAGGCCAAGGTTAGAGGTAGATGAGGCTCAATTAACAGTTAAGATAGGAGGAAATGAGATAAAAGGATGTATAATCAATCTGCAGGAAAGTTTCCAAGGATAGATGGCATTCCCATGGAAGTTTGGAAGCTAAGAGGGAAAAAAAGTGATAAAGATCTGGAAGGTTTTGTTTAACAGTATTTTACAAGGAAGGGAAATGCCAACATCCTGAAAGAAAGCTGTGGTGGATGTACTACCTACAGATGGCAGAGACTCATCAGATCTAGATTAATATAGGTCCAATTCAATTTTAAAACACGATTATGAATTGTTTATGTCTATAATAACTAAAAGAATGGCAAAGGTTTTGCCAAAATGAATATATATAGATCAGTGTGGTTTGGTGGAGGGGAGGCAAATATTTGACAACATTAATAGAACAATGATGATCCAGAGAGAAACAGAATGTAAGAAAATACCACTGCTGTTGCTAGATCTTTATGCAGAAAAAGCATTTCACAGACTAAGTTGGGATTTTTTGAGTAGGGCAATGGAAGCATTTGCATTTCTTGATACAATAATAAGGTTAATTAGGAGGATATATGAGGGATCAGAGAGAAGTGAGAGGGTTGCTCTCTGATAAGTTATATCTGAACAGAGGAACCAGGCAGGAGTGTTCTCCATCCCATTTATTTGCTTTATATTTAGAGTCACTGGTAAAGAAAATAAGGGGCTCAGAAATGCAAGGATATAATTGATATGCTATTTATTTCCAGACAATATTTTTTTGCACGTGATAAAACCAAAAAAAGGGCACCCCAGTGTTGGGGAACATTTGGCCCAGTGTTGGGGAACATTTGGAACCAATTTCAAGTCTTTTCAGGATATAAAAGTAAAGAAGCTAAAACAAGGGCTATAGCTGTAAACTATGTACCCACACATGAACTGGTTCAGTAATACCCAATGAGGGCATGATAAAATTAAGTATTTAGGAGTACGTATTACAAATGATTTTGTTGTGGCAGCTAAGGACGTGTGGAAGAGACTAAACAAAATATAATACAAAATCTGAGAAATCGTAAGCTGTTGTTTAGGGCCACTGATAGCAAGATACAAGCAGTGAAAACATTTTTAGTCCCTTTAGTTTTATATACAGGTGGCACATTTTTTTATCAGCCAGATGAGAAGTTGTAGACAGTAATTAATAAACAGTTGAAGGAATTCATCTGGAAGGGGAAGAGGGCAGGGGCCAAGTAGGAGAAGTAAATCCCTCCCCTAGAACAAGGTGGTTTAGGATTACCTGATTTGAAGGAATATTTTAAAGATACACAGTTAAGGTTCATATAAATAACACAAGAAGAAAGCTATAATTCAAAGTTTAAAGGGATGATGATGAAGTGGGAGGGATTCAAGAAATAAGGACAGAGTTTGATGCAGATCCTTAAGGAGAATAACAGTTGCCATGCAGAATATTTATTTATTTATTTAACATTTGTTGACCAAGAAAGTCCAATTAGGACAGAGGCTATTTTCTGTGGAGGCCCAGGGAGAAACACTCCAGATACATCTTTAGAATATTTATATTTATAAAGTTATACATATATAAAGTTATAAATATAAAATATTATATTCATAAAGTAGTAGAAAGTATTTTAAGAAGAAAACCAACACAAGACTGGAGAAAGGAGATGAGAGATTTTGCTGAATAGGTATTACTGCAATTAGGGATACAGAGAATGGGCAAGAGGGAGCTGATAACATCATTCTCAGCCTCCCCTTTTCCCATTTTCTACAAGAGGTTGGGGTGTTGTGCCAACTGCTGCCATCTCTCTTGTTTCAGTGCCACTCTCTCTTGCCTTCTTCGACACTCACGCCTATTGCAAATCTTCTGTTACACAATCTATCCACTTCTTTTCTGGATGCCTTCATTTCCTCTTACCTTATTCCTGTCTGTCCCAAATCACCTTCAGCAGACTGTCTTCTTTTCTGCACATGTGCCCAAACCACCACAATCTGTTCTTTTCGATCTTTTCTGCAATTGGAGCTACTTTGACTTCTGCTCTTATGCCCTCATTTCTTCGTCTGTCCCACAGTGTGCATCCTACCACCCAGTCTCAGGCACTCCATTTCCATCACTTCTAGCAACCTCAGCTGCTCTGGTCGTACCACTGTTTTGTACACCTTACTTTTCAGCTTCTTTGGCACTCTTCTGTCATACACTACATGTGACATTCTATGCCAGTTGGCTGCAGACCCTCTGATTCTAGCTTTGACCTCTTCTTTTCAGACTTCCCTTATCCTCAACCACCCCTCCCAGCTACTTGAAGCTGTTAAATCAGTATCCTCCTTTCTATCTCAATTCTCAGCTTCTACTGATTTTCCCTATTTGCTGCCATTACCACTGTCATCTCTACTCAGTTTCATCCCATGTGCCTTCAGTGTTGTATTCCATTCCCCTATCCTTTGCCGAAGTTCTTGTTCAGCCTGCCTGTAATGCCAGATTGTTTGCATACAACTTTTTTGATCTGCCCCCCCCCCCCCCGACCTGTTTGCAAATGTAGTTCATCACTGATATGAACAGCAGTAGGCTCAGAGCTGAACCCTGATGCACATCCACCCCCACTGGGAACCCCCTCTGTGACACTGAACACTGTTCATACTTGAGCTACTGGGTCCTTACACATACCTTGCCTTAATTCTATCAAGGTTTCTGGGACTTTGAAACATTGCATAATTGCACAAATTAGCTTTCTTGGGACCTGGTCGTATGCTTTCTCCATGTCTAGGAATGCCCAGTTGGAATCTTTCCTCATCTCTAGCTTCTTTTCAACTATCTGTCTCACTGCAAACTGAGTCAGGTGTGCTGCATACCTGTGTACTGATCACGGTTGTGAATTCCTCCTTTGTTCCTGAACAATGGCACTAGTATGCTTATTCCCTAATCACCTGGAATATGCCTCTCTCTCTCTCTACACCGCTGAGTACCCTCAGGAGCCATTTCTCTCCATCTCATCCAACAGCTTTATCATATCTGCTAAGACCTCAACTGAGCTTGCTGCTTTCCCTGACTTCATTTTTCTTGGTGCCGTTCTTGCTTCTTCCATGGAGGGCTCCTCCTCACCTGGGGAAGTACAGCTTCTGTGGAGTTTTCTTCATTCACAAGCTGCTGGAAGTACATCTTTGATCTGCCTTTGATGCGGACTGGTGAGCAGGTTGTTGCTGGCATCCCTTATGATGACTGGCTGACTACCTTCTTTATGTTTTTGTCTTTTCCTCACAACCTGACAGTTTCTTTGCGTCATCTACCGACTCACTTTCCAGAAACTGGTAGAGTGCCTCTGATGCCTTGTTCTTTACTGCTGCAACTCCTTTCTTACCCTGTTTGTTAGCCAGACAGTATTTCTTCCTAACCTGGTCCGTCTTTTTTATCTCCCACTTTTCTTGCACTCCTTCTTTCTTTTGATGACTTCCTGGACTTTTGCATTCCACCATCAGCTTTCCTTATCTACCTTATTTCCATATTGGCTCAGCCATATATCTGTTCTGTAGTCCTCACACATACTGTTTTGAGGTGCTGACATTCTTCTTCAACTCAACCCATTTCCTCTTCTTCCTGGGGTGCTAGAGCACTGAGTAACTCCTTGAACTACTGTGCTTTCTCTCCAATCAACTTCCAGGTCTTCAGCCTGGCCTCTGTTTACCTTAAAGCAGTCTCTGACCACTGCTTGCAGCTGATTGCAGCAACCAGTGATTTATACTGTGGACCAACTGTTTCAATGGGAATGACTTTGCAATTGCTGCTTCTACCCCCCACTGCCCTTTCCTTACTAGGAGGAAGTCTACCTGAGTTGCATGTTGGCCACTCTTATATGTGATCTTTTAACTCTCTTGCTGAAAAATGTGTTGGCTACTGTGAAGCCATTTTCCAGACAGAAGTCCAGAGTGACCTTTCCTCCTTTTTTCCTGTTGCCTTACCCATTCCGACCTAGGTAGTCTTTATATCCTGTTCTGCCTGTTCCAATATGTGCATTCAAGTCACCCATTATCAACATCAATTCATGTTGCCCTGCTTTATCTAGCAAGTCCTACAACTGCTGTCTGAATGTACTCTCTTCCTCACTATCTTAACAGGCTGAGATTATGAATACTGCCCTATTATTAGGCTGGAGTCTGATTGTGATGAGTCTGTCACTAATTCTGATGACATTCCTCACTGCTACCTGAAGTCTCTCCCTCATCACAATTCCCAGACCATTTCTAGCATGTCCTCCTCCTGAGTAGTAGACTCTGGATCCCAAGCCAATTTTCTTTGCTGCACTGCCCTTCCATGTTTGTCTCTTGGTTAAACAGCATGTCCAGCCTACTCTGTACCATCATGTCATCTGCTTCCAAGCCCCTTCCTTTCAGTGAACCTACTAGTGTAGGAATTCTAAGTTCATGTTTGGCAGGTTGCGTGGTTTTATGTCTGGCTTTCACTCAACAGAACTATCCCAGTTAACTCAAACTGGGAAAATGGACACTGGCCGGCCAGCAGCTTATTGACCCAGGGCTGTTGGACTTTATGTTGGGCACACACTGGCCAATAGGGGCACATACACCCCTCTCACCATTAGTATGGTTCCCCGACGCAGGTTGGAGTAAGCCAGGACCTTAACCCATTCATCATTGGCAAATGCCCATGCCTATCTGGCAGTATTAGTCAACACAACCACATAAGGCCATATTTTACACCTTCGAGTGGGCAGCCCTGCCACTCTGTGATCCGTGTTTTCCTATCTTGAGGATACTGCTCACCAAAGCAGATGCCTAAAGCAGTTGGTATATACAACTCTTCTCCTACAGGACACTGTGTAGAGTCTGTGCTGCTGCTCATACCGCCGTTTTTTGGTGAATTTGTGATGGAATCTCTCAACATGTTTTTTCAAGGTGAGATGAACCCCACAGAGACACAGGGAGAACACGCAAACTCTATACAGGCACTTGACCAGAGGTCAGTATCAAACCTTGCATTTTGTGCATGGCAGGTAAAGACCTTAACCATTATGCCAAATGGTCTAAAAGAGGGCTGGAATGTATTAGAGAAAACTGGAAAAGGAAACAAGGTAGCTGGAGAAAATAACTAGAGAGGGAAAGTAATAGAATAGGAAGAAGTCAGGAATACATTTGGACTGCAGTATAGAGACTGCCTCCCTTATCAGGGATTAATATCAGAGTATAGGCAAAGAGAAAGGGATAGGAATCCTGAGTGAAAGACCTGCTCTAGTAGAGTTTTAAGTTGAATCTAGGACAGAAACCATTGTTAAAAAAGGGATAATTAGTAGGGCATATAAAACATTGCATAACTATTTTAACCAATCGGAGGAGGTTAGAAAAGACTGGGAACAGAGACTGGATAAGCAACTCACAAGGTAATAATGGCAGGACATCTGTGTGGCTCCTAAATATTAAAGTCTGGAAGATATAGGATTTTTGCTTGAAAGTGTTTGCATAGGTATTTTTATACCCCAAGCAGACTCCAAATATTTTTTCCTGAGCTAGATACCAAATGCTGGAGGAGTGATGGGGAAGAAAGAGGGAATTAGGAACACATGTTTTGAGACTGTAACGAGTTAACAAACTTTTAAAAATTCCCTAAAGAGCACTCTGTCAGAAATACTGAGTAGCAAATGGGTGTAACTAAAGAATTTTTTTTTTTGAGTTGGGATACAGAATCTGACTTGCTTAGACATAGCAAGGCTTTATTACGTTTGTTCTGGACATCAGTGCTTATATTTGTTCTTTAGGTACTGTAGATACTTGATTCTGATGCCTGCTTTTAGCTGCTACCATGGCTGATGTACCTTCTGCAGAGCTATATGAGGAATTTTTGTTGTTACAAGAATCCAGAAAAAATTATTCTCCTCATTTTTTAACACAAGTTTCTATCCTTCCTATCTACATTTTCAATTTCTCCTACTTTCTCTGACATTCTATGCTTAGAAGTTTCTTTTTTTCTTATATTTTATAGTAAAGACTATAAAGTGCTTCTTAACAAGGTATGAGTACAAACATCTCAAATTACTCATTTTGGCTATTTTATTAAACATGAGACATGCCACATTTCTTTTCATGTCCCAGGTAGTATTTAACTACCACAAGCAAGCCTGTTTATAAAATATAGTGGAAGAAAACATAACCTTACTTCTACCAAAGAGGAAATGGTAGATTCTTTTCTGAAGAAAAGTTAATAATTTTAATTGTTTAACTTCAGAATAAGTGACAGGAATAGGAAATGTGAGCCACTACAGATATTTTTCATGTGGATTGGCCTGAAGCCCCACCAGTTTCTCAGACAGGAAAAAAATGATCACTCTATATTTATATGGAAGTCTTACTCATCCTGTGTCAACTGATTTGAAAAGCACAAGACCTGCACTGGAAAACTACAACTCCATGAGTAGAGAAGAGAAGGTGGGTAAATGTAAACATCATAGTTTAACAAAAAAAAAAAAACACCCTTCCTGTAACTACTGTAGTCCAGATTCAGATTTGCTGTATCCAGGACTGTAAGTAAGCTTCTGAACCCCCCACCCCAAGCTTTCTGTGTTGGAGGGAAGCCTTCTAGCTTATCAGTGGGAGTGGTAAGCACTAGGTAACCTATCTACCACATAAGGAGTGGTTCTGGCCCAGAAATTGTAGTTATTGGCCGTTTGGGCAGTTTTTCCATCTCTCAACTTTCTGATTTAAAAGCCCGCATTTGCACTTGTTTCCCCCCTTTCCTGTAACTAGTTTAGTCCAGATACAGATTCTTAGTTTTAGCACTTGAATTTGCTTATTCGTGATCAACACTTGTTCAGAACTTGTAAGCACTAAATAACCTACTAATTACTACAGCACTCAACCTTCCTCATTACCTAGAGGAAAACAGTTTTGGTACTTACTTTCCTCACTAGCTTAGAGAAAAACAGCTCTTGTACTCACTTTCCTCACTTATCTAGAGGAAAATAGTTTTTAATCAGGCATGTCCAAGGGTCAGCTCCCAGTGATCTCTCCAGTCTATCTGATGAATCTGGGCATCTTGGGGCAATGTAGAAATTGCTTCATGTACACAGACAACCCTCTCCTCCTACCACCCAACACTACAACCTGTGAGAGATGCACTTATCTAGCCAAACTGGAGGTAAAGCTCTCTCCAATCAAGACTGAACTTGACAGTCAAGAGGAGAAGGTAAACACTTGCACCACACCACACTCAGCACATTGTCTCACTAAATCTACAGCACTAAAATCCACACATAGAAACACAAAAACATTCGCGGAGGCTCTCAATAATAATCTGCTCAAGCAACAGAGACCTCCAAAGCAGAAATGCAAGCAACCTCCACCCCCCAACACAACCCAAATGACACACAGCCCACAGACTCAGTGTGCCACTCGACCACAGCCAATAAGGCAAAACAACGTACCCAACACACCAGTCATAGGTGACTATAGTCAGGCACACTGATGTCCCACTCAACAGGCTAAACAAGGAGAAGGTTACTGTCAGCTGCTTGTCGGGTGCCAGGATCCGCCACATAACCCACGCACTCAGGTCACTCCACAACAAGTACAAATATGACTCTGTCATTGTCCATGTTGGTGTGAATGACCTGAGACATACCTCCCTGGACTACATGAAGAGAGACGTGGAAGAGCTCTCCGATCTTGTAGCCCAGGCAGGTATGACCCTAGCACTCAGTAGCATTCTGCCATCACCCAGAATGATGCCGCAGTACAAGGACAAAATGATGGACTTCAAGAATTGGCTAAGCTTCTGGTGCCATTCTAAAGGGATCCAGTATCTGTCTGTCTGGGATGACATGGTCGACAGGCCACGATGCTTTGCCAGAGATGGCCTGCACCTGTCACCCCTGGGATTCTGGATACTGGCTAAGGTTCTTGCAACCCCTATAGTGCCTTTTTAGGCAAGGTTCAAATGACAAATTCACCACTGTAACAGGAACAGGCAAGCAAAAAATGAGGGTGATGCTACTCAATCCTAGAAGTATAAATCTCAAAATGCACTCACTCGAGGCTCTCCTTAAAATGGAGAACATTGATATCTGTGCAGTGATTGAGACCTGGTTCAAGGCTCCAGAGAGCACCCCTGCACTACCAGGCTATAATTCATACCACACTTTTCAGCCATGTACCCTGGACCAAAATACCAAAGGCGGAGGTGTGTCCATATTCATTAAGGATATCCACACCTCCAGGCTAGTTGGCTCACCATAATGCAGCCGAGGTTATCCAAGTGCAACTAACTCTGGGCAAAACTGCAATCCAAATTGTAGCATGCTGCAGATCACCCACCATGCCCCAGGATTCCAACTCCTCTTTTCTTGATGTACTGGAAAATATTAGGGTTCAACCAAACACCCTAATAATGGGCAATTTCAACTACCCCACCATTAACTGGGAAAACTACTCATGTACCAACCCCTTTGCTCAACGCTTTCTGGAATTCATAAACTCAAATGCCCTGGATCAACTTATCCACACCCCTACCAGGGGCAACAATATCCTACATCTAGTCATTGCCAACATGAGTGACCGGGGTTCCACACCTGAAGTCAATGCCTCATTGGTCCGATCCGACCATAAACTAATCACCCTAGATATCCACATCCTGCCCCCACACCCCATTAAAGAAACCATGGTAAAAAATTTCTCCAAAGCCAACTTCATGCTTCTTAAGACAGAAGTGGTGAACTTCATGACACCCATGCAGATGGACAATACAGTTACGACTACTGAAGCCTACACAATTGCATTTTATAAGCACTTACATGAGTGCATGGATCGTGCTTATCCCAAACAGAACCAAGATGCTATCCTCCAAAAAAAGGAAGCCAATCTGCTGGTCCCCTGCCATAAACAAACTGTACAACAGAAGGAAGAAACTGTTGCAAAAGAGAGTAAAATCCCATGAGTGGAGGAGCTCCCTGGTCAGCCTCAGTAAGAAGCTGCGATCCCTGATAAAATCCTCCAAAGCTAGTTACGAAAACAAAATCGCCACTGTTTCTAAAGACAACCACAAAGCATTCTATAGCTATGTTAAGAATATCAATGGCAACACTCAGATCTGCTCTGAGTTACAGCACAATGGCACTAAATATACAGACCCAACTGATATTGACAACATCCTGGAAGATAGGTTCAGTGCTAACTTTACTCCCCTCTCACCCCCTAAAGAGCCCATCTCTGTACCGGAAGAATGCAAAGTTTCTGTAATCACAGCAGCATAGGTAAAAACCACACTCTCCAAAGCCAAGAACCCAGCACCCATGGGACCAGACAACATCCCAGGTTGCGTTCTACACGAACTACAACCCCACATAAGTACCATGTTCAATCATAGCCTCACCTCAGGCTTTGTGCCTACTGAATGGCGCACAGCGACGGTTATCCCACCCCACAAGGGGGGAGCCACCACGGACCCCAGGAACTACTGCCCCGTTAGCCTGACGAGCCTGGTCTGCAAGGCCATGGAATGTATCATCATGGAACTTATAAACAAAGACATTGGTAATCTCCAAACTCTGGACCCCAACCAGTTCGGGTCTGTAAAAGGCAGATCATGTCTCCTAAAACTGATAGACTTCTTTGAAGCAGTCACCAAAGCCGTAGACAAGGGTAAGGTAGTTCACACAGCCTATCTAGATCTTGCCAAGGCTTTTGACACCATCCCCCACTGTGGAATTATAGATAAACTCACTAAACTAGTTATTAATCCCTATGTCACAAGATGGGTTGCCAACTGGCTCAATGACAGAACCCAAACTGTGAAAGTAGCTGACTCCAAAGCAGACTTCAGACAAGTGGAATACCACAGGATTCAGTCCTGGGTCCTCTCCTGTTTGGTATCTACTTCTCTGAAATACAGGCTAAGACAGAAGATCTTTGGCTAACGAAGTTCACAGATGACTGCAAACTAGGAGCCATAATTGAAACTCCTAACGATGTGGACATCGTACAAAAGGGCCTCATTGAGACAGATGCCTGGTGTCAAAGCCATGGCCTCAAGCTCAATGCCAAAACGTGCATTGTCATCCCCTTTGGTAAAAACTCTGTACCCATGAACTACAACATAGGCAGTAGTATACTTAACACCAAAAGTGTGATAAGAGACCTTGGGACACAGGTGGACAGTAGTCTCTCCTTTGATAATCACATCACCACAGTAGTCAGGAAATCCTTCTACGTGGCACACCTCATTACAAAAGGTTTCTCATCCAGAAAAAAAGAAGTCATTGTTCCCCTTTACTCATCACTCATTAGACCCATTATAGAGTACAACGCCCCTTTTGGTATTTACCTCACAAGACATCTACAACAACTGCAAAAGACAGCAGAAATACCTCACAAAGAGGATTACCGGCCTCAAACAGATGCCCTACTGAGACAGTCTCTAAAAACTCCAGCTTTACTCCATCGCATATCACCTACTCAGAGGTAATCTCGGCCTAAAATACAAAGCTATGTCAAACCCAGAGCTGTTGGACATGCTCCACTTAAAGAAATCCCAATCCTTCCAAGCTAGACGCTCTAGGGACCTAAACCTTGTCACCACAATAAACAGAACATGCCGAAGGGATAGATTCCTGTCCCAGAGACTTCCCATACTCTGGAATAAACTACCTATCTATATCAAACAAAGCTCCTCATTAGCACTCTTCAAGAAAAATCTTGATGATTGGATGGGAAATAGGAAATTCACCCCGGGGATCACCTCTGTGGCTCTGCTCGACAGTGGTACAGGAAAATAATTTTCTTGGGTGGCAAAAGCCAGGGTACCTTTTTGCCTGGGCTTGTATAGGCCCCAGGGCCAATAGCCTAGTACCTACCTATGAACCTATAGCTTACTGTTACAATGACCATTGCTGGAGATGACAACTAAGGACTATTTCCAAGCTCAAGTAATATTTAAACTAATGCAGGACTGTTAGTAAATCATCGCAAACTGGATGATTTTTAACAGTCATCTCTGCAACGTAGTAATGATTAGAGACAAAAGCTCTAAGACAACCTGGGTTTTCAACTACCAGCCACCAGGCTGGAAAAACTAGCCAAGGATGGGTGGGAGCAAGCATCTTATCCAGTTTGCCCATCCCAACAGGAGGCTCATGGACTTACTAAGAGAGACTACTGAAAGACTCTCATATGGCAGAAGATCCAGGACTGAGGCATCTGTAACAATTTGAGAGAGGATGGATTTGCCAAGGAGAGCCCATGCACTCTAGCCAAAATCACAGGTGTCTGAAAGTGTACACTTGTATTGGAGCCACTGTAATCAACATTCACTGTGCTTATTAGCCATTGGGGGAGTGGGGTGTTATGAGCACATTATGAAAAAAACTATCCTAGTCCTCAAAGAGATCAGACAGGAGTCCCCGTGGACTGTGATGTTTGCAGATGACATTGTGATCTGTAGTGAGAGTAGGGAAAAGGTGGAGGAGACCCTGGAGAGGTGGAAATATGCTCTAGAGAGAAGATTAATGAAGGTCAGCAGGACTAAGACAGAATATATTTGTGTGAATGAGAGGGAAGATAGAGGAATGGTGAGGATGCAGGGAGTGGAGGTGGCGAAGGTGGATGAGTTTAAGTACTTGAGATCAACAGTTCAGAGTAATGGTGAGTGTGGAAGAGAGGTGAAGAAGAGAGTACAGGCAGGATGGAGTGGGTGGAGAAGAGTGTCAGGAGTGATTTGTGACAGACGAGTACCAGTAAGAGTGAAAGGGAAGGTCTACAAGAGGGTAGTGAGTCCAGCTATGTTATATGGGTTGGAGACAGTAGCATTGACAAAAAGGCAGGAGTCAGAGCTTGACATAGCAGAGTTGAAGATGTTAAAATTTGCACTGGGTGTGACGAGGATGGACAGGATTAGGAAAAAGTATATTAGATGGTCAGCCCAGGTTGGAAGGTTTGGAGACAAAGCCAGAGGCAAGATTACATTGGTTTGGACATGTGCTGACGAGGGATGCAGAGTATATTGGGAAAAAGATGTTAAGGATGAAGCTGCCAGGTAACAGGAAAAGAGGAAGGCCTAAAATAAGGTTTATGGATGTGGTGAGAGAGGACATGCAGGTGGTTGGTGTGACAGAGCAAGATGAAGAGGACTGGAAGAAATGAAAACAGTTGATCTGCTGTGGCGACACCTAACGGGAGCAGCCAAAAGAAGAAGTCCTCAATTCATGACAGCTGCAGTTTCTGGTTTTCAAGTCCCCATCCTGTTGTCCTAGGAGACTGAATGTTGGAAGGAATACAATGGACCCAAAACATTAAGGCTGGGGATGGGGGGTGGGGGTGGGGGGGGGCTCAAAAGTATTTAAAAAATCTAAGCTTTACTGCATTCTCTTATGTCTAAGGTGTTGCAAAATACTGTTACCCTTGTGATACTCTCAACTTAGGAAGCAAATGGCATTAAACATGCCATACCGCTAATTCAACGCACACCACAGACACCACACACATGTGCATGACTTAAAGACAGAGAATGTAGTAACACTCAACAACCACTGCTGTTTTATTGAAGTGACACACCATCTATGCAGACATTACCAATTCACTCACCTTTTTCTTCTTGGATGGCTGATCCATCTTTGACTGCAGAAAGTCAATAAGTTTGGTTTGCTGAGAAATTGTCCCTTCCATTTTAACCTTTTCATGCGTGTACAAAGCCTAGAGACAAAACAGTCCGAGTCAGACAGAAATCTTGCCAAGTGACCAGAAGTATAGTTCTGAAAATGTGACACGAAAACAGGACAATGAAAGTAGACATTCTCACCTGAGAATTTTCCAGCTGGTATTCCAGGTCAGTTCGCTCGGTCTTCAGTAGATCAGCTCGATCCAATGCCTCTTGTAATCCCTGGGTTAGGCGGAAGATGTGGCTCTTCTGCAAGTCTAATTGCTGCTGCAGCTTCCCTTGCTGTTACAGCACAAAAACAAAGATATAACAGTAAAAAAAAAAAAAGAAAGCTAAAGAATAATTAATTCCTACCAGATATTAACAATTTTGCATTCGGCTTTTTTTTCATTAAACATGTCTGAAAAACTCACAAAAACTGATGCTGTGAAATAAACTACAGATATGTCATGAAGGAGATGACTTTCATTGTTGATTGTGAAAAATAAAAAGAAGAAGGTGTGTGAAATATTGCACTGCTGCATTCACAGGATCACATGGCAACTGCATTTCTGCCAGAGTTCATTTACCTCATGTTATTTTGATTCTAATGTAGCTCAGCATTCATTTTATTTTACATTTGTTTACTGGGAAAATCTGACTTGGAATGAAGCCAATTTTCAGTGGAGGCCCATGGAGAAACACTCCAGACGTATGTTTTTGTAATGTGGGAAGAAACTGGAGCACCTGGAGGAAACCCACGCGAACGCAAGGTGGACATGCAGACTCCACACAGAAGGCACCCCACCCGAGAATCAAACCGGAGAACCTCTTGGTGTGAGGCGACAACACAACTGCTGTGCCACTGCATGCAAAACATAGGTCCCAGTATCACCCTTTGTAATACAGAAGGATCACAGCATAGCCCACTAGGGCCAAGGGGAAGAAAGGTTTCCAGCAAGGTTCATCACCACCGATGCAATTTGTCTCTATGCAGCACAACAATCATTGCTTGATAAAGGTTCAAGTACATATCATTACTGGCCAGCATTATACCTCTGCCTCGTATCTCCAGGGTTCAGGGTTCAATGCTGATCTCCCATTAGTGTGTGTGTGTGTGTGTGTGTGTGTGTGTGTGTGTGAGTGGAGATTTGCATATTTCCCAGTTCTGCATGGATTTTCTCTGGGTACTCTGACATTCTTCCACCTGCAAAAATCATGCTGATTAATTTGTTATTCCAAGCTATCCATATATATTATGCATTTATGCCTGCCTCTGTGGATCAGGTCATGGCTAAAAAGGGTGCAAGAAGGGCCACTTCATATACCTAATCAATAGAAATTGTCCGAGTGACACAACAAACCTAAGTAATGCCATCTCTGCCTACATAATTTAAGATATCCAGATGGTCTATTACTACCTATGTGATGTAAGGGTTTCTAGTTACTGCCTATGTAATTTGAGAGTTTCAGCGTGGTCCATATATATCTTGGAATGTAAGGGTCCCCTTCTCAACAGCGCTGACATAATCTAATGCAGGTAATCCCTTTCACTTGCTAAATGGTTGGTTAGAGTGGTTAGAGACCCAATTGCTTAATACTGGCCTATATGATCAGGATAATATTAATGTATACATAACACTGATGGAGGTGGTGCTTCAGAATAATTATTTATATTTTGAAGGTCAGTATTACAGGCAAAAAATGGGGGTTGCCATGAGCGCTGCCTGTGCCCCCATTTTTGCTAACTACATTATGTCTTATTGGTAACAACAGTATGTAATGCAAAGTACATTCTAATCCAATATTTTGTTTTACACAAGGTTTTTAGATGATTTGTTTATTTTGTGGAGAGGTAATGAGCAGGAATTAGAGCATTTTTATGTATACATAAATTACACTTTTTTTTTTAAATTTACACATCAACATAACAGAAAAAAATATTGCTTATTTAGATGTAGAGTTATTTATTACTGAAGACAATGTGGTGGAATTAAAAATTTATAGAAAGCCTACTTTTTCAAACTCTTATTTACAGTTTACCAGTGCACACCAATCCTTCCAGAAAAAGACTATAGTTAAAGGTCAATTGGTTCAAGCAGCCAGGATGGTGAGCTTGGACATAGTATTTATTGATGAGTTAAAGTTTATTTTAAATATGTTAATGGCTAGAGGATATCCAGATGCCCTACTTGAAGTGATTAGTCAGGAAGTGGTGCATAAACAAAAAAAATGTTTTTTATAAACCAATTTTGATATTTGGCAAAGATGGTAATAATGTAAATAAGAGGAATATGGATTCAAACATTGGACTAGGGTTTAATATATGTTTTAATCAAGATGTTCAGAATATTGTAGAGATTATTTTTAATAATTGGGACATTTTACAATTTGATGTCAATGTAGTGCAAAAAGTGAGGGGAAAACCCAAAATTATTTTTAAAAAAGATAGGTCTTTTAAAAATATAATGGAAGGTACTAAAATAAATTGGGACACCAGCACGAATAGAAGAAAAGGGAATTTTAAGTGTCAGCACTGCAACTTTTGCCCCCATATTTTAGAAACTGGGGGCAGTTTTGTGTTAAATGGAAAAACATTGAAGATCAATGGGCATTTTAATTGTAGCACCTCTAATGTGGTTTATGTACCTCTAATGTGGTTTATGTAGCTAAGTATTTAATGTGCCCTATTTTGTATGTGGGTAAGACTGCTCGACTTTTTAAGAACAGAATAAGTGAACATTTATTAGACATCAGACATAATAGGCAAACTAATGCATTAGCAAGGTATATCAACGAATGTAGAGACCATGTTTTTAGATTTTTTTGTGATCCACCATTTGTTTAAAGATCCACAAGGTAGATGCCTAGATATTCACTTGGATATCTGTGAGCGAAGATGGCAACTTAGGCTTGATATCACAAAGTATCCAGGTATCAATGAGGCTATTAGGTTATCTAGCATATTAAAATTAAGACATACGTTAAGTTAAATTTCTTATTCAGGGGATTGGTACATTGTTTTTTACAATATAATTTATCCAACATAATATTTTAGGTAATGTTAAGCATTATAGGGCTTATATTTTCAAATTATATTGGACACGTTTTATATAATACGTTGTTTTTTAAATATATGGTACGTCATTTTAAGAATCAATTGATGTGTAATTAGTGGTTTACTATTTAAGGCTGGGTTAGTAGTGTGTGTGGGTATTTTGTAATTTTGTTCTGAAGAAGTCCCTTATCACAGAAGGGAAGAAAGTGCTCAACTGTTTCAATAAAGCTGTTCGTGTTAGCTGTTGGTCCATGGCTGTGGTTTTTGTTCTCAAGTACATATCATTACTGGCCAGAATAACAACTCGTTTTTTATACCTCTGCCTCATGTCTCCGGGGTTCAGGGTTCAATGCTGATATCCCATTAGTGTGTGTGTGTGTGTGTGTGTGTGTGTGTGTGTGTGTGTGTGTGTGTGTGTGTGTGTGTGTGTGTGTGTGCGCTTGCATGCATGTGTGGAGATTTGCATATTTCCCAGTTCTGCATGGATTTTCTCTGGGTACTCTGGCATTCTTCCACCTGCAAAAATCATGCTGATTGATTTGTTATTCCAAGCTATCCATATATATTATGTATTTATGCCTGCCTCTGTGGATCAGGTCATGGCTAAAAAGGGTGCAAGAAGGGCCAATTGATATACCCAGTCAACAGAAAGTGTCCGAGTGACACAACAAACCTAAGTAATGCCATCTCTGTCTACATAATTTAAGATATCCAAATTGTCTATTACTACCTATGTGATGTAAGGGTTTCTAGTTACTGCCTATGTAATATGAGAGTTCCAGCGTGGGCCATATATATCTTGGAATGTAAGGGTCCCTCTCAACAGTGCTGACATGATCTAATGCAGGTAATTCCGTTCACTTGCTAAATGATTTCACAGTGACAGCACAGACCAACAATACACATAAACTTTAAGGATCCCTATACAGTTGAGTATTGCCTGTGTGACATAAAAGTCCCAGTACCACCTATCGCTGCCTGTGTGATACAAGAGAACTGCCAGGGATCACCAGTATTGCACAAAATCACCAAATGTAATAGTTCCTGCATAGCCCACCAGCATACATATGTAACATAACAGACACTATGCAAGCAAAAACTGGCAGTGTAACATAAGGATTCAAGCACAGTCAATCAATGATGTGTTATATATGTATGTTAGTACAGCAAGTCAGTGAATGTGAACAAAACATTTCCAACATGACTAATTTGGTACCTATGTGATTTAAGAGTTCCAATATGGCCCAGTAGTACATTATTTTAACTTTAGCATCCAAGTGCGACACATCAGTGACACAGCTGTAAGGACCCCAGCAAGGTTTATCAGCATATATAATACAAGGGCTCTAATGTGGTCCAAAAGTGTCTATATGATGCAGGAGTCTCAATAATGTTCATAGCATAACAGTAAAACAAGACATTCTTACCAGCTCAAGCTTTATTTTCATTAGAGTATAACTTTGTGGATGTAAAGTTATAAAATATTTACTATAAACACCACAGAAAACTTTTAAGTTAAGTTTTCATAAGTTTGTTATAAAGCAACACAATTCCAGCCTTCATGTAAGCATCTAAATCAGGTCAATTACCTGAACTAAGCTAAAACCGGAGAACAAGCAATGTAAAAATTACTTTTCTCCAGTTTAAACTACCATTTGTCTCCCATCTTTTAAAAGTATATGCCATATGCTTTCTTCACCCACACATTAACAAGCTTTTTTTTTTTTTAATTTAAAACAGCATGCTCAATGAGCATGCTCATTGCTGGCTTTGTTGTATTTTATAAAAGTTTAATCAATAAGAATTCCAAGGCCTTAGTTAAAATATCAGTTGCAAGCTCAAATTCATTTTCATTCACACTGTTTTGGTTTTCCACAAATAAAATGCTTTAGATTTGTGTAAGGCCAAATATACAGTGTTATATACTGGGAAGATACAGAACTAAAAAGAATAATCCAAATAACAATAATGTCCCACCAGAGATGCAACGTTCCTGCTGTAAAGTCAATAATATCAGCAAACCAGTTACATGACGCAAGCACAACTACAGACCGGATGTTGGGCAAGTTCCGGGAATGTGTAGCTGGCAAAGACAATGTTTTGTTATTTTTCGAACCGAATGAGGAGCGTGGGTCAGAAGATGACAACGCCGAAGACTTAGTTTCCTTAGCGGACGAATTGGATAAGTTGGAGACAGACTTTATGAAACTCAAAAGGCTGCAGCTACAACGACAGCATTTCGAGGCTTGTCTGAAGAAACGTATTATACCAAGAGGGCTTCGGGTCCTCAAGATGCCCACTTCAGGTAATCATTTCCCTGAATTATTGTTAAAGTGGCAAAAGCTAAATATGGATTTGAGCTTCAATTACATGAGGCTCTTAATAGACTATCATCGACCTGAGGAGGAACTACTAAGGGAGAAAGTGACTGAAATGCATGCATCTATTAATTTGAAGTATAACACTTTAAAAGCAACCATGGGACAGGATAGACTCATGGACAATGTTTTATTATATGAAAAGCGGTTAATAAATCAGAAAAAAACTAAAATAGAGAGAGATGTCATCGATTTTAAAAACGGCCATGTCTTTACTTGGCCCAGAACTGCTTTAACTGACGGACATGTTAAGAGAACAGGTTCTAATGTTATAAATGTGATTAACACTAATAATTCAATAGTAGATGGCCATGATATTGATGATATTGTTAGTAATGCTGAAACTTCATCAACAAATAATGAAACGGTTAGTAATGTGAATGATACAACTAATAATGTGAATTTATATCCCACTGTGGTGCAAACAAGAGGAAAGGGAAGGAGTGGTGATAATAATTTGAATACGAATGTAATGGGTATGGTTAACTCTAATAATACTAAGAATGGAAATACATCAGTAGTTAGGAAAAAGGTTGTATCCATTGATAATGGGAAGGATGGAGACATGAATACTTTTATACGTGATGTCCCTTTCCCAATACAGTCTCCCCGGCTCAGAGGAAGATCTCGATCCATGAGCAGGGGGAGGGAGAAACGGAAATTGATAGAGACAGACCAGGTAGGACCCACTTTGAAAAAGATGTGGGCGAAGAAAGGGAATCCTTAGTTATTAATCTATCACGGAAGAAACTTAATGCATATGAGGAACAGGTATTAAGTAAGGGCCTCTCTTTTATACCTAGCAGAACTAGTGAACTTACAGACTCTATTATAGATATTAAAATGTTCGTTAGGAACATACAATTAAAACTTGATTTTGGAAAGACTGATAAAGATAGAGTGATAGATGCCTTTAAACCAGTGAGTACCTATATACCAGTCTTACATCCTGTGCTTGACACCTTTTCCAGGCTGGTTGAAAATGATTTACATGTATATTATTCTAATGAGAAAGAGAAATTGAAAAAGAACAATAATAAGAATTAATTTGACATTTTTACAAAGAAGAGCATTACAAGAATTAAAAAATGACAACACTATCATGATAGTACCAGCTGATAAAGGTGGGCCGATTGTTGTCATGGATTCCGAACATTATTTAAATAATATGGAGGCGATGTTAAGCAGTGATGGATTTTATATGAAGTTGGATATCAATGAAGTGATGGTCAAAATATTTAGGGTGTATGATACTATAGATGATTTATATAAAAGTAAATTAATAAAGAAAGACTTTTATAAATTTCTTAGGGTAGATTATCCTTTAATCCCCATTTTAAAAGGCCTTCCAAAAGTTCATAAAGGTTTGGACAACCCCCCCCCGATGCGACCAATAGTATCAGGCCGGGGGTGGTTAACTGAACCTTTTTCATTGTTCATTGAACATCACTTGAGAACAGTGGTAGAGGATAATCCTAATATTTTGAAGGACAGCAAACATTTTTTACTTGACCTTTATGACTACTTGTCTAATGTGGATGACAGTGCTGAATATTTTTTGGTCACGCTTGACGTGAAAAGCTTATTTACAGTCATACCCAATGCTATAGGTATAGACAGTGTTCAGAATTATTTAAGGAAGTATACTGATATGGATATTCAGTTTATAGAACTCTTGGCTTTGTTCTTAGAAGTTATATTGGAGAACAATATTTTTCTTTTTGAAGATAATATGTACATACAAAATGATGGCGTAGCTATGGGCACTTCTTGTGCTAATAGCTACGCCAACATTGTAATGGCAGAATGGGAAAGGGAGAGTCTGTTCCCTTCCATGTTATTTCAACAATATGTTACTTTTTATAAGAGGTTTGTTGATGACCTCTTTTTGGTGTGGAGGGGAAGTGAGACCTTATTGCAAGAATTTGAGAAAAATATTAATAAATTAACTGACTTCCTGTGTTTTACTATGAGCTACTCTAGGGAATATATTTCTTTTTTAGATGTTAACATTATGAAGTTAACAAATGGCATAGTCAATACTTCAGTACATAGAAAAGCATGCTTTAGGAATACTCTACTACATAGGGGTAGCATGCACCCGAAACACATTTTTGACAATGTCATAAAAGGTCAGATCATGAGGGCCTCTAGGCTCAATCCTACAGAGACTGGCTTCAGTGAAGAGGTAGCAGGACTTAAATCCAGATTATTGGATAGATTCTATAATGAAAGAGAAGTTGACAGAACAATAGAAGATGTTTATGGTATGAGAGATACAAGGGCACGACCCTATTTCTCTAGTAGAATTAATATAAATACTCAAGAGAATTTTAATGACAAGGAAATAGAACATAGGGATACCCTGATTAGTTTACCATTGTTTTATACCAGAGATGTATATGACATTAGAACCATTATAGAAAAACATTGGCATGTATTAGGAATAGAAGATGAGATCAGTACTTTGGAGACCTAGGTTTAGTTATAAAAATAAAATGAATTTAAAAAGAATTTTATGTCATAAATTTCGGAATGAATATTTAACACACCCTACTAATACGACTCCTTGTCATAGTTGCAATCAGTGTGATTTTATCAACACTGATACAACGTTTAAACTACCGGTCTCTGGTAAAACTTTTAAGTTTTTTACTGGTACTACATGTAGGACAGAAAATGTGATTTACCTAGCCCAGTGTTGCTCCTGCACAGCGTTTTACATTGGTAAAACGAATAGACAGTTTAGAGAAAGGATAAGGGAGCATGATTATTGTATAAGGATAGGTGATGAACGTAATGCCCTAGCAAAACACTATAAGGCTAGGGGCAGTACACACAAATTTAGTTTCTTCGTCTTACAGACTGTTAATAATACCCCAAGGGCAGGGGATTTAGAAACTTACACTTTAGAACTAGAGACTAGATGGATTATTAGATGTAAGGCCGACTGTCCCCCTGGTCTTAATGATAAAGTCAGCCTACATCCGTTTTTAAAGAAAAGGAGAATAGGAAGAGCTCTGAAATATTGAGCTCTAAGGCCTATATTGTTTTTTGTATATATGTTTTAAAGATGTTTTTTATACATATATAAAAAAAAAAAAAAAAATTTTTTTAGATGATAATGTCCTAGATGTTTATTATATTATAATTAAATTTATTACTCATTTTTCTGGATATGAACTTGAGTATTCTATGAGTAGATATGAACTTGCGTATGACAGTTTTTAAAAATGCACAGAATGTTAAAATACAATGATATGAAATAGTAATCTAGTACCATCTTGTGGAAGAACAATGAATTACATGCAGTTGTGTATAACACTGAAATTTCACTTGAATGAATTAAACTTATATCATGAATAGTTTAATATACCATTAACATAGTTTTACATGAATATTCAAATGTGCTTAACTTAACATTACATAGTTTTACATGCACTTTATAATATATGTTTTTAAGAATAAGAGTAGGTATCATATTAGCGGAACACACTGAGACTAGTTAATTAATTGCTTGATTGATTAATTGGCTTGACTATATATGGACTGTGCTTTTAGAACAATTTGTACAGTCTGAAGAAGCCCTTGTTGGGTGAAAGCGCTAACTGAAGTTAATAAAGGACGTTCTGGTTTATGAAAAGTCTGACTGGTTGGATCTATTACTTGGTTTTGCTGATTTTCGCTGATGTGAATTTAAATTTGCAGCAAGCTGACACGTTCCTGCATATAACTGGTTTGCTAAAAAGAATAATACATTTTGACAGTTTTGGGGAGGCAGCAAAATGTATCTTTGTAGAAGCTTGCAACTATAACAGTTTTCAAATGGGTATATGTCTGGGATGTTAGAACTCGGCTTTCCAAAATACTGTCCAAGAGCAAGGAAAAGTAACCACACAATTTCTATCTATTTGAAAATTACTTGTGGGCATGTACCACATATTTTTCACCAAACACTGTCACTTGCTAATAAGTTCTAATGTTGTTTTAGGCATTTATAAAAATACAGCCAATGTTAAGACATCAGCACACTGTTTCATACCCACCTAAACTTTATTAGCCATTATTGCATTATTTTCTGCATCGGATTTTTCTTTTTTGTTAACTCCTGCAATCATTTTTCACACAGCGACCATGTGATAATGTGCATTAGAAGATATTATTAACTTTATCCTCAGCCAAGGGAATAAAATTTAAGGATGAAAGGCAGTTTAAATTGGATAAAGACAAACTGCCTGGCTGGAATGCCAAGTTTAGCTTTGTACTATGTTCAAAGTTAAGACAGCAGCAATTATGCAAGTCACATGATTAAATGCTTGCACAAAGGTTCTGAACTTGCGTGCTTTGTAAGATACCAATGAAAAGTGTTCACTAGAAATATTTACGGTAGTTATAATAAAGGCTGTGTTTTACATCTGTGAAGATATGCTGTATTGAAAAATAGATACAGATTATAATAAAAAAAACATTAAAGTGTTCTATAAGATGTACTGTATACACAGATTAATTTGAGTGCTATGTAACAAGAATAACAGACTTGAATGCCACATGGAACTTGTAGAGTGGTTTTGGGGCTTCTGTTACATCACAGAGAGTCAGAAATGTTCAGTTTTTTTAATTGCACTTAAACTCATTGCTAATCCTAAGTAATGACTGACTGACATGCTCTCTAGCCTCCTGAAGTTGTCTTTCTACTTTATCACTAGTCTGCCAATATCTTGTTGTCTTGTAATTGTTTTACTTCAGCTATTCCTTCCTAGTACATAGTTCTCCCCCCCATGTTTTCTCTCTATCTGAACTGGATTTCTAATTTTAAGTTTACAATAATCCCAAATCATGGCTATTTTACGTTTTTTCTAATTCAACATCGGTTAATAACAGGTCTAGCAACCCTGAAAATGAAATCTGTCTACTACAGTGCGCAGGGGAAAAAAATGTTATTTATATATTCTCTCTGTTCACTTTTTGGCTTTAAATCTATCGGGACATGATCTGAAAGTAGCACCAAATGCTTTTCTATATTATGTAGTAATTACATATGTTCTCTACTTCTATAGCACCCATCTTCTACTCAGGCCAAAGTACTGTATTTCCCCGAATAGCATGTTTAAGGTTTCTGACTCGATATCTGTTCATAACATCTTAAATCCAAAAAAAAAAATAAGTTATGTACTCACCATAACATACCATGTGTGTTGTCCATCTTTGTCCCTTATTCTCACAGTTGGGGTTAGATCCGATCCCTTGGATCGGTCTCAGCCTGTCTGCTAGCTGGAGGACTTTAACCAAACTCGTGGGCTAGTACCCTTTCCATGATGCAGTTCGATAATACCTCAGATCTTGTTTGCCCCCTTATGGGCCACATAGACATAATATAAATCCCTTGCATAAAGACGTGCAGAAAGATGCAGCCAAAACCAGCAAAAAGGCTTTTAATTAATAAGGAACTCCAAGGAATATCTTCTCGCTCTACCAGAGTAAGGAAGGGGGTTGGAGGGTGGGGTGTGAGAATAAGGGACAAGATGAACAACACACATAGAACTTTATGGTGAGTACATAACTTCTTTATGTGATGTTGTCAATCTCATCCTTATTCTCACAGTTGAGGACCGTGCCCCTAGCAACCCGAGTCTTGGGTGGCTCATGGGAGAACATTCCTCAGAACCACAGAAACAAATGCCACCCTACTCCTTGAGACCAAATCTACTTTGTAATGAGTGATAAGGGTATGCGGATTAGCCCACGTGGCTGCAGCACAGAGTATCTAGTGGCATTCTCTCTTGGAATGTTGCAGACGTAGGTATTGATTTGGTAGTATGAGCTCTGATTGGGAATGGTATTGTTTTTTTCCTGGATTTATATACAAAAAAAATGTACTGGGATAACCAGCTTGACAAGGTAACCTTTGTAACTGGAAGGCCTTTTCAGGTGTCTGAACAGGATATAAAAAATTGGTCAAATTTCCTGAAATCATAAGTTCTTTGCAAATAAAATCTTAATTGGTGGTGTACATCAAGCAAATGCATGGTATATTCTCCTTTGTTCTGACAATTAGGGAATTAAAATGGCAGCTCAATAGATTGGTTCAAATTTAATTCTGAAATCACACTGGAGAGAAAGGGAGGATTTGTTCTTAAGGAGAGACTGTCTTTGTGGAAAATGAGGTATGGAGTCTTTATCGAGAGAGCTTGTAACTCTGACACCCTCCAGGCTGACGAAATTGCTACTAAAAATAAAGTTTTCCAGATCAGGAAGTTTAAATCCGAAGTTGGTGAAGGTTCAATGGGGGCCCGAAACTAATTGAGTAAGTGCAAAATTAAGGTCCCAAGGAGGAGCAGAGTTCTTGTATGGAGGTCTTAATAATAATAATACACCTTTCAAAAAGGCTTTGCAAAGTCTGTGTGACATAATGGGTGGAGTCATTTTGGCCTATATGGAAATTTGATATCACAGCTAATGAAACTTTGGCAGTGGATGCACCCGCACCCTCAGGGAAGAATTTTGTTAGAAATTCCAACATGGTACTGATTGGAGCAGAAAAGGGTCTATTTGGTGACTTTCAGTCCAAAAGGCGAACCTCTTCCACTTGCTGGTGTAAAGTTTTCGTGTGGAGGATTTTTGAGAAGATAGGAGGATTTTCTTCACTGGAGAAGACAAAAGGGGAAACCTGGCAATTAAGGGAACTGGAGCAGCCAAGCTGTCAATCTAAGGGTCTGAAGATTGGGCTGAACCATTCCTGACGGATGTGTCAACAGGTCTGGAGTTAGATCCAGAATCCATGGTTCTTCCAGAAGATGAGGCCGTAGAAAGGGGAACCAAATTTGAAGAGGCCAATGAGGGGCAATGAGGATTATAGTGGTCTCCAATGAGTTTGCCTTCTGTAACAATTTGGGAATCGGAGAAAGGGATAAAGTTGTCCCGGAGGCCAACTGTGAACAAGTGCATCCCTTGATGACTCCCCCTCTGGAGGAGGGATCAGGGCAAATTAATTGCTGCATTTGGCATTGGTTGGGGAGGCAAAGAGATCACAGCAAGGCTGGCCCCACTTTTGGAAAATAATTTCCTCTGACTTCTGACTGAGGGACCACTCGTTTGGACAAAGATAATTTCCTCTACCTTCTGACTGAGGGACCACCCGTGTGGCCAAAGAATGGCTCTGCTCAATCTATCTGCAATCATGCTGGATTTTCCTGGGATGCGCATTGCAACTAGAAAGTGGTTGGAGTTCGTCGGCCATTGCCAAACTCTTATGGCTTCTCAGCACATGGGGATAAAATCTGGTTCCTCCTTGTTTGTTTATATATCACACCACTGACATGTTGTCTGACTGGATTGCTATTGTCCCTAGAGGAAGAGAGTCCTGAAATGCTTGCAACTCTAGAAGCACTGCTCTCATTTCTAGGACAGATGTATTTATGTACAGACGAGCCTCATGATCTTCCCAGATACCTTGAACCGTCTTTCTCAGATAATGCCCCCGCCCCATCTGGGAAGCATCCATGGTTACTGTCGCTACCGGTTGGGATGGAATGAATGGTCGTTCCTGATAGACTAGAGGAGAATGGATCCACCACTGAAGATCTCTTTTGCAAGTGAAGTGTTTGTAATCAGGATCTTGTGAGATATGTGAAGCTCCAGCAAGGACCATTGAGTTGATAGTAGCCACTGTAAAATGCTCATGTGAAGGCATGGAAGGGGGACAAGGATTACTGAAGCTGCCAACTTCCCTAATACTTGTAGAACTTGTTTCACTGTTGGGTGAGATTTTCTGATTAGATGCCGAACATGGTAGCGAAGATCTTGTACTCTGTCTTGAGGAAGTTTTGCAATCAAGGAATTGGTGTCTAATTCTGCTCCAATGAAGCTGAAGCTTTGTGATGGCTCTAGAGCAGATTTTTCTAAGTTTAGCATGATGCCTAGGGAGGTGCAAGTTTGAATCGTGTAGTCCCTCGCCTGTAGCACCAGATGCCTGGTTGGGGCGGCGATGAGACAGTCGTCTATACAGGGAAACGCTCCGAATCCTAAGCATCTCAGGTGAGCCACTATCACTGCAACACATTTGGTGAACACCCTGGGGGCTGTGGTGACACCAAAGAGCAGGACTTGGAACTGGTAATGACTGGCTCCCAGCCAAAAGCACAAGTACCTTCTTGACCGTCTTTCCATTAATATATGGTAGCACATGTCTTGAAGGTCTACAGAGCAGATACAACTGTCTTTTTCCAAAAATGGAAGTATCGACTGCAGTGTTACCATCAGGAACTTTGTCTTTTTTACAGATTTGTTTAAATTGCTGAGATCTAAAATGGGTCTCCAGTCCCCTGTTTTCTTTGGAACTAAAAAGAACCTTGAGTAAGTTCCAGGTCCCCACTGGTCTGTGGGGACTTCTTGGATGACTCTTTTGCTTAGCAACTTTTGTAACTCTAATGTTGGTTGTTCCTGTTGATGGGTGGAACATCCAGAACTTATTTTCTGACAGGGGCGGGGAGGGAGAAGGGAATTATATATCCTCTGGAAATGACGTCCAGCACCAATTTGTCTGTGGTTATGTTTTGCCAGGCTGCCAAGTGCAAGGACAAATGCCCCCTGACTGCCTCCAGAGGTGGATAATCAGGTACTCCTTCAGGAGCGCTGAAAGGGTCTACCAAAGAAGGTATCTCTGGAGCCCTGGTTCTGAGGACCTCCTCTGCCATGAGGGTGGAGTCTTCTGTTATCGTTCCCCCCTCTGCCTTGGGGAGAACCTTCACCCTGTGTGTTTTGGTAAGATCTTTGGGGTTTCCTGAACCACAACTTTCCGCTGCCTCTCTGACCATTGGGGAAGGGTCTGGTAGGAGTGGAAAAATGCACTCCAATGGCAGACAAAGTCTTACCCTCCTGTTCACACCTGGTGAGCACCTCTTTTACTTTAGGCCCAAACAGGGATGAGCTGGCAAATGGGGCATTAACCAAGGAAGACCTGAAAGGTTCCACAAAGTTGAAGAGGTGCATCCAGGCCTGCCTTCTGATACAGATGACTGAACCCACAGCCCTACTCACTCCATCTGTAGCATATGAGATAAGCCTCATGGAGGAGTTCACTACTGCACTGAGGATGGCTGGATGTGTGTTGACCTTCTCACTGACCGTATCAGCAACTGCTCCTTGGAGAGAATCTGAGAGCCCCTTGATCAGAACTCTCTGCAATCTAGTAAAGTGGCTAAGGTAATTCAGTGCTCGAACAGAAAAAGTCGCTGAAGAAAACGCACACTTTCCATATCTATCCATCATCCTAGAATCTTTATTAGGAGGATGGATAGAAGAACTAGTCTCAGAAAGTTCTTTCTAAGTGGCCGCTGCCACAACCATGGCATCCACTGTTACACCCTTAATCCGAAATATCTTGTGCTTCGGGGCGGTGATATACTTATTTGGCTTCCGAGGAGTGGGCTCTATGGTATCTGGGGTCTCCCACAGTTTCTGAGAAATTAATTCAATAAGCTCATTAGAAGGCAGAGTCACCCAAGAGGTTGAAGAGTGAGATCTGAAGGTCTTCAGGTAGACTGACTCTGGCAGAAGGAGAGGACAACTGCCAGTCACCCCTCTGTTTCAAAATTTCCATGATATCTCCAAATGAGCTATCCTCAGGGGGTGACCATGGGGATCCTTCTGCATCATCCAAGTCTGTGTCTAACATGGCAGACTCCTCAGGAGAGTCTAGGTGCTTCCTCTTGCAAGGTCTTTTCCAAAGGACTTTTTCAGAGGAATATTCTGGATAAGTTTCAGAAGAGGTCGGGGCTGCACTGGGGATTTCCCGAGACCTGGGATCTCTGCGGTCTTGTGGAAGGAGGTGATGAGATTGAGACACCTGTGAAGGGTAAAGAAGTTCTGAAGTAGCTTGTGTACTTGACTGTGAAGAAGTCAGAACTCTCTCCATAGCTTCAAAAGCAGTCTGGCTGGACTCCGAAGAGCTCCCTGGAGACAACAAAAGAGTTGCTGGAGCCAAGGAAGCCTCCAGAGCAGAGGACAGCCGCTCCAAGGCAGAAGCAGGATCTGAACTCATCTGCACTGATGCCCTGAGAGGCAGAGTTGGATCCGGGGTGATCCGAATCTGCTCCGAGGATAGGAGCAGGAAGTGCCAGATCCCAGAGGTCTTCTGATCTGAAGAAGCGAGACACGCAGAGCCGACGTTGAATCTGAAGAAACAGAGGGTCTCAGAGCCAACTCCGACACAAGCTGGATCTCAGAGACTTCTTGCTCTGAAGCGGAAGGTCGGGTTGGAGGAGGAATAAGGGCCTTGGGGGTTTACTCTGACTCCTTTGGGCTCGGATCCAGTATGAGCTTGGCAAAGACAGGTGTCTTCAGTAGTCTCTGCACCACCCTATCCTCATCGTCATCAGAGAGGGATCTGGCAGAGCAACAGGAGAGACTCGGGGACCTTGATCTAGCTAGAATGGTAGAAGGTGGTTTAGAAGTTACAGATTCCACAGATAAAGTTTTTGAAGATTTTTTTATGAGTTGTCTGATCCAACTCGGATCAGACTAAAGTTGCTGGAGCAGAGATTACTTTCGGAGCCGACAATTTAGGTACCTTTTTTGATGGCTCAGATGATTTATCAGACAAAGGCCTTTTTGGTGATTTGTCTGCTGACTGAAAGGAAGATGGAAGAAGGCTTTTTGAAATAAGTTTATTCTTTCATTCTAGTAACGCCCGCTGGTTGAATCCATTGCAGACTGAACAATCCTCCTGAAGGTGAAGTGGTCCGAGGCAGTAAACACAGAGTGAGTGAGTGTCGCTCATCTGAATTTTCTTATCACATTTAGAGCATTTTTTTTAAAACCAAGTGGCTTATGTCTTTTTTGAGACTTACTGATAACATGGACAAACAATGCAACAACATCTAAGTGCAATATAACCACACCAAATATAATCAAACAATAAGTTATTTATCAGCAAAATACTGCTTGTTTAGCCCAGGAAATCTCAAGCTTAGCGATCAAAGGACAACAAAAATAACTCAGTAAGCAGAGGTATAGAAAGTAGTAATACCCAAGAAAACTTTTTTTTTAGCCCAGGAAATCTCAAGCTCAGCGATCAAAGGACAACAAAAATAACTCAGTAAGCAGAGGTATAGAAAGTAGTAATACCCAACAAAACTTTTTTTTTTTTTTTTTTTTTAAACAAGAACCACAACAACTAAAAGAAAAAAAATGAGTCCTCTAATTAAAACGGGCAACAACCATAAATAAAGAAAAATAAACTAGCCCTCTAAATTAAAAGGGGCGTAGGACAGGAAGGGATGGGAATGGTCCTCTAACTAAAACAGGCCAGAGGCCCTCTAACTTAAACGAACCTCTAAGGGTAAAAAGATATAGTAAGGTAGGACTCAGTAGAAATAATATCAAAGAGAGTGATTAGCGAAGGAAAAGTTTTAGTTTTAAAATGTAAAAAAAGATAAATTCACTTAGACCAGAGCTGATCAACGTCCTCCATGCAGCAAAGGAGGTCTTGGGTATTATTGAACTGCATCATGGGAAGAGTACTAGCCCACGAGCTTGGTTAAAGCCCTCCAGCTAGCAAACAGGCCAAGACAGATCCGAGGGATTGGATCCAACCCCAACTTTGAGAATAAGGACGAGACTGTCAACATTACATCATACATTTCCCTAGATATCTTCCCTCATTGTCTACATTA